>NC_086236.1:67158479-67481479 GCF_036321145.2 Pelmatolapia mariae
CGTTCATCACACACAGTATTTCAAAGTGTTTATCTCTTTTCAGACTGAAGCTGGATTTTCGGCTCCATGGTGGTTGGCCTGATGACACACAGCTCTGTCTGGCCTGTGGTTTCCTCTCAAGTGGTCAACAGACCCCCCCACAGCAGGGCACATGCACACACTCCCATATAAGAGAGAAAAAGACATAATGCATGTGCGTATGCGTGCGTATACATAGAAACGCATTGAACATGTACACAGACTGCTGCAAGCACACACAGGATGAAAACATGGTGATCAGGAGCACACTAAAACACACATGCACACACCCACGCACACGAATGCACAAACACACACATGCTCCAATGAACACACGCACAAACAGCTGTTTCCAACATGCTGAGGCAGTCTGGAAAACCACTTCCTCTCAGTGGGTCAAACACATTTTATTCATTTACTGTTCACTCAAACAGGCAAGCAGAGCACTTTCACTGCACACACATGTTTTCTGTGTGTGTGTGTGTCTATGCGCACATGTGGGTGTGCGTACATGAAAGAGTTTAAGAGAGAGACAGAGAGAGAAATCTGTTCTTCCATGTTTGGATAAAAACATAGTGCACTTTCAGAAGAGTTAATCTGTGCACTTGTAAGTTGCAGGAAACCTTTTATGATGTGTTTGTGTCTGTTTATATATGTGTGTGCATGTGTGTCAACATGTGCCTGACTACCAGAGCTAATGATTGGTCTGATACTATTTGTAAAAAGTTTTTAAGTGAGTGTCAAGTTTTAAAACCGATGTGCCTTAACTTTGTGAGTCCATTGTGATGGAGAAATAGTGTGCAATCAGTCCAAACTCACACAAAGACAAAAACATAAAGACCCATGCCCGATGCACTTCTGCATGCCGTGGCTGGTGGCCAGTCTCTGCTTGGTTCTGATTGGCCAGCCCTTTGTAAATATTTAGAGGAAGCGGAAGGGTCCATGGTCTTGCCTGTCGCCATGGGAGACGGATCATCCCTCAGCCCCTCCCCAAACACACACACACACACTCACGCATATAAAGACATGCACACAATCATCTCCGGTCGTTGGGATCTATAGCTATGGCCACCGGGTTGAACGGATCAATCACACACGCACACACACACATATGTAAACTGCAAGGTAGATACGGGACAAGGTGTTGATATGCTCCCCCTACAACCCCTGCATGACCTCTCACCTCACCTCTGAGTCACTCCGGCCAATCAGAGGTCACCTCTCCCTCCTTCAGTCTGTCACATCCACACACATGAGAACCAGTTGTTCCTTTATTCGGAATACAAACACCCACATGAACCCCAGTGTTTACAGGCTGCAGAATGAATTTGTGTTGCAACAAAGGAGGACATATTACAGGAACATGCCAGTTTTTAAGTGGGTGATCTACAAACTGCTTGCGCTTAAGATTACTGAGCAAACAAAGCGTTCGTCTTTCCAGAATCAAAGATATGACATTTTGAACAATGCGAACGAGAGAAAAGGAGCAAATCCTCACATTTCAGGTCCTAAAAAATGTAGTGTAAATGATATAACCGGAAAAGATTTAATATATTGGAGCACTTCATTTTCTAAGATAGCCTAAACTTGCATGCAAGAAGATAGCTGGGATAAGCTCCTGCATCCCTGAACTGGTTAATTAGTTAGGGAGATGGATGGATGGAAGCACATACATATATAGTTACAGACAAGATGGAACACAGCAGGAAGTCTAAGAGCAGGGCAAACAGGTGATACAAAATAATATAATATTAAATAGTATTTTCCAAATAAAAAATATCTAAAAATGTTCAAAAACCCCCCAACAAAATGCATGAACACAACAGAGCTTTTTTAAAATTTAAATTTGTCATTCAGGAACTGAAATCAGAGCAGCACAAAGACACACACAAACACACGAAAGAAACCACGCCCACATCAACGCCATTATCCCTCTACCTTCCGTTGCAATCTGCCTCTGTCCTTTTCTCTTCTGTCAACCAGCCATACATCTTCTGATCCCCACCACACACACACTTCCATTACTGCTTCATCATGCTGACCCCACATCAACCCCCCAGCCTCTGCTCTGACCCCGTTCTACCCTTCCTCCACTCATTTCTCTTTTCTTCTCTCCTCCTCCTCTCCCACAGTACCTTCATCTCTTCTTCATCCTTAGCCTAGTTCTCTCTTTTGCTTCTCCACTTCTCCTCTTTTCAACTCCTACCTAATGTTCTTGTCTTCCTCCCTTCGTCACTTGTATATTCTCTTTTCCATGCCTGAGTCACTGTGTGGTCATATTAAAGGACAGAAGGGGAACAGTGAGGCAGAGCAGATACTTCAAAGATGGAGGTGCAGGAAGAGGATAGGTAATGCAGGGAATGAGTGAAGGAGTAGTGGAGTAAAGGAGGGATGAGGAAGTGAAGGAACAAGTAGATGCCTGAGAAAAGACGGAGAACAACTTGATAACTTAATGTCCATCTGTTGTGTCATCTTTTAGCATTTATACAGATACTGCAAACACAATTCATATCTCCCCAGATTTCCATATCGAAAACTAACCTACACAAAGACAGGTTCTCATTACTTTCTCCTTCTCTGTGTCAGTTCCCACCTTCACCTATATATTCATCATCCTACACTATATGTGGAGGGAGGCTGAACCTCTTTGTCAGCGTCTACAGGAGTTTGATGTCATCTTTACGAGCTTGCCTGGGCATTCCTGAACGCTGTTCACAGAGTTTAACACACTCCTAATTAGAGACACGAAAAAGGACAGGGGGAAAAAGAGAAAGACAGGAGGTGGGGTGAAGGGAAGAGAAGAGAGTGTGAGTAAAAGGGTGGGGAGGAGAAGAGTGAGTGTAATAGCTCCTATTAGCACATACCTTTAAAGAGCAACAAGTTTTACAGACTCACTGTACTTTATAATGTCTGATGAGGCATGGAAAGGGGAAGAGAAACAATGTTCTACTAAATATTTCCTGTCCAGGTTTTTAGTTTAATCGTAAATGTGTGTTTTTTGGGGGAATCAACACCAGAAAATTTGGACTTATGGTATGCTCGATTATTTACTTACCAGCTATCATCAGGTTACATTTATTTTCTATTAAATTCCACTCTGATCATATGGGTTCACAAATAAATAAACAACCAGTTTGCTGTTTAAACAAGCTGGAAACAAGAAGGTCACACTGTCACAGCTTTTACTAACACATCCAATGTCCTTTGTCAAAAACCTGCTCAGATATCAAGATGATTATTTTGTAGTCTGGAAAAATGAAAATATGGAAGAAAGGCAGTTGGTGCTGAAAGGGTGGTGATGAACAAAGGGATAAAAATGGGTCTGCGAGCAGATGACGTGATGGAAAAAAAGCGGTGCAGAGTTTCTTTTCCGTGTTATCTGTCACATGGTGCAAAAACCAAACTGCAACTGCTGTCCCTCCTGGACCCTGACATGACCTCATCTATAATGTTTAAGCACACGCTCTGAAAAGTTAAAGGGTCAAGAAGAGCTTTCATAAGTGATTACTTACGCCAGAGAGCATTTTTTAATAAATCCTGCCACTAATGTGTCTAGTTCATGTGCTTCCAAAATAAAGGATGTAATTCATACAGTACAGCTGAAGTCACACTTTTAATATCACACAATGCTGCAGGATAGTCCCACAGAGCCAAACTGGAATATCCCATGGGAAGGTCATAAAAAATTTAACTCTATGTACTGGCTATGGTGACCATTTAGATATCACTGGGACAATATAAACCTTGTGGCCTGTAATCTTGGGCTCTTGATAATTAAGACAGCATTGGATATGGCTTTTGAGGAACCCTGAAGTGTTAATATTACCAACTGACAATATTAAGTTGTTAAGCCTAAGAAAATCAATCACATTTAATGCCCCATGATTTAGCAGACAGGTGAAAAGGCGGACACCTCCAACATCTCTGGTCTCAGCTGACTAAAACGTTAAGTTAAGCATCTGAAAACCAAGACAAAGAGCCGCATGGATTGCATAAATAAAATCACAGGAAATACAAACAAAACAAATGAGTCCTCTCACAGATTGACTCTCACTTTGGGTATAAAGTCTAAAAAGATATGCTGTTGTCATTCAACACTTATTCGTGCATTATATTATGTTTATTTGGTTTTCGTTTGGGGAGATGACACAGAGTTTTAGTAACTCGCTAATGTACAGTTTCACTTATCACACATCCACCTGAAGACACCTTTCAACACCAGTAGTGTGCTTACACTGACTACTTCCTCCTATCTTCCTCTTCCTACCGACCTGTCATCAGGTGATTCCTCGTCCCCTGCTACCTCCCCCAACTCCATTTCCCAGCAGACAGTCCTTATCTGACCTCTGACCTATGATGAGCAGAGATAGAGGAGACAGTCCGCACTCTCTCACTTTAAAAACAACAAATCACCTCTTAGTAACTGTGTTATTATGTTTTATTATCAAAATTTGTATTATCATAAATAAATAGACATTTCCTGTTCTCGACAGAAAAAAAGTGATTGCAGACTTTTGTAGCGTGCTGAGTCATTTAAAATGCATTCAGAAAATAAGAAAGGAAATTTACATTGGAAACAAATGAAATAACCTTAACATGTTTGAACATTTTCACTTTGGTTAGCAGAAAATAAGATTTTATGAGTCATTACAAGACTAAATGGCTTGCCAGGGATATTTTTCTGTGGCAGTGTTTCTTAACTCGAGAGGAGCAGTGGGTGTGTGTCTCTACGTCTGTGTGCGTGTGACGAGTGTATTTTGTTATGGTCTGCCCTGACTGAGCTCTTAGTGTTAAGCAAGAGGTTGAAAGGGTGGAGAGAAAAAGAGAGGTAGAGGTAGCAACATAGAGTTTGTATGTATGTATGTGTGTGTGTGAGTCTGTGTGTGATCCTCTGTAATTTGTCCAGGCCTTACACTGAGCCTGTAATTACCCCCCTGGCATACACACTCACACACACAAACACACTCACACACTTGGAGCACCACCGCAGGATGTGTCTCACGATAGGCCAGGCGAAAGAGATAAGTGCAAAACAAAGATACCCCATACTGCAGATAGCAAAAGTGACAAACACGCACAGCCAATCGGGTAAAGGTGAAAACCGCAGCTCTTGTGACATACACATACCCACTGTCATGGTGGTGAATAACTGCTGTGTTAGACATAGTCACACAGTGGACTGACTGCCTTTTAGTTCATCAATATTTGGTTAAACTAGCAAGTCACATGATAAGAAACGCACAGTGGGAGGCAAGACTGATGGATTTACAACAGCTGACAAACTGTGAGTGAGTGCGAGAGAATGAGCTGAAGGGGGAAAAAAGACAAATTCAAATAACCATAGTTGGGATGAAGTGAGCAATAAACACTAATTTGTCTTGGTGTTTATTATCTATGTGTGTGAGGTAATCTCTGCCTGCTCATTCTTAAGAAAGCAGTCATCCATGACAAGGCAAACAGGTGTGTTAGACTGGCTCCAGACAAGCACACTTGTATGGCATTACTCAGGTATTACATTTACTATAAAAGATGTATTCAGACACAGATTAAAGCACTTTTTTTCTATTATCAAACCTGGCCTGAAATTTTCCACCCACTTTTTGAAATCTAAACGAAACAACAAAGACTTCAAAATTTTACCTTCTAGATTATAGGTCAAGCATGAGGCTGCACGATCTATTCATGATGATGGGAGCTTTGTTTGATTTGTTAAAGTCTAGCTGAAAATTGCAGTTAAAATACATGCCTATAAAGCTATCTTTACTTTCTCTGTTTAGTTTAAAAGTTTTGTATCACTTTGATCAAAGCAAATTCACAAATTTGGGAATTACCAACCTCACAATATGAACCTCAGCACCACGGCTAGGATTTGAAATCTTTCAGGTGGGGTTTTTCCAAGCTCAGAGTGCTCTTTCAGGAGATGATTACACACAGCAGTAAACATGATCCCTGTATACATACAGGCAACCAGTCTGTGTTACCTTATTTGATTGTAAACTTTGCATAATCTTGTTATTTTGAGCAGTTTGGCTTGATTAAATTAAACTGGAATCATCAAAACTGGTTAAGAAATGTTCCTACCATAACATAGATGTGTAAGGTTTGGTCATTTTCTGTATTTTTCATATTGACCATAAACCAAGGCAGTGGAGTGGCTCAGTAGATTGAAGTGTGTCCTCACAGCAGGATGGTCGTGAGTTTGAAGTTGGGCACGACTCTGGTTTCTCCACCAAATCCTACTAAGTTAAGGCTCCTATCTTGAATCAGAGAACTGTTAAAAAATTAAACAAAGCCTAAAAAGAGGCCATTTAAAAAAGGGTCTAACAACCTAGTCTGTTTTTAAAAAAATATCAGTGACCAACACAGTGGATGTGGGTGACATTTTACTTTATTACCAAAAACACACAGTCAGTAGAGTTTATTGTGGATTCAGCCATGGCTTAAAACAGTCTCCTACAAATTCACTATTAGCTGGGGTTCAGTAGGTAGACCAGGTCATTTACTAATCATAAGACTGGCGGTTCGATCCCTGGCTTCCTTAGTCTGCATGTTGAAGTATTGTTAGGCAAGACCAACAATAATTCATCATGAGTTTCCTCTGATACATTTATTGCAGTATGAATGTTAGGCAATGTGCTTAGGTGAAGAAAAAGTGCTTGTGTGAATGAGAGTTGCAGCAATTAACGGCTTTGAGTGCTATGTAAGTACAGACCATTTAACTTCTCTTAAAGCAATTTTTACAGACACCAACAATATATTTAAGACCTCATTTTTTGTCTCAGATGGCTGAGAATGAAAACACATGGTTTGTCTTAGCCTTTTCATAGTGTTATTTGAGAAATAAAACCACACATCCTTGCCTTCTGTTGTAAGACTTTGAGAAGACAGTGCAGTTAGTGGAAAATCTGACCTCTGAGTTCAGAGAACAGCTATTAGAGGAAAAGTTCACTTCAGTTTCACGTTGTTACTCTGCTGTGAGCATGTATTTTTGTGTGAGAGTCTGCATGTCCCGGTGTAACCCCAGCTCTCTCCATCATCACTAGGTTTAAACCCACAGGAAGCCACACATACACCAAACCATGCAATCATTAACCTGCATCACACACATGCACACTGACACAGAGTGACATACACACAAACCCACATACCTATGCCAGCTCACAAAACTGCTGCACACACGCACCGAGGCATGCACAAACAGATACACAGGTTTATATGTAGACACATAAAAAGACCAACACAACTGGGCATGTGACAGACACCATCAAAATATCAGCACAGGTAGCACAGGGTTTCAACAAAACAACACAGAGTCATGCAGCCAACCAAACCACCGCGAGTAGTCATCGGCTCATCAGCGAACACACGCTCCTCACGCATGTGCGCACAAGCACGCACACACATACTCAGCAGTTAGGACCTGGAGATATGGAAGCTGCTAATGTCTTGGTTGAGGCCCGAGCAATCAATCACTGATAAAACACAGCAGCTTTATGGTCTCGGAACAAGGTGAGCACTGTTTACACTCACACACTCACACAGACAGATAGAGAGTTTGTGAAATAGAAAGTATGGAGGCCAAGGGCCGGTCCTGCAACACCCTGATAAAATATGTCACCAGGTCACCACGAACCACCACAAACACACAGCTAACAAGGGAACATTTTTATTCTCGTGAAGCCCTCCTTACTGCTTGTATCAGCCCTGTTGAGCTCTTACCTTTAACCTTTAGTGAGAGGCATGCAGTGGCCTCGTTACCAGAGACGTTCAAAATATATCAGCGTCATATATATATATATATATATATATATATATATATATATATATATATATATATATATATATATATATATATATATATATATATATATACATTAAATCTACTGAACATAGACCATGATCAATCTCTTTATGTTAGCTGGATACCCTGTCTAAACTATGCTCTAAAACACGGCCCGTTAGTCTAGGGGTATGACTCACATGCATGCCTTCAGTCTTATATAGGCAGTCAGGGCTACTGATAAAGGGTTCAAGTCCTACCATCCAGAAAAGCTCCCTTTAATGGGCCATTGAGCAAGGCTGTATATCCATTCTGCTACAGAAAAAGTATGTTGTGATACATACATGACAAATCTTTATTTGTTCTTCTTCATTGACCTGAATAGACCTAAGTAGACATTGAGCCACTTCCGCATTGTGCTTCATTATGGTGCTTTTCATCACAAGTAAGTTGTTGTTAATCCATGTTATAGCCTCTTCACTCAACAGTTTATTCATCCATCAGCCTGCTTTTCTCCTGAAGTGACAGAACACAGAAAACAAAGAATTGATACTGTCATCCGCAGGTGTAAATGTTAAAGGCACTGATACTTTTGTAGCCTTTTTCTGGTCTAACAGAGGACTCAAAGCATTTTTTACGACAAGCTACATTTACGCATTCACACACAGATTTATACCGTGCATTATTTTATGCATCTAAGTGGGGACTATTCAGTGATCAGTATCTTGTGCAGCAACATTTTCCCTCTACTGCAGTTTTGAACAAGTGAGATCGTGTCTGTATTTTTTCATTCTATGTGTGTAATGTGCAGGCGGTACAGATTTCAGTAGTTGTAACGTATTTGTTTATAGAGTGTGTTTGTGTGGCAGCTCTGACTCACTTCCGACCTCACCAAGAAATCCGGTTCTGTAGTTTCTTTGGGTCATTTGGATTTTCTAGTCTTCTCAAAGCACTTAACACTAGAAGCCATATTTCACTATTCACACACTAACATTCAGTCCTTTAATTTTTTTGCTACACGTACAGCAGTTACACTCTCTCACATACTAACACTGATGACACATTCCCACAGTTTTAGTGCCTCAGAAAAGATGCTGACCTACTACATGGACTGAATGAACTCCCACTTAATGGACTATTGGATTAAAACAATCACACAAACACTTGTGTATCTTCTCAATTTGCTGCCTAAAATTTGGTTTGCATTCACTGTTGAAGTTTACTGTGAAAATAGATACTAAACAGAATTTCCTCTACTGTTTCCCAGTGCAGAAAACTGACAAAAGAATTGACAAAAATATCCAAAAAGTAGAGGGCTTGGTTAAAAAATATACATGCAATTATAATTGTTTTACCCCAGATTTATCAGCAAAATCCCCGTATCCTCACCTATACCTAAAATGAATTCAAAATGTGCAACTAAAAACTAAATAACAGTTTTTTGGGAGGACTATTTAAAAAAATATAGCAGTTTCTGTTAAAATAGAAACTGTGTGGACCATAGACTGTGATAACAGATCAGTAGCGGAGAAGTGGATGCAGGAATGGTTCGAGAAAGGTAGGTAGGAACTTTTGCTATGTTCTTTTTATTTGACTCTTTTCTTTGAATTCATTTGTAAACCTAAATAGATCTAAACTATTACTAGCTATTTTCAAGACTACAAAGGGCTCTATTTTATTTCAGACAGAAAGGTCAATGATCAAATTCCCCAAACATCGCCAGAATCTGACTTTTAATGGTAATTCAAATGAGTAAATAAAACAAGTAAGGCTGAACTTTTATTAGGGATTTCTGCTTGACCAACCCCATCCCCTCACCCCTACCTCCAATCTACCACACACTCTGCAAACACATCACACACACTTTGACCAAACTGACCCACACACAGTGACCAAAGGGACCCACCAGCACTGCAATAACAAGGTAACAAGGTGACAGACAGACACACAGACAGCGGCATGGAGAAGATGGGTGGGAAGGAGGGTGAAACAGCTGAGGGTCCAAATTGATTCTAATCTTTTGCACATACACACACATGGAGGGACACACACACTTAAGTGAGAACACACACAGCCACACCCTGACCCCAACCCCAATTACAAACAGGTTATGAACAGAGTTACACACAGTAGAAATGACAGAGCTGTACGGAGACAGAGTGTCTGGCTCCATATGTAAAGTCCACTTTGTCACTTTGTGTTTTTGTATCGCGCAGCCTCTTTGCTTTATTACTCTGTTATTTATCAACAGTAATGAGCTCAGAACTTCATGGCCTCACCCAGCTTTTATCAACAGGCAGACTGAGGAAGAAGACAAATATTTCCATCAGTCATTTTTTATCACCTATAGAATAGCAAAGTGAGAGACGTGGCTCCTTATATGAACATTATCTTCTGTTATAAATATTCTTTTAATATTGTTCTGAACAAAGAAACTTGAGCATGTCCTCATTGATGAAACTTCTCTGATGGTGCCATTATTTTTTTAATTTCTTTCTGCTGAAGGAAACTGAGTGGATGAAAAACCTTTTGGTCCCAGCTTTTCATTCAAGCACCGAGTATGGCAATGGACTCTAAATATAACATCATGTAAGCAGCCCTAATGGTGCTCCAAGTGGGGCCTTGTTTTATGTTTGAGTCCATTTGAGCATCCTCTTACGTCTTGTATTCACCTCAGATAAAATACCTTCTAAAACTTACAATGTATTTTCTGTATTTTGCTCCATTTTTAAAAATCATTAGCATGGAAATTAAATTCAGGGGGGTTGAGGCACATTTTCTGTTTAGTCTAAACACATACACAGAAACTATTTATATGAAATATTGACCCTAAAAAGATAAAGAACTAAGTGATGCTCTGTTTCTAAGGGGAACAGATTCTTGCAATAACTAAAACTTCTTTAGAACTTACTGATGGGCACTGTAACATAAATGTCAGGCAGCTGGTAAAAGACACGCTTGGTCTCATGCGCTTTGTATGGAAGCACACAAAACCAGAGCAGAAACTTTCCAGGTGTGGCACTTGGATAACCTATTTTACTCCTTAAAAACTGGACTTTATGGATTTTACATTTAAAAATGGCAAAGTTCTTATACAATTACCAAGAGGATCAATTGGAAAAAATACAACACAAATAAACAAAGAAGAACTGTTATTTAACATTTTATTGATCAGCCTTTTGAGACTGAATAAACATGTGTTTTGATATTTGATGACTTTAGACTGAACAACTCAACGCTGCCAAGGTATTTTATTAGGAAGATTTTTTAATAACATCAGAGTAATTACCCACCATCTGAAAACACTTTGTGTGAAGTGTTCAAAAGACCAGTGTTTTTTCCTTTTTCTTTTTCCCCCAGAAGCCTGACTAAACCCTTAGTGACCTTTATATTGTACAGTGCATCCACACACACACACACACACACACACACACACACACACACACACACACACACACACACACACACACACACACACACACACACACACACACACTATCTGTTTGGTAGCATGCCAGCAGCTCTGCAACATTATCACTCATTTATTCATTACATCAGGCTGTAGTATTTACTAGAAAGCTGCCAACAGCCTGCTGTGTGTTAGTTTGTTGTACAACGAAAGAAGGAAATGCCACCATATTGTCTGACTTAATCCTTAAGAAGCATAACACCATGTTCAAACATATTTTTTCAAAGAACTGTTAAACAGTAAGCTCTTCTCAACCAGGTGACAGACATGTTTTACCCGGCGTTGGGATTTCCTGCTTGTTTGAAGTACTTACCTCAAACGTTGTGCAGGTAAATTAAAATGAGGTAAAAACAGGTAGAAACACCCAAAAAAGAATAAAGCAAATAAAGAAAACGAAAAGAACAAATCTGAAACGTGGCAAAAATAAACAGTAACTATACTAAACAAATGATTAGACAGCAAATCAGAGAGCTCTCTGTTGCTTCCTGTCCTGGACGATGAAGCGCTGAGCACCGCCTCAGTGGGCGAAGGCTGGTTTTGTGTAAACATCTGATTAAAGTTTATATTTAAAATATATCTGGTAAATTTACAAATGAATATAAAGGTAGTTTTATGTAGTGTCTTTGTGTTTATACCTTTCTGGCGTGTTTATATGTTGTCCTCTTTTTTTTAACCGCAGCTAAATCCATTGATGGTGGATCAGTGTGTGTCACAGTGAGAGTGACAAAGAGGTGCTAGCCTTTTAATTACACAACTGACACATGTAGGAATGCAGGGAGTGGTGTATGTGGGTTTGTGCCGGCCCCGACCCGGCCCTGGCCTTGTGCCACTGTGTATGAATGTACACACGAATGCTTTAAACCCTCTTTGTCGGTGTGGGTGAGTGTGTGTTTGTGTAATGCGATGCGTCCCAGCTATCCCAAACGGCCGTCAGTTAGCTAGCTCACCTGTCGTGCGGCATGAAGCCCAAAGCAAGCACGACAGCAGCTGAAGGGGTCAAAGTGCATCCAAGAGTATGTGTGAGTATCAGCTATTGTTGTTCTTTCTCCTTTTTTTTCACCCCACCTTGTGTTCAGTAACTCTAGTCTTTTTATAGCTGCTTCTTTACCACACACACGCGCGCACACTGATGTTGGCAGTGAAAGCTATGCTACTGCTGTCGATTTTCAATTCTCCCTCCTTCTCCCTGCCTCTCCCTCGATCAGCCACAGTGCAGATCGGCTTTCACACCCATCTGCTCTCTGCTTAGCACTAAAGCACCTTCACTTCACACACGTACACACACACACACACATGGAGAGACACATGGACTTAAATGAAGAACAATTAAGTGAATCAGCACAAGCATGTACATCAATGTATATAACACATAACATATTAACATTATTACCATATTAACATTTTTCTGCAGCAGATATAAGCAGGGAACAAGGTTGTAAGGTTGTAACAAGGTAATTGCTAATTTAAGCAATTACAAAAATCTGTAGTAGTTAAGCGGGGCTTAATTAGACAAGCTCTTTGAACCATGTGTCTTAATGAGAGTGGATGTGCTTTATCTTGTAGCCTGAACTATTTCAAAGATTTCTAATCCAGTAGTCATAACCTTTTTGCACCTTGATTACCTGGAGAACGGTATCTTGCTATCTATCATACCTTAACAAATTACATTTACAACAACCGTGGTTTGCTTCATGTGAACAGATGTCTCCAGAAAGCATCAGTCTTCTAGGATTGCACTGAACTTAAACCTTGAGTTTATCGGCTATCGCTAAGCATTACAGACCAGGTAGCAAAGCTCAAAGTGATGTCTCCAAACAGCTATAGAAAATTTAGAATGCTGTAAATTATGTTTTGATGAAAATAATTGTCTTTATATATCCAAATCAAAAATTCCAGGGTTAATTTCTTTCAATAACATTTTTTAATAATGATCCTACTCATGCTTTATACTTTTAGGCAGCACACACCCATGAACTCACAGAAGTGAGGACATGAAAGAACTTGGCGTGTGCAAACTCTGATGGCGTCTCTATTCCTGTCTTGTAGCAGGGGTCAAAGGTGACAGCGGTCCTCACGCTGCTTTTACAGGCAATAAAAGTCTGCAACTGAATACACAAGTCAAGGTGATGGGAGAGGGGGCGAGTGTGGGCTGTGTAGCATGTCTTCAGACTCCAGTTTAAAGGCTAAAGAGATAATTAATTTAAATTAATATCAGGCAATAACATGATGATTGTAAAGGTCTGATCTTGACTTACTTATTCACAGAAATCTAAGGTTTGGCAAATGCATACTAAATATATATATATATATATATATATATATATATATATATATATATATATATATATATATACACATATATATATATATATATATATATAATAAAATCGTTATACAGCTCAGGACATAATTATTAGCCCCAAAGTGGTGTTAAACAGAGCAAAGGATTTTTAACACAGCTTTTCCAAAAATTCTAGTTTTGTTCTTTGTTTGTTCTAGTTTTGTCCCCAAAGACTACCAGGATCAAATATTCTTAGTCCCCCTGATGCTAACTATCAATTATTTTTTTATCTTCCTGTAGTTGTTTATTGTAGTTTTCAACAAGCCTCATGCCCATCTCCTGAGCAGTCCTAACAAATTCTTCTTCGACAACTCTCTTAAGCTCTTTGAGATTTCATGGTCTTCTGGCATAGATGTTAGTCTTTCGTTCAACCAACATATTTTTAATTCAAATCAGGACTTTGTGCAGGCCAATCAACATCGTGCACTTTGTTCTTCACCAGGAGCGACATATGTTTTAGGCCGTTGTTGTACTGAAAGACAAAACAATGAACCAGACCTGGTTCTTGATGCTGACTTCTTGAACTTTTCTTTCAGAATCCTACCATATCCTTCTTTCTTTGTGATTGCTTCCACCTTGACTAGTTTCCCAGTTCTGGACGCACTGGCGCACACAATCTTTTGTTCTCAGCATACTTCAATCTGGCTTGTCTCTTCTGCAGAAGTAAGATTTTTTACTAGTTCACTAGTGTCATGGCAGTTGGTAGGTGGGTGGTAATCCTGTCCCCTTCTGTAAATGGAAAATGGGAAGCATAAATGTAAAATGAAGTTAAACAACACTTACACAACTGAAGCTGTATACACAAACATTTCATAAACATTTAAAAGAAAACTTGAGAAACAACAACGATAAGCCATGGAGTAATTTAACTAAAAGAAACACAATAAATAAAAAACATTCCATTCTTTACAACTTAAACTGGAAACAGAAAATCCTAGAGAGACAGACTGAAATGAAGAAGAGAGGAGGAAAGAGGAAGAGAAAATTCTCTGAGTGCTAGTCTTTCTTTTTAAGTGTGAAACGAGGAACATCTCGCATGCACACTCACACACACACACACACACACACACACACACACACACACACACACACACACACACACACACACACACACACACACACACACCTGTCTGAGCAGCAGCTGTACTGGGAATCGATCTGTCACTCTCGGAGTGTGAAAAGGATGATTTGTCTTTCTGTGTTTGTAAGAAGAGCCTGTTGCTGTCTTAGTCTGTGCGTGTTCGTGCGTAAGTCTATATCAATGCGTGCTAATTTGTAACTAGTGAAAAAGAGTGTGCATTTATACTCTATTTATGTTCTGTGTCCGTGTGTGTCTCCGCTCTGGCATTCGACTCTCATTGGAGTGTGAAGTTCTGAGCGGGCCAACATAACAACTGACAAAATCACATCTGTATCTGTGAAAAACTCAACGCATGTATGTATGTTTTCTCAACCTGATGAACTACATGAGTGTGTGACTACATGGCATAAATACTGGATTAACTATGGCAGTCAGTGAATGAACAACGCCAAAGGATAAGCAAAAAACAGAGACTGTTGAACAGTTGCTGGATGTTACTTACAGCAATCCCCGGAGTCTCTTTATTTAATGGCAACCACAACAGCAGAAATGAGTAACAACCGGACTAATTTTGACTCTGAAGTCTACCACATTTTTCCTTAATGTGATAGTCACAGCTGAGCAAGCGCAGAACCGCTGAAGAAGTATGACTTTTGCTATGTTTTGATGGTCGCTGGGATAACTAATTCCCGATGAAGCTTTGAGTGAGTGAGGCAGCGATCTGTCGACCAAATATGCTTTATAATTTAGTTAAAACCAATAAATCGACATGCACTTTATATATACTACTATTTCTTATAGCCGTCTTACAAGCATACTTCACTGTGGCTCAGCTGGGATAGCAGTGGTTAAATAATGGGTTGATACCTCAGTCTGTTTTTTGCCTTTTCTTTCAACTGTTCATTCACTGACTGTCGTTGTTAATCTAAAATTATCCACAAATTTGAAAGGCTGGTGATTTAATACTGCTCTCTTGTAGTCTGCATGTCAGAGTGTACTTAACCCCAAAACGGTCCCTAATGTGCCACCGCTGTGAGTAATAGACACATAGATACAGTGTTTTCGTTCTGCTTTGCTGTATGTGGCCTTTAAAATAACAGTAACGTATAAATGTGTTATTATATGACTTGAAGTGTAAAGACATTTGAGTGCAGATTAAAATGCTCCATATAAATGCAGTCTACATGTGACAGACAGATGTATTTTGCATTAGACATCTTAGCACGTATGACCACACGTAAGTCTGCACTCGATGCCTCATCTTTTCGGGCTTTAGCAGCACCGCACTTAGTATTTCCAGATGTATCTCAGGAAAAGTGCCTCATTTGTTCACATGATGATAAATATTGAAAACACCCTGACTCCAGTAAATGTCTTTCAATTTCCAAATAAATCTCTTTTGCATTTCATCAAAAACAGTCATAAACAGTGCCAGTAAACTTAGATCTCATTTGCAGAGAAAAATCTGCATTCCTGTATATAAATCACAATTAATTAGTTATTCCTGTAAAAGCACACAAATATACAGAGTGTACGTGTAAATCCATCACGTCAGTTTTTTCATGGTGAACCTGTTCTTTCCTTTTTTTAAACCCATACACTCACCTGGTGAGGAATAATATTTAGCAGAAGGGATGATACATACAGTATGTGTATCATTTGTAATGGAGCTGTCATTCACACAAGGTCACACACATACACACACAAGTATAACCTGCTGTTTAACTGACAACCTGCGGCATTTAAACGGATGACAGATTGCGTCATCTGACCTGATGAGTGTGTTAGTGTGTGTGTGTGTGTGTGTGTTATGGGGTCTGATTGGGCCTCTGATCACTACACATACTCAGCTGGGCCCCAGCAGTAAATCACATATACACATACACGCACACGCGCACACACAGACGGCTTCCCTAAATCTCTAACAGTAACACACCCTGATTAGTCTCATCCGACAGTTGCTAATGAAGTCTAATTAATGAGCACAGTGTGTGTCTACGTGTACGGCTCTTAGCGGCCAGCTGCCCCTACCCCGTCCTGCACCCCCCGGGGAAATCTGTCCCCTATCTCGCTCTTTCTCTTTCCTTGTTTTCATTTCTTCCTCGCTCATTCTTATGCCATCTTTTTGTTTTCATTCTCTCCCTCTTTCCATTGTGCCAAGCCCTCATTTTTCTATGAATGTATATATCACTCTATTCCACTTTCCTTTACTCTCCAAGATACACTCCTCCCTCTTTACTTCTCTATTTTTGTGGTTCATTTCAGCCGAGCCAGACAAATTACAAGCAAACTAGGACTGTAAACATCTGTCTCTCTGTCTGGGACAAAAATATCCACAAAACTAGAGCCAGATTCATGTGAAATTTGCTGTGCATGTTTTCACTCTTAAGAGGAAGAGATCTTTTTTTTTGTTTTTAGCCATTCTCTTTATAACATCGTTAAGGCAAACTTGGGTTAGATATACATTTGCAGTGTGATGAAACCATTCATTTCTTCATGCACTGACACACACTAAAGTCGATGCTGGACCAAGTCATTTCCAGGCTGTGTCAGTTTTGTTGATGATCAGAGGATAAAAAGATCAAGTGGAGGTTGAAGGACCTATTAAACATGTTTGATACTGGTCGTACTGGAAATGATACGTCCAACATCATGTGCAAACAGGAAGCAAGAAAAAAAAACATTGTTATGAGCAGACTATATGTGCTTAGAATAAGAGAATAGATGTTATTTTTGTGTTGATTCAGTCAGTTATATCATTCACATTAAATGTCTTTCCTCTGTTACTCAACTCCCTTTCAGTGTGGACTCAAGAGTAAATTGTTTAAAAATGAAAGGATAGAGGATGTGTGTAGAAGGAGGATGTTGACCAGTGCAACTGTTTTTACTGGGAGGTATTGCCCAGATTACAAGGAATGTGATGTTGATATCGTTGTAAACTGAACGTGACTTTCCATTTCAGGAAGAGATAATCATGTTTACAATCTTGAAAAGCAGGAAAAAAAAAATGAAGGGTTGGAATGGAAGGAGGACATGATGTGTGAGTGTATGTGTGTGTATGATTGTATCTGGTTAACCTTGGAGGGTTTCATCAGTGGCCCAAGGCCAGCAGACTCACGATGAAATAGGAGGCCAGGGGCCACAAATTTATCCTGGACAAGGCCTTCTCTGATTAATCCTTTTGGACACACCCATAGACACACGCACACAGACACACACGCACAAAGAAGTAAACACATTTACACATGGACTATGCTGGACAAAATCAGCCATGTACAAACATATGTAACAATGTATTCAGCAAAAAAATCAACATAGACCTGGATCTGGTGTGGAACCCTCATTTCTTTATTTTCCTTGGAAAATATTGAAACATGTTGATGGCTATATCAAAGTATGTGTATGTGTATATCTTACAGAGCACCAGAGCAACTGATGACTCAAAGCCTATGCGTTATATATGTCACCAGCATTTTAGAAGGTAATTGTAATTTACTGACTAAGTAAGTCTGACTACATTTATTTTCCTTTTTAATTATGTAGCTTTTACTACAGTGATGAACAAAAACTATTCAAAGTTGGAAATTATCCTCTGGTTGCAGGTAACTCCAGCCCCCAACCCCAAAGTAGATGCCAGTTACACTTCAGTGTAACTGTGTGAAGAGTAAAAATTTAAGAAGAGCTCAGTGTGGACATGTTTTGCTCTGTGAATGCAATTCAGATTTATTTTCTTTATTTGGTTAAAATGTGTTAAAACATGCTTTTGCTTTATAAGCATTGTTTTATCTGCTCTACTTGAATAACTCTTTGTTAGTTTAACTGATTCAGGAGGTGGACTGCTGACTTTGGCTGTCAGTCACGTGCCTCCATGACTGCCATGTTGATCTCCAAAGGAACAAAACTCCACTGACGCTCTTTTTGCCTCGATCTTCGCCTGCGGATCCATAAGACAGGCTTTGTAGTCACAACGTAACTCTCCTACTGGATGAACCTGGATGTGGGAGTACCCAGAGAGAACCCACAGAGACATGGGGAGAACATGCAAATCATGCAAACCCCACACAACTCCTGGCCCCGGTCAGGTGGTGGAGTCAAACTCAGGAGTGTGCTTGGTGTGAGGAATCAGTGCTAACTACACCACCGTGCTGCCAAGTTAGTGTATAATAATTGAAAAAATAAAGCTGCGGTATTGACCAAAATAACAGCCTAACAACCTTACATCTTCCCAAAGATTGGGAGGTTACAAAACAAATAAGTAAACATCATGTGAGATCGTCTTGGCCACCACTCCCCCAGTCATCCAATGTAATCTGGCTGATGAGGGGTCAACAGGTTCTTTGCACAGTTTGCAACGTGACCAAGGTCACTCCTCTCAGTGTGATATTAGCCTACTTTTATCCAAGCTAGAGCCTAAACCCTGTAAGTTAAGGATGACTATCAATCTCTGTATACACGTACACATACACAGAGGCTGCTGAAGGTCACTTAACATTTGCTTCCTTGAAATATCCTGGGTTAAGCAGATAATGGTCGGTGTTGTGATCCGAGCTGGGCTGAGATGAAGGTAAACTTAAAAGGGCTTTCTTTAAGTAGAACTTGGTGAATGCATCCCTACACGACTTCTTCTTCCTATATAAAAGGAATATTAATCATTGGTTAAGAGGGAATTTACCAAATTAAATCAAAGAGGGTCAAGAGGAGCTTCTGGTCACCAAACCCATAAACAATGGAAAAATAATTTCTGTAATTACAAAAGTGAAGAGTACAGGAAACCTTTGAGGATTCTAGTGAAATACGTGTCTTAGGTCTTGTTTATGAATCAGGCATGTGCTCCAGTTACAGTCTGAAGAGCACTGAACTTTGCTTAATAAATAAAGAGAGAGTCGTTTACACTGCACTTGGTCTAGCCCCTCCGTCTTAAGGACTACAGTGATTTTATTATGACCCATTTTAACCCTTTCATAGTTTTTGCTAAAAATAAATGGTGACTGATAAATGTATATACAGAGCAGTGCAAAAGCTTGAGTCAATGCTTTATATTTTCCTATGAAAATGGGAAGTGGAGCAGCAGTTTGTGGAAAATAAGACAAAAACAGAGTTTGTACAATTCTGTTGAACTTGAAAGTCAGTATTTGGTATGACCACCTTTATTCTTCAGTGCAGGTTGAACTCTCTCTTGACATTTCTTCAAGTAGTCTTCAGGAATAGTTCTACTGGCTTTTTGAAGGACATTCAAAGCTCTTCTTTGGATGTTGGCTTCCTTTTGTTCTGTTCTCTGTTGAAGCTCAGGCTCTAGGGAGGCTAGTGCATGGCTGGTAGTCTTCAACTGTGTGTTTTTCTATCCAGGTATGCTTTTACTGCAGTGTCAAAGATCTGATTCTTTCCAGATCTGACCTAATGTTTCTGAATTAATTCCATCCATTCCATTAGTCTTGGCAAAATCTTCAAAACCTGAAATGTAGCCCAAGACCATGACAGAGCCTCCACCATGTTTTGCAGATGGTTGTAGACATTTGTTGGTCAGACCTTTTGCCCGAGATACATACATAGACTGATTTTTAGCTTAGTTCTTTTTGGCCTTTTCTCCCTGTTTCCCTTCCTTACCAATGGCTTCTTGACAGCCACCCTTTCACTGAGGCCATTTCTGATGAGACTTCAGTGACTTTTGCTCAGATTTTTGGACATGACTTTCAGATACTCTTTTTTAGGCTTTCCACTTCTTTTTTGTCCTCCATTTGTCCAGTTCCCCAATTTTTTAAGGATACATTGCACAGGAAACTAAGGCATGCTGAGTTTTTTTTGGCTAAGAGATCTTTGGGAAATAAATGGTTGGTGCAAAACCTAAATTTTATGCCTCTCAAACTGTGTTATCTTGGGTGTCTGAAGACAATGGTTCTTTGCTCAGTCATTCTAATGCTCCATATGCACAGTTTCCATATCCTTAAACAGTATGGCATGGTTGTTTTTGTGACAAAGTGAGCAAAACTAACTTTCTTTGTGAGAAAGAGCTCGTCGATCAAACATCAACCAACTCTGGAGCCTATAGGTAATATCTCTGACCCACTCTAGTTCTTGTCCCATGTGCATGTGGATTTACAGCCCCTTCCAGACTTTGTTGCAACATCAAAAGAGGAAAAACCCCATCAATCTTACACACTTTCCCTCTGTGTCTCTTTTTATTAGTTTTCTTCTCTTTTACCTTCTCTCTCACACATACAAAGTGAAAGACATTGCATAGGTTGGGTGCATTTGATTTATCCCACTGTGTTTCCTCCATGGCTCATTTCCATAAATCACATGTCAGTGTGTTTGTAGCCAGAGGGACGTTAACAAGAGGCCACAGTCCAAACACAGAGTGCATAAAACCCTGAAAACACTTCCGACACACAGTGCTGACCAGCTCCATGGCTACATCCATCAACGCAGAGAGGAGGTCGGAAAATTTCATGTGGAGACAGTGAGGAAATGTTTTGTCATCTGAAGAGCGCTGTTGAAAGAAAGCGTGTGTGCGTTTGAAGTGTGTTTGTGTCTTCCACTTTCTCAAGTTGGACCACATGCTGAGCTGGGAGAGGTCCTGTGAGTTCATCCGAAATCTGCGCCAAAGTGAATTTCCTTACTGTGTGCTGCAAACACACACACGCACACAATCACAAGTTCTGAGGTAAAAGTTCACATACAACCAGGGTTATGGCTCGGGCGGCGGTCCTTGCTTCCATGGTAACGACCACTTAGATGATCCTTCCTGTGTTTTTGTCTTGAAGGCAAAGTGGCTGTTTGTGTGCATTTCCCACGATGCAGTGATTGAATCAGCTTTAGCTACTATCTACTGTCCCTCCTCCCTTGTCTATTTACTAAGCACTTCCTCTTTGGCCTCGGGGGTTAAAGTTCACAGTGTAAAATGGGGCTGGATTTTGGCCTTGAGTTTGGCCTGGACTGGCTTTACATGGTTTTACAAATCACTCATTGCTTTTGAAGAGACAGCCACTCTAAACATCTTATTCTTGTTCTGCCTCATTCCTGCAGTAAATCAGCCGACTGAATGCTTTTGAAGCCATTTAGCCAAGTACTTACTAGCCTCTTCTGCTTTAGCCACCTAAAACAAAGTAGTCTGTTCTTTCTGTCCATTATAACAAGTAAAAGCAAGGACGAGAGGAAAGTCTAAACACATTTTCACCACTTTGCTAAGCAGAAACAAGACCCCTCAAAATTTATCTCAAGAACTGCTGCATCATCCCAGGCTGGTAAACCCTGATTTGCCACTATACTGGAAATTTGAAAAACATATTCTACTTCTGGAAAGCCATTTATTAAACATCAAACTTCCTTCCACTAATCTGATGGCTTCTGGGTGTTCTGGCTTCATGTCAAAATAAGCACCAGTGTTCATTTTTCTGTTAATATCATGATGACAAAACATTTTAGGGTTTAGACCCAGTGACATTTACATTTGAAGTTTACCAAGATTTCCTTACCTTTTTCCTTTTCAGCTCGTGCTGTAAGAAATTCAAATCTTACTCTCTTTTACACCTTTGCATGCCTGGCCAGAGTGATGGTTAATTTACAGTACAGCAATTGTGACTGTTTGTGGAAATATTTGCCAGTGGAGAGTTTATTGAGAGAGGATTCCAACAAGTGCTCTTGTGCAGTTCTCAAAAATCTACCCATGGCTTGACGTGGATGATGCTGTAAATGTTGACTTTGCGACAAATGGGCCAGAACAGTTATGGAGGCAATGGTGGAGTTCATGAGGAATGGGTGAAGCTCACAAACAATATCAAAGATTGAAAACTAAATAAAAATTGAAATATGGAAAATACAGAGAGTGGATACTTTTCATTGTTTTTAAGACTCAGTTTCACTTAAGCACTTTGTAGGTTACATCGTCATTCTTCTACAACAGCAGCCCACAGATCTGTTATACCACATATTTTTGACACTGATTCCATCTGACAACAGACACTCTGTAAAGGTACACAGGCAGTCCTTAGCTGCCCCTGCACTGCCAAAACTGAACCATAGTTTCCCCAGAAAGCTAACTTGATTTCTGGTCAATTGATTGGTAGTTATATAATACTTTTCTCCTCTATTAGAGCAACTGAGGGCTAAGCATCATGCCCAAAGATACACTGATATACAAACTAAAGGAGCTGGGGACCAAAATACTGACCTTCTAATTAGTAGATGACCTGTTCTTCTCCTGAGCCATGGCAGCTTAATTTGGTAAACTTTGGAAATTTACAGGCACTCTTGATTGCGGGCCAGTTTCCACAACTTATTTAAAGATTAAGTAAACATGCATCTTTGTATCTTTAGTCATACTAAATAAACTAATAGCAGTTCCCAGCAGTTATCACCTGAATTACTGTGTGGAAAAGACACCTAAAAATTGGAAACTTTAAGTTGTGCGTTATTTGATATCATCAGTATCACTTCAAAGTGATTAAGGTAAGACTACACAGAATGGCAGATAACTATTTGTGTTTCTTTAAAATTGATTACGCACTATCACAAACTGTTCCCCACAGGGGCACTTGTGTGGCCCTGAGCAATGTCAACATATTGACTTATTAACTGCCTCTGTGACAGATGTGTGTGTATGTGCTGATTGTAATCTGTGTTGCTTCGATTAGCATTACACAATCCCTGCATTCCCAAGAGACAAGCTGTCAAAGCGAGAGAAAAGTGGAGAAAGAAGAAAAAGGTTTAAAGAAAGAGTATGGGATAAACATCTTCAAAAGTTAAGAGGTAAGGGAAAGTGGGGAAAGAAGAAGCATTGTTCTGGATTGCAATATCACAGAATTCTTTTTACTAATATATTTTCATTTTAATATACCATCATTTAAAGCAATACAACACAATGGAAATCAAAAAAGACTAAATATAAAATAGGAATTAAAATTAAAATGGTTACATTGTAGTGAAAGATATGAATGAATAGACTCGAGCTTAATTTAATATGAATATTAAAATTACAGTGACAAGTGTTTATCATGATGATGATAATTATAATAAATACGAGCCTCTGTGCTTTCTCTGATGGAAGTCATTGCAAATTTTAGATGAACATCAAAGACATACTAAGAATGGAAAAGAAACAACACATATGTAAATGGAGATATTGAAAATCATTTGGATATGAAAAAATGAATAGAAAGAGGAAGCGATACTGTTTTGACTGCAATGACGACTCAAATAAAAATCTTTAAATATGAGATTCCCCTTAAAACCTTTGTTCAAATATCATTTTCTCACAGTTCACAGTGGACGTGTGGAAGTAAAAATACAGTATTGTGCAAGATCACTAAAAACAAACCAAGGATGTCTAAAAAAAATTAACAGTAAACGTCATACAAAATACAATAAATGGCATTTCGAGTAACATAACCCACTCGTACAGTCGCATGACATTTGACAAGAAGGTTCCTTTCATACACTGTGGAAAAATTGTCACATTTCAATTTAAGCTGTCTAAGCCATCTTTACACATGTCCTGTATACCTGAGCTTTTTTAAGATGTCACCAAATTGGAGGTGCTTGAGAGAATGTAAACACATATATGATGGATAAAAATCCAACCAACTTCAATGCCTAACACCATAATACAATATACTCTACATTTAAGAAAATAAAACAAAACAGCTGCCACAAAGGTTTTACTATAATTACAGCATGCTATATGTCAAGACTGAGCAATTAATTTTCCCAAGGGGTCACACAGTTCTGCTCATGATTCATTTGATCTCTTTATAGCCTTTTTGGTGTGGCCCTTCACAACAGTCCCAGTTTCTCACATGGGCCCTTGGGAAAGTTAATTACTCACCCCAGTGCTATTGTGTGCCAGGTTGTAAGCCAGCATGAAAAAAAGGCGATCTACTCTCAAGGTAGGTGTAGGGGAATTTGAATTTAAAAATGGCATGACATTAAAAAAAAATTAAATCATTGCAGCAATCGTGTTTTTTTTCTTTGAAGATAAATACACAAGATTTTCAAAGGTTAAACGTCATATGACTCATATTCTAAGTATTTTGTACACTGCTACGCACATTTTTCTGATGTTGTGTTTGTGTAACATCTGATGTAGACTGGTTGTGTTGTAAAATCTGAGATGTTTAGATTGTTTAGTTTACTGTTTGTTCTCTGATTAAAGAGCTACAGGACAAGTGAATGAACCATAACAGACTGGCAGTAAAGTACACTCAGATCCTATAACTGGTCCTGCACTCATGTTCGCTCCCTTTCTCTCCCAAGAAGGGTTCTTGACCTGCTGTCTTAACTCACTGGCCTGTTTGCCCTCAACCATGTCACTTTCTCGCTTGATTTCGGTATTCTACACTTCTATCACGCCTCCAAACCAGTTAGAGGCAATTTAGAGCCTCATTTAGGACCAATTCAGGAAAGGAGGGTGGGAGAGAAAGAAGAAAAGAAATCTAATGAAAGCTCATTTATATAACACAACCTCATGTGATTGTTGAAAATGCTTCAAATTTTAATTTAGCCCTGCTCATGCTGGTCTTCCAGTTAATCTCACAGGTGTTTGACATGCTTGTGGTTTGGGCTGTGCGCCAGTGATTTTCCACACTTGGGACACAATTTATGGATCTGTTTTGACGCACACAACCGCACCATCATGTTGAAACAGGAAATGGCCCATACAACACACACACACACACACACACACACACACACACACACACACACACACGCACAGAAAGACTCGAAATCACCTAAGTAAAAAATACGGATAGGGGTGTTCACATGCTTTCGAAACTGTGGTTAGAAAGAGGAAGACGGGAGGGTAAAAAAAAGGTGGCAAGAGGAGGACAGCATAGTCCAGACACCAAAAGCTAAAACAAAAACAAGAACAGAGAGAGCAAGCCAGTCCAGGTGATAGTTACCTGCCCATCAAGTCTGTAATTTATTCCTTGACGACAGGGCTGCGCTGGCGACATTTCCTCAGGGACTGTCTCCCGCGGCAACCTAATGGAGCCATGGGACCACACCCCCTTTTGTCCGGCTCTTTGATCACTGATGCCCTGGTCCTTGTAAATTGAGGTTTTGTTTGCAAGCTTGGAAAACCCCCATTTCTGAGTGTGTGCCACCTAAACAGGTAAAGATTGGTGACTCAGGCTTAAGTAACAGGAGCTGTTCAACCGCACTGACTGTGTTATTTCTAAAATTAGCCACGGTGAAAATACAAAAAGGCTTTGAATTACTAAAAGACACATTCAGTATTTAAAAGGAAAGGGTAATCTTCCTCAAATGTCCTTACTGGCAGTCAAGAAGAGTGGGTTGGAAAAATGAAATAAATATTAAATGATAAACTCTACAATGAAAAGCAATATGCATATAACCTGCCTAAAGAGAATATGTAGCTTTTGTAATCACATCATCAAAAAATTGTCTTGTCAAGAGTCATCAGATAAGATAATCATGATGACTTGCAATTTTGAAGCTGGCACCAAAGTATTTAAGTGCTTTGTTGCTATTGTGCAGAGGAGGGAGAGTGGATATATTGGACAAACAATACAAGAATGTTGAAGATGGAGTTTCCAGTCCAGAGGAAAAGAGGAAGACCTCAGAGGAGGCCATCCAGAGGGTTGGTGTGACAGAAGAGGATGCAAGGGATAGGGTGAGATGGAAGCAGGCAATCCACTGTGGTGACCTCTAAGGGAACAGCCAAAAGAAGAAGATATGCGAGGTCTATGTTAAAGTTTTGAGCTAGGGTTTGTTTTTGACAAAAAAAATCACTGTGGTTCTTTTAATGTGCAGTCTTGTTAATGCAAGGGAATGTACTGAAGTTGTATGTGACAGTGGTGCACTGTTATTAGCGCTATATGTGCTGATGTGGGGTGGCTGTAGCTCAGGTGGTAGAGCAGGTCAGGTACTAACCGGAAGCTTGGTAGTTTGATCCCAGGCTCCTCCAGTTTGCATCCTTGGGCAAGATACTAACCCCATGTTGCTCTCCGATGTATCCATCAGAGTGTGAATGTGTATGAATGTTAGATACTAAGCACTTAACAACCTAGAAAATGTGCTGGTGTGATTGGGTGAATGAAAGTACTTGGAGTTCTCAGATAGAGTAGAAAAGCGCTATATAAGAACCATTTACCATGTAGTTACACATTTTGATTATTTCATCCAAACAACAGTGAAATGAAAACTGTTCTTTGGACCAGTCTGTACCATTTGTTAACTTTAGTTATCAAATAATCATGTTAAGGAGCAAACACTGCAAAAATTGTCTGTTTAACCAAATCTTACAATCTTATATCCAACCAAAATTTTTTTGATTTTGTTTTGAGAGTGATATAATAATCAAGAGTCCAATGAATACAATTTTTAATCTTGCTTTGAGAATATATGACTTTTATTTTATATTTAATTTAAAAATCTTATTTTATAAATCAAACAACAAATTAACAAATTTGTTACTTTACATGCACAATAGGCTAATTTATATCACCAAGACACAGTTTGAGATCACATTGTATTTTAAAACCATTTTTACCTGTGAAATCTTGTTTCAAGACCTCTCAGTAACAATTTGCACACTTAGACTTCTGTTTAGCACATGGGTGAGAAAGTAGCACAGTGGTTAGCACTACTCCTTCACAGCACAAAGGTCCTCGGTTAAACTCCACCATCTGGTGTGGCTCTCCTCCACAGTCCGAAGGCATGCAGTTACTGGAGTTAAGTTAACTGGTGATTCCAAATTGTCTGTGTTTTTTTTCTACTTCTTCTCTGTTGCAGGTATATGCGCTTCTCTGGGTTTTTTTAATGGATTTACTTGCCTATATATTCCACATTTCTTTATTCAGTTCATGAGGTTTTATATAAGTAAAACTGTATACATGCAAACAAGGTCTGCTTTGATCTCTTTTAATCAAGGAAGGTAATGATGATGCTTAAGCAAACAAAGAAAAAAGAAAAGGACTTGTTATTTCTTCATAATATTAGACACTGAAAGCAGCTTTAGCAGAACAGCTCTGTCAATGCTCTGCACTCCACCCAAATTGTTAGTGTGTCTGAGGGTGGAAATAATCTGTTTAGCAACTTTCCTGGGAAGTTGCAGAGTTAGACCTACCACAGAGGCAAGAGAGTGAATAAGCATATTTCCAAAAGTATTGAACCCTTTATTTAAGTCCAGTGTGGACTGCACATTTCTAAAATGTAGATACATGATAACTGTGTGGCTCTGAAACAGGGTTGCTTAAATAATTAATCGTTTGTGTGACATCATTATGATTGCATCCATAATTCGACTGACAAGAAAACCACAAGAAAAGAATCACATGCAGCATTTCAAAGAAGTTTTCAATACTGCCCACACAGTGTGCTTGAAATGCTGTTTCTGAGAAGCGCAGTGCAGAAAGCACATAACCACTGGACACAGCGCAGTCACATGAGCACTTCATATTAAACTTTAAGGTGAAATATTTGTTCACCTGAGAGCGGTAGCAGTTTCACCTTCAGTCCAGTTAAACTGTGAACAATCTCAGTCAGATATTTAGCAACAGTGTCTGAGTATGTGTGCGTGTGCATGATTGTGTGTCAGTGTGAAGTGAAGGTCTGGCATCCCCCTTTCCCCTCCAGGGGCTAAAACCAAGCTGTCACCTCATTCATCCCTCAGTGACAACCGAGAAAGAGGGGAGGAGTGAAGAGAGTGGATTTTTTTAAAAATTCACTTGTAAAAAAAAAAGAAGAAAGGAAGGAGTGAAAATGGAAACGGAGATAGGTGAGGCAGAGAAAGAAAGTAAGAAATATGGGGGCGGGGGGGATTGAAGAGCTGAAAAAAGAGAGGATATATTTGAGCTCGATGATGGGAAGAGACATAATATTGCAAAAATGGAGATGAGAGAATGGGGAGAAGGAGGCAGGCAGAAAGAATGGAAGTGCAGAGAAGAGTTGAGCAACAAAGAAAGATAAAAAAAGAGGAAAGAAGAGGTGAGATCAGAGGAAATAGCAGAGATTGTGAAAGCAAGATGACAAGATGGGAGTTATTGACAGAAAAGGGATGTGAACATGTGGATTTGCTTGCCGCTGACAGAAGAAGACAGTGGTGGTCATGTGATTAAACAGGGCCGTGAAAATGAGGAAAAACTTCTATGTATTTCTCCATTCTATGAATATCCTCATCTGTTGACAGATGGCTTTGTTCCACTGAAGATTAAGATCCAAACCATGTGCTAGCACTCTATAAAGGACTATAAGAGTGCTGTGAGATGTTTAACATAGAAAGCAGAAGTAGGAAAAATGTGCTCAATCAAACCAAGATCAAGGAAAATGTTTTACTCTGATCACAGCAGGCAAACAAGGATTGTGTCTGCCCACAATTTGCAAGTGGAAAGGCTGATTATCATGGAAATTCAGATTGTGATTAAATTCATGTTAAGTACTCTAGATAATATAATTAAACTTACTGACTTACTGTCCCATGATCGTTTATGTCCCTATCCCAAATCCAGGGAATACCAAAGAAATGAAGACAAAACGTGTAAAAACGAGAAAAATTTCACCTTGCTGATTTGTGCTTATTTTGCGATAGTTGAGCTAATCTGCCTTCTTGAAAAGCATTAGGTAACGTGCTTCAGAACTGACCTGCAAAAAAAAAAAAAAATCTCCAAGAAGCAAAGTTTGTACAAAAATCAAACAAACAAGCAAACAAGCAAACTGGAATGTCAAACATGTTGACAGACAGGCAGAGTGGCAACACCTCCTACTGTCCTCTCTGCCCAGAAGGGAGAATTTACACGCACATCTTGGGGGTCCTCCTCCCCTCCATATTGCTACCGTGCCTCTGGCAAGCTGTAAAGCAGCAGGTTTGTGAGTTTTTGGGGTGTGGATGATCCAAACTATTGACCACTGCATTGCAATCACTACCATAGCTGAATCAGCAAGATGGCCTCTCCCTGGGAGCGACATATGTTTTACTGTCTGTCTGTCTCAGTCGTCCTCCTACACACACACACACACACACATGCACGCACACCACACACACACACATACACCGTGTCCCCTGCTAACACCTCCTCGGGTCAAACAAATCCCTTTCAAATCTGGGCCTGCAGCCGCCACGCAGGGGGTAAGGCGGGGTGACTCTCAGTGAGTGAAGCTCAGTTTGCGTGCGTTTGTGTGAATCTGGGTGTGTTTACATGACTTAGTATGTGTGTATGAATTCCTGGATGTTCACGTAAACCATGTCATAAGAGTCATAAGATTTTCAAAGAATTTGAACCTTTCATTTCCTCCTATGTAAATGCAATAGGAGGAACTTGTTTGTTAAAATTAAAGGGCAAATTATTATTTTTGCAGTTTGAGTGCCATTGTTTTTCATTCATCCTTCTTCACAAACATAAGACGTCACATGTGTTAACAGCCGGTCAAGTCAACATAACTAAAGCTGTCTCATTGAGATGCATTCAAAATAACAGTTGGCTTTGTCCACACATCGTGAAGATAAAAATGAGGTGTCTATTTAATACATGAACTAAAATTCAATCCTAATTTAAGTAGTTTAAAGTAAGCGCTTCCTGTCAAGATTCATTTAACTGAAAGGAAAACTTGTTAAAAGGAAGCGTGACATTCCCCACAACACTCATGGAGTGAAACACTGTGTGTGTGAGCTTACCTCAGATAATCATCAGGAGAGAACGGGGAAATGGCCTGCAGGGTGAAGCGACATATCCCACATGCTTCTGCCACCATAAAAGACTCAGTAATACTTTCCATTCTGTGTGTGTGTGTGTGTGTGTATGCCTCTGCAGCTCTGTGTACTCTTCACGCACACTTGCATAGACTCAAGTGCACAGGAGCTCTGGCTTTGGCTATTTTGACTGTTTTTTCATTAGTTAAAGCAATTTACTAAAAAGTATTATGTATTAGGCATCTGCTATAGGAAGGAAAGATCTAGTGACTTGAATACAATGACAAATGACCTCAGACTTCAGTGGATTAGACTGAATTTACCAAAATAAATAAAGCTGGGAAACTCCCGTCCAGGTTTTCATTGCCTTGTTGTCTTAGAGCTGCCATTTTCATTGCTATAAGAGAATTGGTGTTGAGGATTTTGGGTGGAGTTTGCTACATCTGTAGATTCGGTTGTTTGACTAAATCGACAGAATGGGGCTGCCACTGGGGGATTTTTGGGGCTGGGTGGAGGATTTGGGTTGCGGTTTGGTTTTTCTGCAAGCTCTCTATCAAAACTTGGAGAAGTTTAACAAAGATTACATGAAAAGATATGGGAGGTAGAATAAGAGGCCTTTTTGTGTTATCTTAGGTAGATTTTTTACTACATGGCTGCATTACTGGACACTTCTGGATCTTATACACTTGTGTGTCTTTTCTCCAAGTTATCAATACTGTAAAAAAAGAAACAAAAAACCAAACATCAGAACATATATGGGGATCTGTTTGTCCAAGGTTTTCCTGTTGCCTTCTTTAACAGTAACAGGGAGAGTCATCTTTGTTTTGGCGAGTCCCGCTCTCCTTGTTTATAATCCTCTAAGGCCAATTCACTGTCTCAGACATGGGAATTAGACCGGTAGATTAAACTAAAAAGAATTAGCCTGTTGAGTTTTCTCAGCAAACACAACAGCCCCAAAACTCCCCCAACATATAAGCTGCTCACAGGCTCTTTAGGTCTGAGACACGCACTAAAAGACATGAATATATACACACAACCAATTAGAGCCACAAACATACACACAATGAGCCTCACTCACAGTCACTCAGCCTTCTGTGTTTGCATGTATGTATGCAAACATGTTATGTGAACAATCATGTGAAAAAGAGTTTTTCACAGGACTCTGGCAGTCCAGAGAACAGAATCTTTCCCTTGGCAACCCTTGCGAACAATCGATATTTAGTCAGTCTTTTTCTAATTGTAGTGGCATGAACTTAGGTTAGCAAGCTAACCAACGCCTGTAGAGTCTGTGATGTAGCTCTTGGGGGTTTTGCAATGATGATCTGACTCTTGGATAATTTGCTGCAACATCTACTCCTTAGAAGACTGAAGATCGCATTGTGCTTAAACACACCTTGAATGCTCCAGACCCATAAACTGCCAAAACCTGTGGTTTTATAGAGGTGGTCACACTTGCTGATGATCAGTTAATAAAGTATATTTAATTAGCAACACCTGGCTACTAGGTACCCTCTTATTTTTCTCACATTTTTCCTCAACCTAACGGTAAAGACGTATGTAAAAAATTTACGTGTACCAACACTAATGTGACAAAGCTTTGTATCAGTAGTATTTTTCATTTATCTTGAATGTGACTTTTTTTGTTCTTCCAGTGTCAACACAACACTGGTTGACAACAGCAAAGCAAACAACGATAGGCAACACTGCTGCTTGGTGTGTTAACATCTCCTGAACAACTGCACTCTGGAGTAATTGGAGCTATGTTAGCAAGTGCTAATTGACTTGGCAAATGTTAGCTCACTGTCATTTAGTTGACACTTAATTTCCTCAGTTACATCAGTTACCAGAAACACTCCACACTCTTATCCACTTGATTAAAAATGTTCATCATTTCATCATGCTTTAATTGTCTTTCAGTTCTGCAGTGACTTTTGTTGGAAAGCATATATGTACTTGTTACAAAGAGACAACTGATATAACTCAAGAGGAATGTTATCTTAGGAATGTGTTGAAATTTTTGTAATCTCTATTAATTGCTATTACGCCCACATTTAACTGCATGTGTTTAAAGACTCTTTCTGTTTTAAGGTTTCCATAGTTCTGCAGAAAGTTTCAGAACATCAAGAATGATAAGATCTCTTTTTATTATTAAATACCAACCGTTTCAAGGAAATCAAGAAAAGGAAACTCCACAGCTTATGCAGAACAATAGCAGCGTGTAATTAGAAAATTAAACTAGGAGTGATTCTAGTGAATTTTGCTAAAAAATAATGTGTCTACTAGTTCCATGTAGATACAACTAAAACTGATTACATTGTGCTTTACATCAATCAGGTTTGGACAACAAGCATAACACAGGCTTCTACTGCTGAACTGTTACCTCTCATTTGCCAGTGTCTGTATGTTAGGACACATCATTAGTCACCTGTACTTTTAAGTGCAACTTTAAAAAAAACCCCACTTGAACATTCAGGCAGTGATGTTCCTTCTCTGATATCAGATTGATCCTGAGGGGCTGTTTTGCTCCCCAAATTGCATTGCAAGTTTTTATTTATTCAATTCTTTTAAATAAGGGATAAACTGAAACCTCTGTTGGATTAGTGACTCTAACTCAGGTGACTTTTAGCTTGTATCAATAGACAGTTCAGAGAATGCTAATACTGGCTCATTCCCTGGCTTTGTTCTTTAGCTTGTTGATGCTAATGCTAGTGGTTTTGGGACATTGACTACATAAACAAACAATGGAGGGAAGCTGATTGCATTTACCTGTGTATGGTTGACTTTGTGTGTGTGTGTTTGAGCTGTAAAACTAAAGTTCTCTTTAGTTAATTCTCATAAGCATACACATTGAAACCTCAGTCTAAGCAACAGAAAGAACCGATGGTCATTAGTATAAGGTACACTTTTAGCAAAGCTAGGATAGTTGAGTAGAGCTTTGATCCAGAATTTCTGCACATCTGAACTCTATAAAGCAAGTTATTTTCATAAATAAGATTGCTTTAACTGTTATGGAAATGATCCCACTTAATATTCCTTCCTGTTACAGTGGTGTCTGTTTTTTTTTTGTTTTTTTTTTACATGTTTGGCTAGGGATTTAGTTTTCGTTTAATAATTACTGTTTGTTTTGAAACTACAGTTAATAACAGTGGGCTATAATTGATGCAAATGAATAGTTTTCTCTGAGAAGAAAAGTTTGCATATTGTGTACCATTTGGTTATTATCTGATAAAAAAAACAGTTGCATTCTGAAAAGACTACGTTAACCTCTATCAATTCAAGTCTTGTGAAACCCGATTTCAGCTTCCAATGCAAATCAGTTTTAGAACTTGCTGTTACATCAACCATACAGTCTTACTTTCTCTGTCAATAATGTGTGAAGTGACAGTGAAGAGGCCAAGGGTCAAAGTCACAAGGCTTCGACAGTACAACCTCACAAAAGATATTCACAGCTTTTTTTCACAATGATGGGCGAGCTCTTAATGATGATGGACATTGCTGTCGTGGAGAGTCACAGCATTGTTCAGCTGACATTCCTGCCAGTCATTTGGGGCTGCGTTTGCCTGCCCACCTCTTTCCATAACAAAGACCTGGGTCACCTGACGCCCCAACTTTACCCATTTCACTCAGCAGCCTCCCAGCTAAAGTAAACACACTGTTAATTCAGGATAATTCACCATAACCTATAGCCCCGGTCATATAAATTCCTCACCTCTGTACCTCCTCTCTTTATCTTTATCTCCTTTCCCTTCCTTTCCTTCTCTAGAATGTGGATATTATATAGCTTTCAAAGAAAATCCAATAATCTCCAACGTTACAAATTAGCAACATTAGAGAGTTAACAGTTTTCTAACTGGCATAATTAAATTTCTGATAATACTGTGTCTTTACTCTTTTGGGGTTTTCATATTAGTTAATGAATTCCCTCAACTTTTATTTGAAGCCATGCATTGTCACAACAATTTGTTACACTGTGGAAAATTGTAACTGGAGTTGATCACCACCAGGTAAAGGTAAACTGACATAACATGGCTTTTTTCCGTAATCAATAGGCAACTATTGGAAGGGTTGCCATGAAATTAAGTGTGGGCATTCAAATATCCAACATGAATTATCCTGTTACATTTTTTAAAGCCTAATCATCAGATCAAATTTGTTTATGAATGTTCTACAACTGCTTCTTTAATAATACTTTAATACTTAAATAATACTTATTAGGCTCAGTGTAAGGTGTGTATAAGGAAATAATTCCTCATTAACATGGCGTGCATCATATTAGCATAACATAAGCAGCTAGCACAGTCATGAATATAGTATTCGAATCAAGTATTAGCAACCTCAAAGTTTTTACGCCTCAATTACACCTTGTGTGTCTGTTAGTCCGCTAGGGTCTGCCGAGGTCCTAAATAAAGATTTTTCTGAACTTGTCCATAGAGAATTGAGGTCAACAGTGGAGATATAAACATTCCTTTTATTTTAATTGCATAAAAGGACAAGAGAGCGATGGTAAAGTTTAAACTGCATCCAGGACAGAAACAATTGCATTACACAGAAAATTCGGCTCTTTGCAAAACAACAAGCTAACACAAAGCTAGCCAATAATGCAGACTCAGTACAAGGGATGGGAATCGAGAATACTAAGGGTAAATACTAAGAGAGAAATTATATGTGTGTCCTCATTGGGATAAGGATTTGTGTTGTTGTGTGGGACTGTAGACTATATTATTAACTGGTAATTATGAGGCAATACATTTCAGGTCAGTTTATGGAGTAACAAGAAAATAATATACTGAGTAGTGTGATGAACTGTCTCTGGGGAGTAATTAAGTAACTTACTGCAGTACTTTTAAGAAAAGTGACAAGTAATGTGCAATAACCTTTTTTGAGTACCAAATTCAACACTGGGAATTTGCCTTATACTTATCTCTATCGATGCACTGAGCTATGGGTAAGTTCAACATTACATAGGCACTCTTTTAAAAGCCACCTCTAAGACCTGTACCTAATTGGGAACTGGTTGCTCACATTACCACTTAAAACAACAAAAACAAAAAAGCATGCACCATTGTCCCCAATTTGCAAGTCCAAAAAAAAACTGGAACCACTTACAACACAATCGGTAGGATAGGGAGTTCCACTATGTTGATAAAACATGAAAGAAGTAGCAGCTTCCGCTATGTACAATAAATAGTTTGGCTCTCAGTACAGCTGAACTGCTGGTTCTCAAAAAGCATTTGGCACCAGCACTGGTACCAGCATTAACACCCACACCATCTTGAAAGACAAGAAAGGTATTTCGGATTTTTCATATCTTTATTATACATTGTAGGTTTTTGTATTGTGAATTTGGTTTAATTTGAATTTGATTTCTAAAAAAAAAAGAAAAGAAAAGATTTCTAAAAGGTTGGATTTTGCAACCAGCATGTGTGAAAGTACAGCACCAGACAGTACTCATTACTGCATGCTGTTAAACACTGTAGCTAGTAGGCATGAAATACCAAATAAAAGTCTTAGGTGAGCAGTGGAAGTTAAAATACAAAACAGCCACAAATATGATAACAACACAACCATGAAAGAAAACAAAAGCAAAAAAGCTTTGTATTCCTTAAAAGGCTTAAAGACAACTGTTTACTGTCCTGCATTTTATTTAATGGGTTACTAGTTTGAGATCTCCAGTGACTTTCCACTGGACTCTGATTCATGCTCTGCCTCATAAAAGTGGCTCCAGCAGTGTTTGTCGTCTACCTATTAGCTTCAGCAATAGGGTAAAAAGATCCAATGAAAAACAAATGGAGCGATCCATAAAAAAGCAGAGGAAACACACACGGAAAGCCTCTAGTTTTGATGCCCGTTCAGGTGTAAAATGTGGAGAAAAGCATTTGTAAAAGGGAAATCCAATTGCTTGCAAGGAAATGTGGCAAGTTTGTATTTCATAAGTTTCATATTCTCCTTGTCTGTTCACAGACAATCGAATTGCAGTGAAATAATCAGCAGAGAATGCTAAACGTTACAGCAATTGATGACAAAGTTGTAGGTCAGAGAAGGTATTTTTAGTTTCCTCTTCCAAGCTGTTTCCAATTTACATTTTTTGTGCAATACCTTTATTTCCCTTTAAGATAAATATTTATTTATTTCCCTTCAGCTACATTTTCTCTTTTCTTTTCTGCAGAATCTCTTTTAAGTTTTGCTTCCATGACCTCACTTAAACCCCGACTTTTTGTTTGTTTTGGAATTTGATACTAAAATAGAAACTTGAGATACGTTTTAATGTGACAGTTTAAAAGTGCAGGGAAAATATGGATATATGTTGGCTGTTTTTCTGTAAGAGGAGATGCACATCATTCCCTTTTCTTTTCTCCTCCTCATGCCACAGTGAACGGATCATTCATCCTCTTATCAGGTGAATCCCCCCCCCCCCACACACACACCTACCTTCGACCCCCATTTACCTCTCTCTTTCTCGAGGCCTTTGTCCCGTCCGACAATGGGGCGATCAGGGGTGAGGGGTGTATAGAGCGGTGAAGGGGTGGTAAAAGAAAAAAAAAGAAAGGTGGTGTTGATCCCTCGTTCTTTATGGAGAGGTGGTTCAGATAAATAGGGGTCTTTTTCCCTCTTTGCTTTGTCGAAGGTTCGGAAGCACAAAGAAGGGGTTTGTGCATGTGCATGTGCATGTGAGAAAGACCCTGGACCCAGCCCCCAGCTCAGCTATTTCAGGTCACCTACCACATAAGGGAAAATGGCCTAAAATCTCAACACTCTCACCAAAACACTGATTTTAAATGTAAAAGTTGAAACTGTCCAGGAGGAAAAAATTGAGGTGAAAAGTTTGGGCACTCTCTTATTAACCCTCTACTGCATGAATTTAGATTTAATTACATACTTTAGGTCACTGATCCTGCTCAAGCACTCACATGAAATAATCAGTTAATTAATTATGCATTTGAAATAAATATTTACATGATCATTTCAGTAATATATACAATAAATTCATTTATAATTAAGTTTATTCATTATTTTAATTGTCAAGAGTTGCTCATTAAGTTTTTTTTTTATAAAAAGGAATGATGTTTGAACTTATATATATTTTCCTAGTCCTCGAATGTTCATTTATATAAACAGTGTCAATACACCCATCTGGTGATCTACTGGTTTATTATTAAGGTACCAAAAATGAACTGCAGTGTCACCTCTTTAAGTAAACTTGGGGACTTTTCTACTTAGGATTGGTTAAGAACAGTCTTATACTATTGCTAGATTTTACCCTCCTTGATAGAAAACATCAGCTATAAAGGTAAAGAAAAACAAACAAAAAACTTCTCTCATTGTTGTGTCACCAGCATTTCATTTAACACTGTGTTTGGCACCAATCATCTCCATCAATCACTATGAAACTAATTCAAGAATGAAGCTCATTTACAGGCTTTGAACTTTTCAACAACTACACGCAGTCAGTGTAGTCTCCAGCTTGACATATTTCTTTGTGTCTTTAATTGAACAGTTAGATTTAAAAAGGTTGTTGTTATTCTCATTTTCTTGTCTTTTAATAATAATTAAAGAAATCTGTGAAAAAGAGTTTTAAAAAAGAGTTTTTATAATGCTTTGCACACAAAGCTAGACTGTGAAGTTTTTTGACTTTTGTCAGGTTTTAATCTATTATGAAAAAAGTCAAAAATACAGTGAATCTAACATTTTTCTAGAACTATAACACTCACACTTGTCCTGCCATTTAGCCTGAGGTTAGCTTTGCGGTGACCCAGGGAGGCCTGGAGCTGTCAGCACCCCTGGGAGGAAGCCTGACTTCTGGGAGAGAGAGAGAGAGAGTCACCTGTGTCTCCCCCCCTTCCCTCCTCTATATTCTCCCCTGGAGGAGATCAGAGAGCTGAGAGTGGAAGGTGAGGACAGAGCGCTGCTTTTCTCCCACACTACACTCTGATTTCAAGCACAACTCCAAAAATCCTCAACCCAATTATATGACTGAAAACTCTTGAAACACAAAAGCAAAAAATGATTTAATGTTTATTTATGTCATTTTTTTTACCAGCATAGACTCAAAATAAGGGAACAGTTAGAGGAAGCTTCATCTCTTGTGGATTACTGAGATCACAAGAAACAAACACCAAAGAAGTCAAAGGTCACAAACACAACAAATCAGCCATGAAGTCCCATGAGTATTTAAGACATTCTGAAAAACCCTTCTGTGGCAGAAGGTACAACACATATGCTGTGGTTTACAGTATGATTACATAAATATCAGGTGAATATCATAAAAAGAAGGTTACGTGAATACTGCATGCAAAGAAAAATGAAAAGAATAAATCAGTCAGCCTTATAGATCAACGGTCTGTGGCAAGGGTCAGAGAGAAAGAGCGATGGTATGCAGGTATGTGTGTATGTGAGTGAGTGTGTCTGAGCACTGAAAGGGAAAGGCTCCATTAAAGCTCACCTGTTCTAACCCCTGCAGGTATGTTACCTTCCTTTCATTCATTCATTCATTCTTTCATTCTCCCGCTTCCCCCCTCTCCTTCCATCAGCGGCCCGAGGCGGCGCTTTGAACTCACAACTGCACCTCTGTGTGAGAGCGTGGCCCTGAGTGTGTGTGTGTATAGTCTTTCTGAGACATAGGATACATAACATTGCTGGCTTAATTAGTTTGTTAAAGTGATGGCGTTCTGTCATTCAGACATAGGCTGTTTTTGTTTTAGTGTTCTTCAACACTTCATTCAAATATATCCATCACAGTGATGGAGCAAGAGCTGCTGTATACGACCAAGACTGACACTGTGTTTTTGAAGCTGACACGTTCCAGTGCTGTCATATTAATGGAAAGGAGTGCTTGTCTGAAAGAGGCTTAAGTTTCAGAGAGGAAAGGGCAAAGTATGCAAGTGAGACATTGATGAAGCGATGAGGCTAAAGATGAAAACAGGTCATTTTCCCAATTAATAATATTTGTTTGATGAACCAACTTCACTTGCTTATGTCGTAAAGCAGCGGTCCCCAACCCCCGTGCCATGGACTGGTACCGGTCCGTCAGTCGTTTGGTACCGGGACGCGAGAGTTGAGGTTTGGGTGTGAAATTCATGGTTTTCGGGGTTTTTAGCATTGTTTTTTTTATCGTTTTTATCATTAACTCAGTTTCCCTGGGTCTTTTCCCGTGTGTTATGAAAAAATCTTCTTTTCTGGTACCAGTACTGGTTTTATTTTGTTTTATTTATCTGCGACACCTTGAAGGCCGGTCTGTGAAAATATTGTCGGACATAAACCGGTCCGTGGTGCAAAAAAGGTTGGGGACCACTGTCGTAAAGGACTTTATGGCACACAAACGCAGGGCCTTACATAGGCCTCTAATAGCATAGAGAGAGAGCTTTTCTTGTGTGTGTGTGTGTGTGTGTGTGTGTGTGTGTGTGTAGGTAACAACATCCCTGGAAGCTACACAGATCTTATCTCAGCTTTTGTCCAAGCTGTTAAAAGGTGAGTGTGGGTGTTTACATCAGGCTGCATCCCATCTACTGCTGATCAATTTGAAAACCTTGTCTACCTGTCAAATCGTCCAATCACAGTGAGACAACGTCGTCATTAAGACTTCCTTTAGACACATAGATACAAACACTGAGACAGTACGCCATTCATGTATGAACAGACCATCAAAACACCAGGCAATAAGGCAACATGAAAACTCAGCAGAGGAAAAAGAGCTTTATAAAAATGTTTGCTGCAAATCATCAAGCTTCAGGCTTGTGAGTGATGGGGGACTTTGGGCGCAGTATCTTCAGCCTCAGCTCTTGAGTGATGCGTGATGTTGCAGTTCCAAGACTATGATGCCAGTCAAGCAAAGTTAATGATGTGTGACTGCAAAGTTGTAAAGCATCCCTAAGCAGTATGACCAGGTGTTGACTAGAACTGGGAAGAGAACTCTAACCTCTATAAGGTCACTGGATGAGAGGCCTAAACAGAGATGCCTTAATTAGGGAAAGCAGATTTTCTTGCAGTTATGATATCTCATAAAAACACTTTTGTCTAAAACTGATGACTTGGCATAATGGATTTTATAGTTTGTAGCTGGGATTTAATTGGCTCATGGAAAATATTTAACACAAATTTACTTGAATCACTTTAAAACTCAAACACAAATTACATGCCATAGTCTGGACGATACCTCCACCTGGATTACTCACTAGATAACTGAATATCTTAGGATCCATGACATCCCACACTTTTGATTTTGGATGTCAAACAGTGTTATGGATTATGCCCCCTGAACCCAACAACAGTAGTTTGATATTTGATAAAGTGACTATTGAACCTCCATACCATTAAAGCTGAAAGGGGGGCATCTAAGGTCACAACTGTCTATCCTAAATGGACCAATCCTTCCCATCATCCTTTGCGATTATGAATCACCTAAACGGAAGTACAGACAGATGCACAAACACACACACATGGCCTTGTTTCAGGAGAACAAGTCGAAGGATTGATTGGAAGGTTGTCTAAACAAGTCAGTGAATGGAGAGACGTTAATGTGCGGAAGCGTGTGCGCGCTCTAGATTCCCATCTCTGTGAGACTAAATTAAGAGTTTTAGACCTTGAGAGTGAAGATATTTTTGACAGAATCTGTGTGATCTGTCAGACACCTGACACCTGATTAGAACTGAGTATTCTGCCAGGTTGTGCGTCATTCCTCCATTCTTAGGTTAAAATGCATACCTGCTGTGTCCTCCCTGCTGACGGTCCATTGTCAGACCTGACCCGCTCAGTGGGGTTGTGTCTACACCAACCAGCAGGAGTGCTTGAGTGTCTGTTTGAGTTTGTGTGTGTATGTGTGTGTGTGTTACCTGGCTGTTCTTAGAAAGACAGACCGTCAGACACTGATGCTGCTGACGTAGACAAATATTCAGAGTTATACCATAAAATGCTCCAGCTGGTAAAAATAAAGACAGAAGAAATACATAATGTTGAAATGAAGAACTAAGAAAATGGCATACCTCTCAAATTATCACAAGAAGAGGAAGATGATAAGAGAATGAAAAGCAGGAATACAAAGTTTTAAAAGAGATAGAAGTAAAAAGATCTTAGAGGATGCCTCAGAAATAAGATTAACTACACTAAATTTGAGACTTAAATCTTATTCTTTATACTACTTTATAACCAAAGACTGATTTATTATTTTGAGAAGGGAAAAAAACTTTAGGACTCTGGATAATGAATGTATGTGTACCATAACAGTAACTGAGAGCACTTTCTGTCACCTTTCTGTTCCCCTGTGTGAAGCGGCACATTGTTTGATACCACTGGTATATGGGATCATATGCTGTAGATAAGTGGCCCAGTATAGGTGTTACACTGTCTGCTGTGCAGTAGTGGAATGAGCACTGGAGCATTGCAAGGAGGAAACACAAGGGGTTTATCTACAATGTTTTGTTGTTTTTATACCTCAGTGTAGACTTGGCAAAAATCACTTGAAAACATATTGTGGACACATGTTGCACACAAATGAATGGGGTCATATTTAGATGGCTCAGAGTGAGTGCAGTCTGAGAAAGGAAGTGATAGAAAAGGAAAAATCAAAATGGAGACGAAGGAAGAGTCAACCACTCTCTCCCCCTCTCTCTCTGTTTTATGAGTGTGTGTCTCTGTTCTGTTTACATGTTAAAAGCTCTTTAATAAGAAGCTGCAGGGGAAGCTAGCAGACAGAAACCTTTCATCTCAACCTGTCCTGTCACACCCAGGGGTAGGGGGGTAGGAGGGGAACTTTATTTATGGCTGTGTGCAGGTTGGCTCTTTGTATGGAGCACTCACACAGTCGTCTGAGTCAGACTGCAGGCTCCAGAGGAAGACGAGTAGGAGGGTCTGGTAATCCATTACACAATACATATTACCTGCTTGGAGTAAAGTAATACTAATGCCATCCACATGAACTGTAGGGAGGATAATTTAAGACATTCTTCATTCTTCAATCAAAAACTTTTTATCATGCAATGAAATATATCCTTTAAATAGTTTACTGTTTTGTCACTTTACTACATAATGCAAATTATGTCGTATTTATTGTTTATTTATAACTGCTTGCAGGACGGTTGTGTGATCTCTGCTCACTAAGCAACAAATTACCCTTTAGGGTCAATAAAGATCCTTGCTTTTTTGGAATAAAAATGTATTTTTAGAATTTTTTTTTGCATGTAACCTTTACCAGCCCTGTTTGATGGACTAGTCTATATTTCAGTTAGCAGGTATCTTTTTTGAGAGAGAGAAAAAACGTAAACAAAAAAGCTAGACACACTGATAAAGATCAACAGATGTTTTTTTTTTTTTTTTTTTTAAATTTGTGAACATGAGCATGTCACCTTCTCCAAACCTTGTTTTTCCCCTCAAGTACTCAAGATTTGATTTAGCCTTTATATAAATTTATTTTCAAAGAGAGCAAAATACACCACAATGAAAATCACAAAGAAAACATTCAAGTAAGGATAAAGAAATAAGCAGAAACTTTAATAGGTAGTATGGTAATTTATGTTGTGAAGATACTTTCTGTCCTATCAAGGTCACTTGAATCACCAGAGTGGTGATGAGAACCCATATGAGCTCAGAAACTCCAAGTTGCTGTAATCAATAGTGAATATTAAGCCACAGAAGCTATTAGCATGTTAGCGTCTTGAGCTACAAACACGCAGGAACGTCTCCATTGGTGGTTTGGGCCAGACAGCACATCCCAGTCCCACGGTCAGCATGAGCACCCAGGGAGAGGAGCCAAATGGAACCGCAGGAGTTAAGGGACAGTAAATAGTCCCAAAGCCCAGGAAGGAGATTTAGTGAATCACTTCAAATTTCATATTTTATTTACCAGTAAGTCACACAGGCCTGCTCAGGGCCCTCCTGGCAACATCTACAGCTTCTTGGGAAAAATGTTTTGGCAAGTGGTTGCTGGATGTTCCTGGCTGTCGCCAAGAAAAATTAGCTATTTTTGGAATGGTTTTCAGAGGATGCTGTATCAGAAATGACACTGCAAGCTGATAGCCACGGTCACCTGCAGTTTGTATAGATGTCACCAATATATGTTTTTATTATCCCAGCAGCCAAAAAATCCTCCTGTAGCTCAAAAGGGTCAGATAATGAATTCACACACTTATATAATGCAAAAAGGATTCTAAAAATATACCAGATTCATATGCCTTGAAAATACACTAAATTAAAAAAGAAATCTTTAAACTGCACATTAATATCATGTTATTATAAAGGTCTAGTAAATGTAAAGTAGAGCAAAAATATTTATTAGGGACTAATCATATATTTTCCATATTAAATTTGTAACAAACTGGGATAGGAACATAAAGAGTTCCACTGTGAACTCAGATTAACTTAGTGCATGATTAGACAGTCTTATTGTGAACTAACACTGAACTAACACACCACAGAGCGCAATAGTAAAACTGCAGACTTCTAGTTTCTGTAAAAATGCGACTTAATCTCATGACAAGTACTGTGTTCATGTGGATCCCCATGAGGGTGGCATACGAACATAGCAGCGTGAAGGAGGAAGCTCTCAGGTTGCAAAATGTAAAGGTAAATAGAGGATTTGTCCTAGATATGAAAAAGTTTTGGAACAAGCTAACAAGATACTATTGTATTTAGTTTCAGCAGCTTCCTCTTTTACTCACATTTTCTTGTTTTCTTAAACTCTGTGGAAAGAAAAAAAATATTCCAGCAACACAAACAGTAATATGATAAATGTGATGTGGAAACGCTGAAACATAAGAAATGAGTTAACATTTAACACATTTAAATAATGATGGAAACATCCCTTAAAAAGGTCAAAAACCCTAAAACATATTTCTTAAAAATCACATGTTAGGGAAAGATAAGTTACTTAGTAACTGAAGATTACTGCTGGAGAAAACTGATTTTGTGGTCACGTCTAATTGTTAGGATGCCTGGGTCGTTGACCCAGAGTTTTGAGCTTATTATATTATTTATCATTTCTAGTTTTTTGGTTTCTTTGTCAGAGTTGTGTCTTCTGGTTTCTGTTCTGTTCCATAGTTGCTGTCTCCCTGTGTCCAGTCAGAGTCTGTGTCTGTAGTTCAGTCTGTGTTATGTTTCCTGTTTTACTTTGGAGGTGCATGTCTTATGTTAATGTGTCTGGTTTTGCTTCCTTTGTCTCGTTAGGCCTGAGTTGCCCCAGCTGTGTTTCCCTCCTGTTTCCCATTCCCTGATTGCTCCCTCTGTTGTATTTAAGCCCTGTGTTTCTCTGTGTCCGTGTCGTGATCTACCCTTATCTTGCTGTGTGTTCTGTCTGCGTAAGTTTACCTTGGAGTCTCAGTTTTGTTACTTTTTTGGAGTTCAGCATTAAAGCTGTATTTAAGTTCACCTTTTGTCCCCGAGTGTCTGCACTTTGGGTCCTTTTCCTGCCTGCACACAGCCTGCACTTAACACTAATCAGCTTATCAAGAACCAAAACTTTTATTGTCTTTGTACAAGCGCAACAAAATTACCAAATTACAGTTATACTAACCTCATGTGGTGCATAACATTAAATAAGAAACATGTAAAGAGTTTCGAACTGCAACATGAAAGCTGATTAGAAAAGAAACAAATGTTCACACAGACATGCACACTTTTCAAAGCGTCTTATTCAAAGTGAGTAAAGGGAAAGAATTCATTTATACTTTCCAAATGGAGTTCACTTTTCTTTCTACATATTTTCTCTGGTCATCTGAAATAGTACTAGGGTGGCCAAATCCCAACACGGGGTTAACACCAGTGTGTGTGTGTGTGTGGGACAAAGTGGGACATGTCAACAATGCTGAAAGGTAGTCTGAGATTTATTTCACTCTTATTTCAGCTGCTCTTCTGTCTGATTAGAGTTTCTGGGTTTCAGTTTGGGTGTATCCATCGCCTGGCATAATGGTTTTTGAGCCATATCTGACAATTTTAGCATTTTTGGCCCAATTATACACTGTGTCCTTTTACACCATATTTTCCCTATGTGGAAAAGTGAAACAGAATTCTAGTGAAAAAGACAGAAACTCTATTTCTGAGAATATACTGCCTCTTCATTTTCTTTCATGATAGTTTCCATCATATTATCCATCATCTGATAAACCTGTGACTTTTTGGTGACATATAACCTTCCCTGATGAGAATGGCATTACACAGTATGGCCTTTGTCTGATTTTAGTAGAAGCCATCCCTTCATATGATCTGGACAAAAGCCAGACTTTAGAAAAGTGTATGTCCTGCAGAACCAATCAAAATGTGAGACATTGTCTCAAGTTGTGAGGCAGGGAGATAAGGACTGTGCAGTCCCACATAAACAGGGTTCATATATTCGATTCATATCCCATTTAAACCACAGAGTATTTCAGTTTCTCTGACAGTTTTCTTTTCTTTCTATTAAGAGTCTTCTAGCAGCATTTTAGATCTTTCAGATTTAGGATATGAGATAGGATTTGACATTACCACTGTGGCTTTGTGAACACCAATCAGCTGACAGACCTGCACTCAGTTGGGCTGGAAGTGTTGCAAAACCTCTAAAATGTTTTGTTTTACTTCACACACTCAGAGAAAAGTAGACAGAAAAAACATCAAAGAACTTTTAGCTACAATGAAACATATAATTGATGTAATTAATGTTGTGATAATCTGTTATTATCAGATGGCCAGTATGTCTGTCCAAGTCTATATTTCTCATTTTTGCAGTCAACAGTGTAACAAAGACAGAAGCTGTTATGGGAAAATGAGATAGCAATAACAGCATCATGTGTTAGAGGCTAAAAATCATGTTTGGAGGTTAAATGTGACCCTATGGATTGTGGGTCAGATGATGATCCTCCTGCTGGAACCACAGACAGATGACTTCTTTGTATCCCCCACTTCAGGTCTCCTGGTTAAAATCATCACTACCCCACAAAAATATTTTGGAGAATCTTGAATGATTAGTGACTGGCGAGCTCAGAACAACTGGTGGTGAAAATGTTAATAAAACCAACCAAGACAGGTGACACATTCACCTTTAATGTCATGCATCTCATCATAAAGCTTCTCCAGTGTTTTCATTTTCAGTTTTACATTCATACTCATCATTTCTGTACTTTTGCATTGGTCATTATTACACTGTCAGGCACAATGTTCTAGTCTTACATATTCACATATTTGATGTTTTTACTGTTTGATGACAACTTTTAAACAGTTACTCAACGAATATATTTATAGAGAAGGGATTTGTTTTACTCTCCCAAGACAGTGATGTAAAAGCTCTTACTTATACTTTTACTTATATATGAGTAAAAAGATAAAAGTTAACTCATTTTGTCCTCTGACACTTTCTTGTTCCATTCTAATCTGAGGCCAATGGAGTGACGAGCTGTGGGCTAACTTTCCCTTCTGGGGCGAGATGAACTCTTAACTCTTCACCTAGCTGTGACTGAACCCCCCCCCCCCCACATACACACCTGCTCCAAATAATCACACAGACTGACAGCCCAAGGCCAAACCTGCTGTAAATCTGCCTCGACACAGTGCACAGCATACCGCATACACATTGGCAGCAGCATGTCTCAACAAAGACAATCCTGTAAAAGACTTAAGAGTTTTATTTTCATCTCTGACTTATTTATCTTACAATTTCCTTCTGTTAGAATTAATTTCTTAAAGTAGTCTTAAAGTAGTAAACTCATTCAACAAGCATTAGGCATTTCAGGATTGATGAATACCTTTACGTTGTGGTCTTATCTTTCTTCATTCTGGTTTTTAGAATCACTTGTAAAAGTATGGAAGACTCAAAAGAGGGGTGTTCACACAGGAAGTGACTTGAAAGTGACGTGGGAGCCTGAGACCTTCAGAAGTCAATGACTCATCTGTCATTCGAGGGACTGCACGTGAAATATCTGCAATGAGAAGTGGGCGGTTCTGAGTTAAACTTTCATCAAGTTTGAGGTGAGCAATTTAAGGATTGGGGTTGTCTACATGACTATGTAACAGACTGGGATAACCTAGCAGACAGTTTGGCACACTCTCAAATAAAGAATGAGTTAGCTGCATCAGCTAGAACCAAATGTAACTAGCTGCCCCACAGTGACCCTCAAAATATTCCAGTCATCAGATTTTTGACATAGGTATATATATACATATATACACAACAAAGATATAGAGAATGATTAGTGAATCATTAGTGACTGCCAAATTCAGAACAATACTCAAAGGAAAGTGTTAAACTCTAAAGAGCCTCAGTTATTTCTACCATCTGCAGAACTGACAGCCTAGGGGATTATTTGTGTTTTGATGCCAGTGTCCCCATAGTGATAAAAAAAATCCCTTTAGTTTTGTATTTACATAGCGCGTGGCTAGTGTTTCACTTGTGTTACTATCTATTTCCTCCTCTCAAACTCTTTTTAATAAAGCCAAATTATAATTTTGTGTAGAAAACAGAAAAACCACATAATACTGACAAAAACACCCCAGTATTTAACCCAACCAATAAATAAGTACGCAAAACTTTCATTTCATTTCTCTGTGCACTGCTAAAATCCTGATGACACTGTAGCTGTTTGAGAAAAACAGCTGTGATTTTGTCTGTATTTACAAATAAAATTATCAGGTCAAGAGACGGTCAGTTAACCGATTGGATAGTGGGGTTTTTGGATGGCCTTAAATGAAAGATTGCAGACAGTGAGTACATAGTTAGCAACTTTTTGCTGCTCCCTCATCACAAGTGGTCACCACAGGAGGTAGCTCTGCTTGTTTTCATTTGTCAGTTTTACCCAGGATACCCTCCCTAAAAGAAACCTGAAGGGATGTGTACATCACTACACTGTGGAGCCACTTAAGTAAGAAAAGTAAACAGACAAAAAAAATTGTACATTTCAAAGTATGTGTTAAATAAACTGGGTGGGCCTGGGGCATTCAGTCTGTCCAAAGATGTGATTGACAGCTGAACCCCTGCAGTGCTTTTCTCTGTTGTGGTCCAGCCGTCTGGTCTCCACCTACAGGGGCACCCAAAAGCTATTCAAAGCTCTGTACCATCAGAACAGGACAGGGAATTAAAATGTCTGGGGCGATCGTGGCTCAAGAGTTGGCAGTTCGTCTTGTAATCGGAAGGTTGCCGGTTTGAGCCCCAGCTCCGACATTCTTGATCGTTGTGTCCTTGGGCAAGACACTTCACCCGTTGCCTACTGGTGGTGGTCAGAGGGCCCGGTGGTGCCAGTGTCCGGCAGCCTCGCCTCTGTCAGTGCGCCCCAGGGCAACTGTGGCTACAATGTAGCTTGCCATCACCAGTGTGTGAATGGGTGGATGACTGATTGTAGTGTAAAGCGCTTTGGGGTCCTTAGGGACTAAGTAAAGCGCTATACAAATACAGGCCATTTACCATGTCTTTGGTGCTTTATCAACTACAAATGCATACAGCTTTACTTAAGAAAATTACACGGCAAAAAGAACTGAATGGAGATACTGGTGTAAAAGTAAAACATTCTGCTGAGCTGACTGAAAAGAAGCAAAACAAATGTTTAAAAAAATCATCACCGGTTTGTTACCAATTTATATTCCTGAGTGTAAAAGCAGTGGCACTGCAGCTGCCACAGAAAAATGTGAAACTCTGTTACTTTCCATCAGAGCCACCACACACACACATGCACCGATACGGCAACGACACCAAAGGGAGACAATGCTACAAAAGGAGCCTGTTGTCACCTGGCAGGGTGGCCTGATGGTTACTTTGGGTGCCATAACATAGAGGTGACAGGCCGATCACAGCAGGTCAACACACTAAACTGAACCCAAGTGCGCCGATGTGGAAGAGAGCGACATCTAAGGCCGGAGACACACACTACATCACTAAAGAAAATAGAAAAGGGTAGAAATTGTCAATTGATCAACAAACTTGATTGCCCAAAAACCAGACCGAGGCTGGATCACAGTAAGTGTTGCTTAGGAAGCCAAATCATACATGTGAAAAGGGAAGGAACGAAAGAAAAACAGAAGAGAATGAAATACAGTTACTTAACACAACATTAAGTTTCCCAGGGTCCTGTGTCATTTGTAATTCATGCAGTGCACTGACCACAGCCGCACTCACTCCTGACATCCAACATGTCACATCATTTTCAGGAACTGAGGCGGATAATTGCAATAACCTGACACTCTGTGACAGCCATACACTGACGTCTTTTTCTAGAATAACATGATTAATGAGTGATACAAAAACTGAGTAGCACATACATGTCATACTGTTGGTACTGTTTAGCTAAAAGTTAGGAAGAACTACTTTGTTGGCATTCATGAGTCTTAAACCTTCTGTCATACATGGAATAATGGCAAAATAAACTTTAAGACTCTTTTGGTCTTGAGTGACTCAAATTTGAAGGTTGCAATAACCAAATGTCACAGCGATAATTGTCTCTGAAAGTCAGGCAGTGTGTCATCGTCCTTAACGGTCTGGGGTGTAAATCTTCAGTCGGGAGCTCTTTCTTTTCCAAGCAGCCAACAACTGTGCTTCGATCTGACGGAGGGCTGAGCCTGCAGTGACATTCCTCACATTGCCAAGATGGACAAGGTATAGGGTCTACTGTCCAAACACACACACACGGTCATCTCCTTGTCTTTCTGTCCCACCTGGGGTCCTCTGCAGCTTTGTGGGCTTAAGAAACAGAAACACACACCCCTCATTTTAAAATAACCTCTGTCTTGTTCCCTGCACTGCCGTCCTTGTTATGATAAGGAGTGTGTCTAAGATGTCCTGACTCACACGCACACATAGACACTAATTCCCCACATGCTCTGGAACAGTGGCCTGAATAAGCAGAGTGTGGAGGGCCGAACATTCAGCAAGCGGCTGCAGGAATGCCAGCATGTCAAATGCAGCAACACATACTCACATACAGCAACCTGAACCGAGCAGCATTGTTCTGACAAGACACTGACAGCTGCTGTGAAATAAAGACGAAAAAATAATCAGGACAGGAGACAGGGAAGGAGGAAAAACAGAAGAAAAAAACAAGAAACGAGAGTGCAAAATGGACTGAAAGTGAAAACCCACTGTCGGCTCAGTAAAACATTAGAAATCATTAACTTACAGTAAAACGATCATATGCATATAAAGCTCTTTCATAATACATTTTCCTTGGTATTAGATGGGCATTACATAATTTTGTAACACAGGCCTCTTACATTATATTATCCAATAAATCAATAAACAAACCAATAATTAAGAAAAATATAATAATACAGAACTGCAATTTTTCCACACAGAAGATTAAAAAATTATTGTCATAAATTTAGTGATGATGAAATCTTGGGGAAAATGTGTCATATGATTTGTTATTCCATGTGTGTGCGCCAAACTACACTTGACCTATTAGCTCAGTTCCTGGAAGCTTGGAAGTTGGACATGATGGGAATTACTGGGATGAGTTAAATGTTTATATAAATTAACTGTGGTGTAATTGAGCCTATTGCACTGAATATAAATAGATAAATAAATAAATAAAAGTACATTTGAAATGTCAGCTCTTGTTTTTTTTAATTTTTCTTTTTATCTCCAGCCAGAATGGATTGGAGAAATCAAAACCAATCAAAATTAAACTTTTTTGGTTAATCACAGCCTTTTGAACCGTTTATGATGGAAGGAAAGAGTGAGAGAGGCTTTACGAAAGGGAGGGGGATTACAAACACAGGACGAAGAGCACGGATTAGCGAAGGAGGACGAAGGCATTTAGTTTCACAGCTAAAGGTGTCAGCTGTGAATATTTAATGTCAGCATTTTCTCTTGTTTCTATTCATGTTAATTTACTCATCTGCTCTCATTTCACTCGGCCTGCCAGCTCCATTTACACTACAGAAGCATTTCATATGGCTAATATAGGATCCATATGGCCCCAGCCTTGTGATTGTTGTGGGCTTAAAAAGAAGTGTTCCTCTAGGTTAAAACTGGATATGCATGCATTCGAATTCAGGAGCGACATCCTTACACTGAATTGATTGATATGAATAAAATAGCCAACACTACACACAAAATAACTTTAAAACTCCTGAATGCAAACAACACAACAAAACTGAGCAATAATGACAACATGAAATAATAAAACTCATAAAATAATGTTACAAACAATAAAGGGTAGCTCTCCTCCTCTTGCTTGCTTAAGGTTGTGAGTAGTCTTGTTTAGAACATGACTGCTTACATGTATTGCATAAAAGCTTGGCAGCTGAACACATCTATCCCATCCATCAAGGCTTTAGTTACATACTTTCTAGAATAGCATGATAAGGGTTTAATACCATTTCTCCACTGTAAGCCTGCACTTCAGCTAGATCTGTATTTGATGACACCATGCTTCCTCTTCAAGTATCTTGTGCTACAAAGTTACAAATTCAATGAAACAATAAACTGCCCATATAGCACATAAGTAGCATCAGTTCCACTAATTTACTGACACTGCACCATTTTAATTCAAACAAGCACATCCATAAAAGCATACCACTCTCAAGCTCTCCTTTACATGTGTAAATTCAGAGAATCTAGTAATGATACTGACTTGTATCTCATGTGAAAAGAGAGACATTTGACATCACGCACATGCACACAACTTAACTTATGAGTATGTTCTACAGAGACATGGGCATTCACACACTTAAGTGTACATTCGGTGTGCATAAATACCTTGTATAAAAGTGTTTTTCAGATACACGTCGACAGGCCTATAATCTGAGCGTGTGATTAAATCTTTAGCTACTAAAGTTACACTGAAGCATTTTATCTGTGACCCACAGAGAGTGGGGGAGAATTGGCTGCATTGTCTTGGCAGCAGACACAAGACATGACATGATGACAGATTACTTTGTGTGCGCATGAACGCAACAGAGAAAGCAAGAAGTCGTGCAGTTATTTATGTTAGTTATGTCCTTAGCAAGAATTTCAATCAAGCATGTTGCATATACATGTACTTAAGCAGCCAGCGTGCAACTGGCTTTCTGCCATAACGGTATTCCCTAAAAATCTCGGTAAACAAAAAACGGCGCACATTATTGATTCAAGTAGGTGAAAAAGTTCCGCTGCAGATTACAATAACGATGCCTTAGCTAATACAATTCTACGGTGTTGGGAAGGTTTATAGAAGGTTACTGACAATTTCTGTACTTCTACAAGCTACTATACAACCCACTTCAGTTCCTTTTTTCATACTTTCATGAGTTCATCTGTGTCACAGCTGTTGTCATTGATGCCTGCACCGATCTGTGCTGGGGTCTTGCTGTAACTCTCTCTGCCTTTTCGAGTTTCTGAGTATAGTGGACAAAGTAATTATTTAATTCCCTTTAATTTGTAAGTCTGCTCACTTACAAAGAATGGATTTGCATATCACTGTGAGAAATAATTATTTGATCCTCTAGCGAGAATTCTGGCTTCCAAAGATTGGCACACGGATTACAATCAATCAATCAATCAATCAATCAATCAATCAATCAATCAATCAATCAATCAATTACTGATAATCCTGATTTCAGCTTGTTATCTTTTAAAGCACACCCTTCCACAAAATCAGTTTCTTCCACAAGACTAAAGAGCTGTCAAAGGACATCGGGGACAAGACTGTAGACTGGAATGGGCTACAAAACCATCAGCAAGAAGCTTGGTGGCAGCTAATGCAATTATTTATAAATGGAAGAAATATAAAACGGCCATCAGCCTCATGAGGTGAGGATGATTATGAGAAAGGTGGTAGATCACCCTGACACTACACGGGAGGAGCTTGTTAATGATCTGAATGCAGCTGGCACAAAAAACAACACTGGTAACATACTACGGTGTAACCTTACAGTGCCTGCAAGGTCCCCTTGCTCAAGAAGGCACACGTACAGGCTCGTCCTGAGTTTGCCATCCAAATGAGTCAGAGAAGGGTTTGGAGAAAGTGCTGTGGTCAAATGAAACCAAAATCCAGCTCTTTATTTGCCCATTGTGCACCAAGATGGGAAAAATATTTCTTTAACAGCTGGGTAGTGGCATGAAAATAACTTAACGTGACATATTAGACTTCATCAAGTACAGGAGAACATAAAACAACCACGCTGTCGCAAGCATTTACATAAAATAGAAAACTGCAAGTCACAATTGGGTTTCAAGTTTCAAGCGCTTTCATGCTTTTAAAGTTCTAGTTTTTGCTCCTGTTTGACTCAAAATCTTGTGAGACTGAATAAAGCTGAAAAACACCTTCAACTTTATTCCTGGCACAAAAATGGATTGCGAAAATTTCCTGATTTTCCTTGCTTCCTCCTCAGGGTTTCGTCACTGCATTAATCCAGTGCAGAAATTCTGACCTACAATAAAACAAAACAAAACAGAAAAAAACTCAATAAAAGTGCTTGTTGGCAGTGTCTATTTTATATCTATATTTGGAATAAAATCTTCTGCTTTCAGTTCCCTGCTTAGGATGACAGACGTGCATAAACACCCACGCAAACTGTCAAGAACCTATGTTGAGTAACAGAACTTTCAGCTGTTTCTTAATAACGGCTATATCTCATCTTATATGTAAACACGGCCTGTTGCACATATGACTTGCATTCATACTTACACTGTAATGTCATCGTTGCAGTAAATATTTTTTACTATAAGTTGGTATGTTGCTTGCTGAGCAAAAGTACTTGTATATATTCAAATGTCTTTGTTTGTGTGTCTTTGGTGAGTACTGGATGAATAAGTTCACAGTAAGGACGTCAGGAGTATATTTGGTTCTTTCCACTGCTATATATTAGTCAGCTTGGCCTATCAAAAAGAGGGAAGTATGGCTATGTTTATAAATCCCCATGTATGTGTTTTTGTGTGTCTGTGTATTTATTAGTCACTTTCTGACCAGTTGGTCTTGGCCAAGCAGTGGTCTGCAAACAGCTCACCATAGAGACATAAGAGTGAAAAACTCCAAATGTCGACATGTGCAATATGTTTGATCAGAACTGCTGCGTCACAACCTGGCAGAGTTAATGATGGGAAAAGCAGTCCGATAAAATTGCGTTATGAGTCATAGCTGAAGTGAAAATACAATCCCGAAATCACCCCCATGTGATAATTACCGACATTCTAATTACTCAGTTTGCCGTAACTTGAACAACAGTCACCAGCATAGCAGTAGCAAAGTCAAGGAACAGCTTTGTGGACTTTTTCTCATATAATCAAATTTTTACTTGTAGCATGAATTGTGTTTTATTAATAAAAAGGAACACATACACAACATGAGACAGAGTAGGGGAAATAGAAAAATGCAAACAAGAAGAAAAGCAAAATATTAAATTATAGGAAAACTTTACACTCTTTTTGTTGCTGTAAGGATATTTAAGAGGCGGTATGAATATACATATATTACCTCAAACTCAATACAGTGGATGCAGTCACATCCAAAGGAAACAAGAGATGATTTTTAGTCTTGCTGTTTAAACAAAAAAAAAGAAAAAAATCCAACAGAACAGCAAAACAGCAGCATGTAGGAAATGGAAATGTCTGCTATTTTAAGACAGTCACATTAAAAATAGAAACTATATGTACCCAGTATTTTTGCAGAACTTATGACAACTTTTTTTTTTTTTTAGCAAGAACTTTTTTTAAAAAAAAGTAATTACGACTTAAAAATAAAGCTTCTTTTTAACTCTCAAATTGAAAAAAGCAAATGCATGGAGGAATGCAACCCTCCATGACTTCAAGTTTTTTATGCAAATATCAAGTGCATAAAAATTGAAATGTGGATACCACAGAAACCTTAGAATCCCAGCTAAATGCTCACATATACCGTTAGGGTTAACTACCAAACACAGGGAAAAAAAATTCACAGCAACTCGTAAAAATCACATTGAGGATAGTTCTATTTCAGCCTGATTTAACAGTTTGGCAAATTACACATCCACCATGCTTTAACCTACCCGTGCAAGCTGCATTTTAACAAACCTCCGTCCCTGCTTGTCTTTCTTGTAAGTCTTGCTGCTGCCCTGTTTGTGCCAGGCTTATTGTGTTTGATGGCTGGGGAGTTTCAAGGATATTACCATACCTTTAAATATAAATGACTGCAAATGGCAATAAGAATTTTCTTTTGACTATAATGGACCTAGCTGATTTACCTAAGTGTCATAAGAAAAAAAAAGGGAATGTGTAGAGCTTTACATATATCGATTATTTTAAAAGTGGTGTATGGAATGGTGCAGGTGACCTGGCCCTAGTTAATGTAAAATAAATTGTTTCTTTAGACCAAATTTTCTTCTTGCATGTTATGTTAAAACAAAGGCGAAGGAAAAAGAGCTTTGTGCTAACATGCGTGCCCTCATCCAGGCGCACACTATTCATTGGACTGTCAACCTCAACAGATCCCCCGACACACACATAAACTATGCCAGCACTGTTTCATTAAGTCAGATTCCTTGAAATTGTTTATCTGCCTGCTTATCGATGCAGCTTATTGGTTCTACTTACACTTGCATCTCTATCAGCTGATTTCAGACTGTGCACCAGAACCTCAGTTTCTGTCTCTTTATGTTTTTAAAGTGGAGTCACTGTGATGATCACTTTAAAGCCTCTTTGCAATGTTTTTTTTTCTTAATCTTTGCTTTGTGCTCTCGGCTTTGTGTTCACACCTACGTGCTAAGAGAAAGAGCATATGTGTCTCCTTATTAGGATAGGAATTTCTGTTAGTTGTTGTGTGGGACTGTAGCCTATAGGTTTATATTGGTAATTATGAGACAATGAGTAACAACAACAACAACGCAAAAGTAATGTAACAAGTACTATAATAAATGACTTTCTCCTGGGAGTAATTAAGTAACATTACTTTTAAGAAAAAATGTTTTGTGTAACATTTGTAATTCATTATTTCTTTTGGATAATTACGCTGACCACACAGCATGCAAATAATTTGCACAAATGTAATGTCTGATACACTGGTTCACAATAGTGGTGAACCCAGTGAGAATTGATAATAGAATTGATTCAATTAGTGATATTGCGAACGGAATTCTTAATAATTCCCATTTCTAACTCATGCATAAGCTTGTATTAATATTAAGGCCCACAAGTGTGCATATATGAGCATCTGTGTGCACTTAGATTAGTACAACTCAGCCATGCAGTGTGCATGGGTATTGTGTGCAGAGCCAGAGTGTGACCTACCAGTTTTCATCTGCAACATGCAAGTTAATTTATTACAAAGGTAGAAAATTAACAACTTTAAATGCATTAAATGATCCCTATAGAGTCAAACTCTGATGTTGTTGCTGGACAGTGTAGAGTCCAAACGTCAGGCTTGGTGAGAAAACATGACAATACAATTAAAATGCTTTTAGCTGCAGGACACACAGATCTCTAAATGAATGCTGGTGATTCTTATCTGCTAAAAATTACAATTTTTGTACCATTCTTTTTGCATATTCCTAAAATGTGCGAGTTTTTTTTGTCTTTGTGTCCATCAGCCTTATCACCCAAGCTGAATCATAGCCAAAATAAATTAAAAGTTTTCAGTACCTTGATATTAATCATCTCACACGTATTTAACGATTTTGTGGTGGAGGAATACAAGGAGACAAAAGAGGAAGTGGGATTTCTGGGGCAAAAACTAAATTGCACGTGTGATAGTGGCTAATAAATGAGATATAAATAACTGCAGCCTTTAAAAAAAGAGCTCTGAAACTAACCTAATTGCCTGCATGGCATTTCTAGCTATATCCAATTGGCATTCGTCAACAAAGATAAAGTGTTGCGTTATTTACTCAAGATTATATACACAAATTTTATATATGCACATAGCTCTAAATTAAAGCTAAACATTTCAGTACTTTGCAACCTTTGAAGTCTTTTAAGCACAACTTCCTTGGATTAAATAAATCTTACAGTGTGGTTATGTCTTTAACTTAAGTTTATTCTGGTAATACTACCTTTACAATATACACCATCTTCAACTGAGAACAAGAAAATTCAAAATAACATAGTAGAGAAAATGAGCAGTTAAATTGCACATATAGACAGTTAGGTAACTATAAAAGAAAAAGGAAGTGTTAATGCTCTACGTGGCTGGAATTCACTCTCTCAGGGAAAAAAAGTCAAAGCAACTCCAGCTGCCGAGCAACAGCTGCTCACATAAAATGTATCTTAAAAACCATAAAAATGAAATAATTGAAACCAAGTTTAAAATTATATGACGACTCAAATGAGTACTTATGCGCATTTAGTGCAATGCTTTATGCATCTCTGAAGTTTGATAATCAACTTAAAAGATAACCAAACTGACTTAAAACAGATGTCTTTATTGGCATTTACTATGTGACTCATGGCCGTGATCCACATCTTGATAATTACCAGTTGCAGGTTTGCTTCTCTTCAAAGCTGATGAAATGTAAAAATATGTGTTTATATTCACTTTATTAGTTACACTGCCAGTATTGGGTTGGACCCCCCTTTGCCTTCTCAGATTTAGCAAGGTGCTGGAAACATTCCTGGCAGATTTTGGTCCGTACTGACATGATAGCATCACAGTTGCTATAAATTTCATGTAAATCTTACATGTGCAGCTTTGTTACCACCACATCTCAAACGTGTTGTGCTGTGCTGAGATCTGTGGAGGCCATTTAAGCACAGTGAACATACTGTCACATTCAAGATATCAGTTTGACATGATTTGAGCTTTGTGATATGGTGAGTATAAAGAAATTGACGTGGTCATTAGTAATCTTCAGGTGGGCTGTGGCAGACACTGACAAAGCATTTTCATCTGCTTTTTCAGACCTTTTTTCTGTTGCCATATGCAGGAAAATTCCAGTAGCTCAGCGGTTTCTTTGTTCAGATTAGAGACCAAGGCATTCAGGAACCAAAAACCATTCCAGGTTCAAAGTCATTTAAAAAAGAAAGTCATCGTTCTTCCCCATTCTGATGTTTTTCTTTGAACTTCAGCAGATAATCTTAAGACTGTATACTTCCCTAAATGAACTGAGATGCCGTCATGTGCTGTAAAAATACAATGGCCAAAGTAAAAAATGGCAAACAGTGCCATTCTCTAATGACTGACATAAAACTGTACAGATTTTCCTCAGCGGTATGTTCTTCTTAGTTGTTATCATGAACAGAAGCCTGTCCTTGGAGCCTGTTTCAGCTACCATAGAGAGGTGGGGTACACCCTGGACAGGCCACCAGTCTGTTGCAAGGCTAAGATATATAAACAGACAACCATTCACACCTATGGGCAATTTAGAAGCACCAATTAACCTAACCCCACTAATTGCATGTCTTTGGACTGTGGCAGGAAGCCGGAGAGAACCTGTGCAAATATGGGGATACTATGCAAACTCCACATAGAAAGGCCCTGTTGGAGTCCAACTCAGGATCTTCTTGTTGAGAAGTAGCAGTGCTAATCACTACGCCACTGTGCTACTCCAATCCCTATTCCAGCATTTGAATGCTCAAATTCACAAGAGAGAGAGAGAGAGAGAAATTTGAAAAAAAAAAAACCACTGCAAGGAAAACTTTGCATGGTTAACAACAAACTGGTGGCAACCAAATCTTTCACATAGTTCAAAAAGGATTTCCAAACCTTTTCACATTTTGTGTATTTCAATATATAGTGGGGTACGCTATTCTTTCCGGTGGAAGGCTAGCCGTTTTATCCGGTTCATAACACATAGTCTATGAGTTTGTTGCCACATACTTCCCCATATTTGCTGGCCCAGCTAGTAAACCATAAATTTGTTGGTGCAAGACCCCATTCTTATCCACCTGCAATATCCCTTTACAACATATACATTTTCATGACATTATGAAGAAACAGATGCAGACTGATTGTTATTTTATTAGTGAAGTAATCGGAAATTTGTGCACTGCTACTGAATCAACATGAATGTTGGTTGATTAATATTTTTCATAAATGTTATGTAACACACAATAATTGAAATGTTTCGTCTAATGAATTTCATATAATGAATGTGTTTGTGCTGTTAGTGCATAGCAACAGGCTGTTTTTAATCAGGTCTAGCAGGTTGAGTATGTAAAGCGGGTTGCTGCAGTGAAAGGGCTCAGTCAGCAATCAGACCACACACACGCACATACATATGAACAGCAATCTGACTTCCTCTGTTCAGTCCACTATCTCTCTTGGTTTCCTGCGTATCTGACAAAATAAGTGAAAAACATTCACTTTCAACATACTTTCACTTCAGCTTCCTAAAAGCTCTTGGGTGCTGAACAAGCTTGCAATATACAGAGAGAAAGAAAGATAGCATGGGAAAGAGGAATTAAAAAGAGATGGTTCATTATTACTCTGCAAAACCATATTTGGCTTGCTCTGCACATCATTTACCCAGAGAAAAGTTCAGGCTGTAGATTTCCTTTAAATGGTAAATGGCCTCCACTTGTGTAGCGCTTCCTAATTGTACTGCTTCTTTATTCACCCATTCATGCTTAAATATTTGGTGGTGACTGAGCTGCAATAAAAGGCATTGACCTGGCATTGGGTTTCAGTGTCTTGCCCAAGACCCTTTGGCAACTCAGTGATGTGACAACCTGCTTCACCACATAAACCATGGGTGCTCCATTTTAAAAGTTACATTTATGAACCAAAGAATCTTTTAAATGCAAACACATTTAAAAGCTAAAGTTATTGGAACTTTAATCTGGTAAATTTAGCATTTAATTGGGAAAGAAATTATGTGAATATGAAGTTGATTTCATAGATTTGGCAGTAGTGTTGCAAAACATCAGCCAGACAATTTCATAAGCTATTGTGGTGAGACATACCTAAAATTCCTAATAGCAGACACCTTGTGTCTGTCTAGTGCTCACAGGTTTCCCTGTCATCATGGTCCAGTCTGGCCAGACTCATGCCATTCTTTAAACCACTGAAAGATACAAAATAAAGTGTGTTGTTGGGGTTTCTACTTCAATGAACATGTATGAGAAGCACCAAGCATTATGACACAAAAGTACTCTGTTCTAATTATTGTACATCTGTTCTTCTTACGCAAATTGCTCCTTTTATAAAATTCCTTATTAATCACTTGCACCCACGCCTCATTGGCAAATAAAAATATCTCCTACTTCACTGAAAAGTGTCTGCTTAATGTTACTGAATTCTGATTTGACTGTGTTGTTTTAGATCCATTCTTTTGAGAAGTGCAGAGTACTACAGTGGCACGTGCAGCAGGGTGACAAGACCCCACACTGAGAACAAAATGACAGTGCACAGAATAAAATAAAGATAGGACTGGGCACACAACAAATATACATCACCGTACGTAGCAGAGTGGTAAGTAAACAGTCAGGAAACAATAAAAGTGAAGCAATGACTGGACCGCTTTACCACACGGTTGTTATCACAATGGGATCCATATGACAGCACTCTGATGGGCACGTCAGTTACTGCAAGAGTTGCAAAAGGATGAAAGAAAGAAAAGTAATATCTTTGTTGTCCAAACTATTTTTCAGTGTTCTGAAGGGGGACTGTGCTTTCACTTTCACTGTTAACACCAAACCTGCGACACAACTTGGAACTGATTTTGTCCAACAAATCAGCAATTTATTAAGAGGAATGTTGATAGAATTGTATGCAAATTACATGTGCAAAGACGTTATTTTATCCAACGCGTCCCCAAACTCAACAGTCATATCACAAACACACCAGAGTTGTCTGGGACTTTTGCTTTCGCTTCACTTTCTGCTTGGTTCAATTTAGGGACTGAAAAACTGTGATTTTTCTCTTATTCACACAATTTCTACAAATCACCCATGGTTTATAATAAGAGCTTGTACGACCAGTCTGTGGGGAAATGCAGTCTGTTATCCAATGTGCAGTTAACAAGAAAACACAGAGCAATTTTTGGTTCACGCTGTTATGTCCTCAGATCCTAGAAAATATCTAACCTACGATTGAACCCCCCAAAATAACTTGTATCATGCAATATGCAATATAACAGATATGTAATTCTGAAATAACTGAACCTGTATTGTCTACTCTAGGCCTAATGCCAACTGAAAATAGTAGCTGTTCATTAAAATTAAAATTTGGCCATTATGTCGTCTTTAAATTTAGTAACTTTATTTATGAAGTTTTCACAACTCTAAACCTGCATTCAATAATGAACAGTTTTTCACAACACTGACTGAAAGTCGCAGATACATCTAATAGTGTGTGGAAGTGTTTGGCAAACATTATGCAGAAGAGTTGGAGTATAGCTGTGGCTGCAGGTTGACTAACCTTGTGTTGAAAGTGAGTGAAGACACAGCAAAGGACAAAAGTTGGGTTCGTGTTTTGACATAACCGATTACACAAACATCATACGGTGCCTTTCTGCTTCCTGCTCAGGACCCACAGGAAGTGGGTCAGTTGTTTGCTTTTGCGTGAGAAGAAAAGGGAACCTTCTTCGGTGACGTTATTCTCACGCAGACAAACTGAAATAACCCAAGCTGCATTTTTTTTTTGGCTTTTTCTCTCTCAAACTCTCCATCCTCCCTAAACAGAAAAAAGCAGAAGTGTTTTAAAGAAGGTGTTGGTGACTCAATGTCTTTATGGTTAGCTCTGTCTAGCATTTTTGCTGCAATTAGTCAGTGGCCGTTATTATTTTCACATTTTCGCAGCTACTATGGAAAACTGTAAACCGCAGAAGGCAAAGAAGTTGTGCGAAAAAGCATTAGTAGCTCAGAAGCTAACTACAGATACAGGTCTAGCATATTTAAATTCTAAATATTGTGTGGAAGTTGACATAACTGTATCTTGCGATTTTCCCCAAACAAATGCATCATCATAGGAAAATTCTTTGATAGTTTTGCTAACTGGACAAAATGTTAACTTATGCTAATCTATATTTTATGACTCACTGATGCAGTTGATGCTTTGCTAAATGCTAATTAAGCTATATGCTAAATTGACGGTAATCCGTAGATGATGAGTCATTAGGGTAGCTTATGCTTTGCTAATTGCTAATTGAGCAAAATTCATGGTAATCCTCACAGAGCAGTGTAATGAGTCACTTCAAGATGCCTCACAGAGACGTTTAATCCGTGGGAAGCAAATTAAGGAAATTCCTCTGCAGCTGCTTCATTCATCTTAATGTCTTTGTGTGTGTGTGTGTGCGTGCGTGTGCATGCGTATGTAAGAGAGAGAGGGACAATTGTGAAATAATCGCAGATTACAGACGTGTGCTCGGTGATCATCATTTTCGCTCATAATCAGTTAAGTTCTCATCAGCTCTTAACACTGACGTAATGAAGTAGATGAGGCAGCTAAGCTTCTGTTAATTTCCCACCAGCTTAATTCACATGAGCGTTCTGTTTTATGATTCACACATAGTTCAAGTCAATTTAAAGACCAAGAGTTGGCCTGTTTTTTAAACATTCCCAGAATTTAACATGTCATCATCAACAATTTAAATTCTAAAAAGATAGATGTCTGCACATTAGCAAGATCTTCAGGCAAGAAACAAACTTTCTTGGTGCCTGAGGCCTTTTGGTTTTAATGAGCACTCATGTTTGATTAGTCTGGATGGAGAACAAAAAAGAGATTACAATCTAAGACCTGCCAGCTGTTCTCTGACATTTAGCTATTATTCGTTTTTTAAAATTTGCCTGTATTTTTAAATAATCATCAGTGGTCAGAACAGAGGTCTGTAGTATGAAGCAGGATTTGGAATTATGCAGGTAACCTCAGGCTTAACCCTATGAAAGTGGTTCATGTCTTCCCAGCGTACATCACCATGGTAACCTATACTGTGATGGAGCATCTTATGTTTGAGATTAGCAATAAACAGATATGAAATCAGTACCTAGTGACCACTCAAATCTCTAAAAATATTCCTGGAAAATCCCTTGAAACGTTGCGCATGTATTGTGAAAGCATATAAAATATTTGTCTTTCCTTGATTATCATCAACAGGAAATGCACTCTTATTCCTGCTGGCTGCAAATAATTTAACAACACTTTTATTGTTCTATAGATTGATACATGATCCTAAAATGGGAACATATTTTTGTGACCTTATAAATCTGTCCCTCTAAAATTTGCACATAGTCTAAGCCTACACTTGAATTCTGAAATCTTTACTCTCTGTCTCTTAAACACCATCAGGGATGCAACAAAAAAAAAAAAAACCCTAAAACTTGTCCATCTAAATATTAATTTAATGGAATAACAGCTGTAATCCATCAGTGTCTTTATGGCAGAGCATTGATACTCTGTTAACTTTAAATTATAGACATATTTTATCCATGTTTCTGATTGGTCAGATGCTGCTAGCACTACCACTTGCATCTGAACTCGGTCATTACTAGACTGGCAAAGCCTGGGTTGGCTTATGGAGTTAATAACCACCTTTGTGTTAATGCTTAGCCTGATTGCCGATGGTTACATTGAACTTGCTTCACAGTACAGGGCACTGGCTACACCAGAAAAAAAAATCCATTGCTATCACAGTTAGCAGACTTTGGGATCCTAGATTCTCATTGACTAAGTGACTGTAACAAATTAAACTGTTAAGTAGCTATATTTAGAAATTATAGTGTTAAGTTGGAAAACTGTTGTAAACAATTCTATACATTTGTATCTTTACATGTATAGCTTTTATTTTGTATCTTGAATGAGTTATTTATACTCTTAAGCTTAACTGTAAACACCTGACCTTTTTTAAATTTATGCTGTGGGTTAGACAATGTCAGTAAACCCTATTTCATGTTGGTACATGCTGTTCTCAAATTAGTCCTTATTTAGTCTATATTCAAATGACAGGTAACTGTCTTAAAATCTTTCATATGGGAACATTAGCCAGCCACTTTTTTGTAATGGTGCCAAGGTAATTTACTTTTTTAACACTGTAATGCACCACAAATGTAACATTTTTAGCTTTAGTATTTTTGTGTATATTCTCTGTGCATGTTTTATTCAAACAGGACTAATCACAGAGAGTTTCTGTGTAAAAAAACTGGAACATGGAAAAATATTTGGCAGTCAGGATCTTATTTGTTTATTCAGGACACTTTGTCTTCTATGTCAAGCGCTGCATTAAACAATGGATGCTAGAATGAATGAGGCAAATATGACATGAAGATCTTAGTCCTTGTTTCTCTAAAAGTTGCCTGTATGAAATAAATCAACTGGTACTGCAGTGAGTCTGAATAGAGAATATTTTGTCATCAGCTTGTCTTAGTATGAGATTACTGCTAACAACAGGCAAACAGCGAACCATGTGAGAGTGATTTACCTCCACGCCAACTCGCACATGTTTGTGTCTGTTTTGTAATCTGCATTTTAAGACACGCAAAAAGGAACTTGACAGTATTGCCCACACCACATGTCACTCACTGCTTTCTCCGTTTTCGGCCTCTGCAAGCCTTTTTTTTGGCAATTGTGGTCGCCAGATCTGAGGGGGAAAATCCCCCTTAAATGCAACCAGGCTATTGATGGTAAAATGTCTAACAGATCAGAGAAAAGGGAAGACATGGAGGAGAGGAAGCGACATGGAGCTCTTTGATGGCAGCGTTGAGGACAGCGTCTGCGTGTGGCATGTATATATCTGTCTGTATGTGTGTATATATGTTGCTCTTTGTGTGTGTGTGTCTGCATCAGTGTGGGTGAATGTGACCATATTGTATATATGTGACTTTGCACGGCTAGTTGTCTGTCATTCCGCCCGTGAGCAACCGCAGTTTAGATACACAAAGCTGAGCAGGGGTGGTACAGTGAGTGTGTGTGTGTTTGTGTTGGTGGGGAAGCAGGGGTGTTAGCAGTCATTGGGTTTCAGCGGTTAACCCCTAAACTTTTTATTTTTTCAGAGGAGTTTGGGATTAGTGGGGGGCATTTTAACATCAGCGCTGGTGTGTGGGCACATTATGTTCTTTATGGGCCCAGAGCAAGCAGGAGGGGAGGAAGTGAAGGGAAAATGGAGTGGGAGGAGAACATATGAGGAAGTAACTGCCACCAGTCCCCCAATACCAAGCTTGTACCCCCTACCCTCCATTCCCTCTCAAAAACACCCTCGCACCACCACTGGAGAGAGAGGAGAAGGCTGCTGGACCACAGACCACCCAGAGAGATGGAGACACACCGATACAGACAAAAAGACAGACAGACGATGAAGATGTAACATAGTCACAGACACACAGGCGAGAATCCATTGTGAACCTGAAAGAATCAGACCAAAAGCATTTGGTAAAGAAAAAGTAACTGATTTATAAACTTATTGAGACACAAGCAGTCAATCAGTCAGGCAGTTAAAAAAGACAATTGATAAACCAATAATAAATAAATGAACAGAAAAGGAATGAATGACAGAAGATAAAAGAAAGAATAAGTTCATTATGAAAGTCATGACTAAATCCTCATACCCATCCAGGTAACACCAATCATAGTGCTGATATGGCTTGCCTGCTTCGATGTTGTGATAAAACACTAAAAAGAGAGAGATAAAGTTTAATCTGTTAAAAGCCAGGTATTGCAGTCAGCTGGTTTAACGTAACAGTGAAAGAAAAAACTAACTCCAGGAAAGTGTGATTAGAAGAACTAATACTGCTGGATTTAACCCACTGATCCTAATTTATAAGCACACAGAAGATGTAAAAATAAGCAGTACGAAGAAAAATTGTAACGTTTCTAAATCAGATATCACCCCATGAAAACAATACATTTGCCAGCAATCATTTTAGGTAACGGAAGTAATTAAAAAAAATATTGCAAGAAGTGCTGGCAGAGCTCAAGGACAGACTGAAAGTGAGATGCAAAACCCAGTTAAATGCTGGTATGACAGGACACACACACACATGCACACACTTCACTGCTGATGGAGAGACATACTGAAAGAAACCCAAAGGATACATTAAGGCATTGATTCTGTTAAACTTTGGTGTGCAGGCGGAAATTGACAGGAACAGTCATTTGGGAAATGAAAAGAGTGAGTTTAGGGGAGAAGCACGTTTTGAATCTACTAATATATCATATAAATCACTCAAGTACAAATACTGGTGAAATAATATTTGTATTCATTAAAAAAATGAATGAATACTCCAGAGGAAGATCCAGTTTTTGCACTCCAAATGAGTCAAGGCACAATTCTTAGGTTGAGCTGGGATTTTCCCTGAGCTGAAAAAAAGCCCCACTCATTTCTACATGAAAGAAAGGAATGAAACAATTACACCATGGACAACAACTTAATGAATGCATTAAAAAAGAAAAATATGTGGAGAACCTAATATAAATGAAACAAAAGGTAACTAGAAAGAATTTTTACAGACTGTCACTCTCTAGGGAATCATCGCTGTGACTTTTGTTTTCATGTGCTTTTGGTCCCAGGAGTAAAGAAAAAAAACCCTCTATGCTGTTGTCTTTTATTTCAAACATGTTCTGGAACAATAGAGGTCTGTCTATCCACAAGGCCTGTTTTCATTCTCCGCTCATTCTGGACAAGATACAGAACTTCAGGAAGACAGAAAGGTTGAGCAAAGGACCGCATTTATCCTCATGTCTCTCTCACATTATGTGCATTGCTGCAACAATGCTCTCACACACCAAGCTTCCCGTGTGTCCAATGCAAGGAATAAGAGGACAGATCAAGGACAGATGATTTCACAAATATGCAGTTTTCTTATGTCTTCGCAGCTCTTCATACATGTATCTGTATGCATTCATATATATTCACATACTAGAAAACTCTTATGGTGTCTGAAGAAATCCACAAAGCTCTGGTTTGTATGCATGCTGATGTCTCTATTCTATATGTACTGTGAATATGTGAGCATATAGCGTATGTGGGTAGATGACAGAGTTCTGAGTTCACCACATCAGTGTTAGCAGTGTGTTTGTGTGGTTTCCTCCACTTCACCGCTGCCTCCTCCACTAAGTGTCACTGCTCCTCTGTTTTCTCTCTTTCACCCCAATATTGTTAACATCATTAAAGCTTTTCTTTTGACCATTTTTTCATTTTTTCAGATGGTCATTTTTTCAGTCTGAAAATGGTTTATTTACAGTTGAAACTAAATCTGCCTCACTTGTACTACTGTTTATGTAGGTGTATGTGGTTCTTAGAGAGAGGACATCTTGAAAATTAATATATCATCCTTATTCTCAAAGGACTGCAACACACACGGGTCTTCTTGACAAAGCTCCTGGGAAGTAGTAGGAGTACCCCTATGTAATGCTGCCACCACGGTTGTGACAACATTTGGATTAAAAGGTGACCGGATAAAGTGGGTGGAGATCTCAACAAGGAATTCAGCTTTTTCAGTATTGTGCAACAGTTTTGAGCCACCACTCATCTTTATATTTGGCTAGGGAGATACAGTAAGACATAGGTACAGTGATTTTTTGAAACGTGTTTAAACATACATGGAAATAGAGTATATTAGGAAAAAAAAGTTTATCTGTGGTAAGCATATCTATCCATTATCTATGCCTTAAATGCAGCCCCAGAGCCTTCACTCTTTTTACAGAAGACATTCACTGTTGGACCTTCCAACCTTCTGTGCAACAATGATTTGAACCAAAAGTTTGAAATTTGGACTCATCCCTCACATCAGTGAATGGTAGATGGATCAAATGAAGACCTACATCTGTCAGGTCCTGTATCAGGTCTTTGCTGGATTTTTTTTTCTTTTTGGTTTCTTAAAGATGTGACTTTCAGATACTTTTAATCTGCTGTAGACAGTTTTTATGCTTGCGACTTTTTGTTTTCACTGCTACTTGTCCAGTCTCCTCATTTTTTTCTAGGAACACACTACAAGATATGCTAGGGTTTCAGCTAATAGCTCTTTGGGACTTGCCATGGCTGTGTAGACACAACAATATTTCATCCCTTGAGTTAGGTGCCATTCCTATACTTGAACGATTCATAGGTTAATGTAAAATGGCTTAACAAAAAACAAACAAACAAATAAAGAACCGGACTGAAAGTGAGTTAAAAATGTCTAAAGAGCAACGTTGAAAAACTTTCTGAAAGCCTGGAACTATCATATAGATCATCTTAGAAATTACAAGAAAGTCTGGCTCCTAGCAAGCAAAATACTAAAGACTGATTTCCTAGCAAGCATTTCAAAACTCACTGAAAAATCCAGTATAAAAGTTGTGCCAATGTTGGAGATGTAAATCTGCGGTCTGCTCTACATTCTTTACCTGGTCGTCCTTCTGGGCTCTTCTAGCAGGGGGAGATTTGCGTACAATGATGTTTATATATTATACTCTTTACATTTAGAACCAAACAAAATATTGTAAGGTCTGAGATGAGTAAGAAAACCATGAAAAACCTGTCAGTTATGAGGGTGACTGGAGTCAGTGACTTCTCACTCTGTACTCCATTTCATATCCTACTTTGCTAATGGACTACAACACAGGAAACAGATTTATAATCCCATCATGAGGGATAGAGAGGCAATGCTTTTGACAGTTCATCCAAATAAATTCACCATGCAACACATAATGAGACAGAATTTACACATGAACATAAATGGGATAAACTGGTGGGGAGAAGCCAAACTGGTTGTTAATTAGAGTAAAGAAACATAACTTTGCTTTCTGTATTGCACTAATGTCCATTGCAGTCACATGACCACAATCCATCTGATCCATCATTTTGGATGTGTGACAGTCACACAGACAGCCCTAGTCACACAGAGTTAGAGACCAATCCAGCACCATATGGCAACCACTGGTTGTAAGGGGAAAAACGATAATGCCCCAAAAGGTTGTGGTTGCTGGAGATTGATCACAGTCGCTGGAAGATGATTGCTAAAGCCCCATTGATGCAGTTCTAAAGATCGACCAGCGACATGCTAACAACCTACTAGTTATTGAGTATTTGTAGACCAACATTAAAAACTACAGGCAACTGGGGCAATCTGCTAGCAACCAAAGCAATCACTAAAAGGTTTCTGATTCTGCACCTTCTTTGTAACCAGTTTCACCAGATAGAGCTAGCAACCTCCACACACACATTCACACACACATGCATATTAGCTGCAGATATGGCTCTTTTATAAGTATATGCTGATGTGTCTACTCATTACAACAGCACCACTAATGGTCTGACTGATTATTTTATCGTCCATGTTTAATGATTAAAAAACACTGGATACTATTAGAGACCGAGATTTAATTTTTACTTAAATAAACTCCCCAAGCTGCCATTTTTGTCTGAGGTTCTAGAGAAAGTTGTCCTCCACCAATTATCCTCATTCTTAGACACAAATAATATTCTGGATAAATATCAGTCTGGTTTCAGAGCTTTCCACAGCACAGAGTCTGCTCTACTGAAGGTGCTCAATGATGTGCTTTTTAGCTGCTGACTCTGGAAAAAGTACAATTTTAATTCTTTTAGACCTGAGTGTAGCATTTGACACTGCCGACCACACAATCCTATTAAGGCTCTGCTCTAAAGTGGTTTGCCTCTTACCTGGAGAGCTGATCCTACTCTGTGATGCTGGGTAACAAATACTCTTCCCCAGCTACACTCACTTGTGGAATACCTCAGGGCTCTATTCTGGGCCCTGTCTTATTCTCCTTATATATACTCCCATTAGGCTCCATTTTTCGGAAACACATGATCTCCTATCACTCTTATGCAGATGATACACAGTTCTACCTCTCTCTAAAACTAGGTGCTGATAGCACACTGCAGACAGTCTCAAAATGTCTTAGCGACATACATTGTTGGATGTCTCTGAACTTTCTCAAATTAAATCACAACAAAACCGACATTATTATTTTTGGTAAGCAGAACTCTATTAGTCTCATAAGAAGCAACTTGGGCCCATTATCAGCTAATGTACATCCCCACGTAAAAAAATCTTGGTTTCATTTTTGATTCTACCCTCAAGCTGGACAAGCAAATAAATTCAGTTGTTCGTTTTTTCCAACTCAGGAGCATTTCTAAACTCAAAAATATCCTGCCATCTAAAGACCTGTAAACTGTTATCCATGCTTTCATATCATAACGTCTTGACTACTGTAACTCTTTCTACTTAGGCATCTGTCACTCAAGCCTGTCCCGCCTGCAACTTGTTCAAAATGCAGCCGCAAGGCTCCTGACGGGTACCAGAAAGAGAGAGAGTATTACTCTGACACTCACATCTCTACATTGGCTGCCAGTTAAATATAGAATTGATTTTAAGGTTTTATTATTTGTTTTTAAAGCTCTCCATTGTTTGGCTCCAGGTTACATTTCAGATCTTCATAGCCTGCACTTACCCACTCGAACTCTGCGCTTCTCCAGTCAGATGCTGTTATTAGTTCCACGCTCCCAGTTCAAATCTAGAGGAGACAGGGCTTCCTCCATTGCCGCCCTGAAACTCTGGAACAGTCTTCCCCCTTTCATAAAATCCTCTTCATCCTTGGAAGTCTTCAAATCGAATCTGAATACCTACCTATTTTCCATTGGCTTTCGGATTTCTCTGACACTTTTTTTATTTTGGTTTTAGCTATTCTGGTCTTTTATCTCATTGGATGATGTTTGCATGTGTATACACGTATACATATATTTTATGTTCACGTATGTGTGCTTGTGTGTGAATGTGTACATTTTTGTATATGTATGTGCATATTTGCATGTACACATATTTTTTTACAAACATATATGGATGTCTAACAATGTTTCTATAATGTTTTCATCTTATCTATTTTAATTCTTTTTATTATATTATCCCTCTGTTCAGCACTTTGCCGACACTTGATGTCTTTTAAATGTGCTATATAAATAAAGATGACTTGACTTGACTTGACTCCATTATGAGGCAGTGTCAAGCAGCAAACCAGGAACTGAAAAATGTGAACTGAAAACATCACAAAACACTAATCGTGCAGTTTAGTGGAATATCACAGATTATCAGTTATAGCAGATATTAATGTGAGAATTAATAATATAGATTTTTTGCAGTTGTATACACCTCCTCTGTCTAATCACTAGTTAGTCCTGCACCACCTTTCTTTCTAAACTGTCCAATTAACTCAATAGATTTCAGTGGATTTTATAAAAAATGGAAAATATGCTTGCAGTTTGTGAATATAGGTTACTGTGCAGAAACTAAAAATACTAATATAAAATCAATTCAATTGTTTGAAGTAAAGTATGTAATACAATTAAAAAATGTTTAATGATGAATGCCAGAAAAAACTCTTTAAAGTTATTTTTACATCTGCTAAAATATTCACACACAAGAGAGAAGGCAGAGTTATACATACATATATCAAAGGTCTGTCTGAAAACCTGCATTCATCAATCCATTTTCTTCTGCTTACCCAATTCAGGGTCTTGGGGGGCTGGACCCTATCCCAGCCATAGGGCAAGAGGCAGGGTACACCCTTGACAGAGCTATCCAGGGAGACAGACAACCATGCAGACCTATGGGCATTTTAGAATCACCATTTAATCCAACCCCACTGTGGGAGGAAGCCGGACTGCCTGGAGAGAACCCATCCATGAAAGCTTTACACAGAGAGGCCTCGGCCAGGTGGTGGATTCAAACCCAGGACCTTGTTGCTGTGAGGCAACAGTGCTAACCACCGGCTGTCCTTGTGTGAAAATCATTTTCTCAGGGGAATTCTGGAAAATCGGGGAATTCTACAAATGAGTCACATAACAAAAATAAAGCAGAATGTGCTAAATAAACGTTTTTGTACATTCATTTTATTTCATTGTTAAAAGACAAGAAATTCAACATGAACTGGAAAGAAACCATATTTTTAGTCAAGAAAAACAAGTCATGGAAAATCTTTCCAACCTGTCTCCCTTTTCTGCTAGCACCTTCTCCTAATTTTCTTCTCATTCTGCTTTCTAATTTAAAAAGCAGAAATTATTTACTGGTGTGTGTGTGTGTGTGTGCGTGTGGGGGGGTGGGGGTGGGGGGTATGAGGGAGAAGGAGGAGAGGTGGAAATTCCCTGTCTGGATCCAGGTCAGTTACTTCCACATGTCCATCTGTCTGTCTGACTGACTCACATTGCTATCATACAGTTGAGACATAAGTCAGGTGATACATACAGACGGTTACATACATATATGCATATATCCAAAGAATGTATGTAATTACGCAATATTTCCTAGAAAGTCCCTGTCGCGTCTCTAACAGCGCATTAGTGATATTTAAGCTTTAACATGTGCAGGCATGTACAGAATTATATCCAGAAATCTTCATGTCCTTTGGCTCAAGAGGGAGAGAAGTTTGTTCACGAATCAAAGTGCTGCTGCTGTGGTCCACATTCTGCATTCTGATGTGTCGATAGGAAAGTACATTACAAGTGTAAAGAACAGATTGTTATGTGAATGTGAGCAAAGGTTTGACTGCGATTCTGAGTGGTCAGTTCACGAAGAAGCTGATAAACTATTTATTTTAATGACAATGAGACTCCTTTAGAAACTACTCAGTCTCAGTTGCACACACTGTAACTACAGTGTTGTTATTGTGTCTGTTTTTGTATGTGTGCAAATATGCCTTTGTCTTTGTGTCTGTGCGTATACGTGCTTCCCTGTCTGGACTGCAAGCTCTGTGTGCAGACATGCTTTGTGTTTGAAGATGTGTGTATCCAAGGTTTTCTGTGTACAGATCAGGTTCTGGGTGTGTTTGTGCGTGTGTGTGTCTACAGTCACGTGTTTGTCTGTGGCTTTTCTGTGTGTGTGGGCTTCACTTTGCCGTAAGTAGTTGTTGCACATGATCTATGACGGCAACGTTCAACCTCGCCTCCATCTTTCTCTTTCTCAGTCTCTTTGTCTATCCTACTCTCCTTTATCTTTATAATTTGATAACAATTTCACTTACCAACAATAACTTATAAAACATTTGGTCTTTATTCTAGTTTGGGTTTTTTTCAATGTGTTGCATACTATGCTACAGTTTTGGTATTAAAGACAATGTGTTAACGGGAAGAAGATGCTGGTGATCCTGATGGACAGAGTGCGTCTCTCACTGAGCAGGAGAGACAAAAATCATACTTAAATACTTTAGATTATACGTACAAATTTAAATAATGTTAGTAGAAACAATCGCCAGCATCTCTTTAATGAAGATGGCTTTTCTGTCCTCATTATTCTTCCTAATCTGTTGACCTCTTACTCATCTCTGTGATATTTGATTTCTTCCCCATTCCCGATGCTATTACCGTTTGTCTGCCGGAACCACAGCTCGGTTTTGCATTTGTGCAATAAAACTCATTGGAATTTTTTTTTTGTGTTAACAGGTCTGGTTTTTATGTGAGCTTTAAAAATTTCAAGTAATAAATTGAAACTCCCATCTGTGGTTAAGTTTAGGAAAATCATGGCTTTGATTAAATGTCACAATCTTTCATGACCTTTCCTAACCGTAATCATAGTTTCAGTGACTAAAAATAGCCATAAAAGGATCCATGATGCTGGCATCACCATGAAGCCAGATTTATGGTGTGTTCATTGCCAAGATATTCGGGTTTGCCAAAAATGTTTAATAATATTTTCTCATGACATTAAAATAAGTCACAATTAAGTTTACTTCAAAAGGTGGTTGCTGCTGCAGTTCAGCTGAACATAATTTGTAGATTTCTAGGAATTTGTTGCTCTAGTGCAAGGCCCTCTCCTGGAATTTTCTCCTTAATTAAAGTTTATTTTCCCAAAGACAGAAAAGGGGAGAGGTTTCTTTTCCATTATAGTAACCACAGGATAAAGAAAGTACATTTTTCGAATGGGAAATAAGTAGCAACCTGCAACATTTGCAGATTTGTGTAACTTTTTTTTTTAGCATGATTGCAGCTCTTTGTGAGGACGAGTGCAGAGTGGGCAGTGTGTGTGTGTGTGTGTGTAAGCCTGTCTTTGCTTGTCGGTCTATCAGTCTGTCTGTATCTGTTTTTCTCCTATGTTTGTAACGGCAACTGACACCTACTCAGGGTGTGTTAATGTGTGTGTTGCACTTTGTCAGTCTCTGCTCATTTCATTTTGTCTACCATATGTGTGTTGGTCCATAATGTGTATAGTGTGTATGTGGAGACTGAAGATCAGGTTATTAGTTCTGAAATCCCTCTTGCTTTCGATTGTGTCTATCTTGTTGTGACTCACCGTGCTGCACTTTACCTGGTTAATCACCACAGCATTAAATGTGATTAGTTTTCATTGTTGCTCTGCTTTGGTAACAGACAGTGGTTTTGATAGGGAAAGGAGAGGCAGTCAGCCAGACAGTCTGCTGTGGTGCTGAGGTCACAAAAAATGTGATTTTTAACCCCGTCTGACTTGCATTTTAGCGTTTCTCAATAAGGCTAGACTTGCTCTGTTGCCAGAAAGACAATGGGTGTTGTTGATACACACACAACAGGTGAAACCTAATAATAACCTAATAATAATACAGTTTAACATCTATTAAGTCTTTCAGGATTTATTAAATGCATCATCCATCTTGTGGTGGTACTTATTTGACAGAAAAAGTATGCTAAGGTCCTCAGAGCCTCAGTCCTCTTTAAAGTAAACCTGGCTGAAAATAAGCATTAAAAACTACGTTCACAAACCTTTTTAGGATTATTAGAGAGATAATTTTAAGAAATTTTAACAATACTTTCATTGCAGCTTTCGCAGTATGCGGCTGATCCTTCTAACACGTGTGTGTGTCCACAAACACATCAATGAACATCGCTGTCGTACGGTGTGGCATAAACACACTATTTTGATTCTTTTCCATGTACACTTAGCTCCTACAATAAAAACCTACAAAATACTTCATACTGAGTCTTTTTTTAAACTAATAATAATAATAATAATAATAATAATAATAATAATAATAATAATGAACAACAACCCCAAAACGCTATATACTGTATTATTGGTATTCATCTATAAAAATGGACTCAGGTTAACAGAATGTTGGGAAGCCCATTTTTATTTTGTGCAACTATGAAAAGGTTTATTGTGTTTTCCAATTTGTTTTCTATTTAAGTTTGTGACAGTGCAAGACACAAGATTTCCATAAAATGAGAACCAGAGTCCAAATGCCAGTATTTTTCTTCTCTGCTTTACCAGTTTCGTCTGTTGATCTTGGTTCCAGCACCACAAATGAACATTTTACTGACCCAGTCATTATTTATGATTTGATGGTCACCTCTGAACAATATTATGAGAAGAGCAAACTGTGGCAAGCTTTAATTGGGTTTAGATGAGAGCAAACTGGACACAGGTGTTCAGACTTTAGTAGAATTTGGCAAGCAGAAAAATCAGTTAACGAACAAAACCTCTTGTTTTGAAGTCTATTTTTTTGTGGGATTTTCCCCTTTATTCTGACTTATGTCAAAACAAAGTATTATCTGGAATTGATAGTACAAGGGGTTAACCGTCTGTTTTTCTGAAGAAGGATTACAGGCACTGAAGTAAAAACTCAGGGATGAAGATGAGCAGTGATGCATGAGTTGCAAACAGGCTTGTTTGCGTTCTCGGGTTGATGCTGTTTAGTATCTTATAGCAACAACTGGGATTCCATCGGGTTGTTAACAAAGGGGAAATTTACCTGAGCTGAACTTCTGAAGAAAACCCAAAGCACAAGTTGTGCATCAGAAAGATTAACTTGACCTTGATACACCTTCGATACCCAACACTGTAAAACTAGAGCAACATAGATTTGATAAGTACATATCGTAGCTCTAATGCATTTTAGTCGAGGTACTTTTAGGAATGAAACTTAATTGCTTTTAAGTAGAGTTACAGGCTAAATCCAGAGCTCAGTAAGCTCATCGTTTCTCAAACACCACCACTTATTTTTTTGTTAAGCTTATTTCATTAAGTACAGTGATAATACTAGCTGTGCTAGACAAGCAATCATTTTTTTCTTCCAAAGTATAGTGCGGGCGTTTTAAGAGACGTTAACAAGAAAGTAAACTGGAAACAGTAGAAATTAAGGAACAAACATCGGATTTTGAAAAGCAAAAGAATTGAACGGATTTACAGAGCAATACTTCCTCAATTTTTTTTTAAATTAGATCTTTTATTGACGTTTTACTTCCCTTTCCTTCCTTTCTTGTTTCCTTTAATTCTGCTACTCTCCCACCCCACACCCAACTCCTGACCCCCTTCCTTCTCCCTCTCCGTCTGTGTTATGTCTTCCTGGTTTGTCCTTTTATCCTTCAGAGGACAGAGAAGAGGAGGACGATGAAGTTCCCTTTTGAAGTTGGCGTCTGTCCCAAAAACAGTGGGCACACCTGGAGGCCAAATTGGTGGTGTTGTCCTCTGGTGGCAAAAGTGTACACACACGCGCGCACACACACAAACACTAATGCACACACAGTCCCCTACTCATTTTCTCACAGACACTCTCTCTCACATTCACACACACATTTCCATCCTCACATCAAAGTCCCATGACTACAGGGCTTGGAAAGACTAAATACCGTTTACCTTCAGCTCCACTGACGGATCAGCTTCCTCTCCACTTACACACCACCGGAAACACATGTGTGCACACACATACACACGCACACTGTACACAGAAAACTTGATGACATTATGTTTTTCAACTAAATAGCTCCTCCAAGCTATCAGAAATGAGTGCATCTTATGTTTGTGTTTCAGTATGTGCGCGTGTCTGTTTATACTTGTCTCTGTGTCACCCTACACCTATATACGTTTTAGTGCCAGGTGTCCAGTTCTTGTGTCTGGTTGAGAGACCACTGTATGTGTGTCACCATTACCATTATACCATGTCTACCCTGATAGTGCTCATCTTACATGTGTTTGCAGTGTCTGTGCTTTGGTGATCTTTCACTTGTAAGGTAGTTATTCACCCTGATTACAGAAACACACTTATGACTACAGTATTATATTAAATAATAAAAGTGAGTTTTAATATTCTATGGATTTAAAATGGCAACAAATGAATAAAATAAACTGTGTAAAATACACCAAATTTCTAATCAAAACTAAGAAAGGAAAACATAAAATCTTTTTTTAAACAATTGATTTCTAGTTCACTAGACCCTAACAGGTTTACTATCTCAAAAGGATTTAGACACACTGTAGTTAAAGCTGAATCCAAAAACAGTATTCATATTTAAATATAAATATAAATATTTTCTATAACTATTCTTAAAATAATTTATTTAGGTAATGTCAAATAGGGACATAAAACATCCTGGCTTCTTCTGCTTGTGCTGACATGATGACAGACAACAGGGAAGCCAAAGAGATAGAGAGTGAGCACAGATTAAAAAGGAGAAGCTCAGCTTGAATAAAATATAGGCAAGAAAGTTACACTGATACATTACATCGTGTTTCATTACATAGTTTTCTGTCTTAACTGGCTGTCTTTTGTACTTCATTCTAATAATACTTTTTAAAAAATTTTCCTGCTAGAGTGGAAATGAGAAGGAGTCTGTTTAATTAAAAGCAGATTAGCCTACACTCTGGAAATACGGTACCTCAGGTAGTGTCTCAGACAGTGCGGTACTAACTGTGATTATTGCTTGAAAAAAAAAAATCGTTAATTACCTTATAATCTTGTTTTTAAGGAAAATGTAATTTATTTCCAATCATTAAGGTGCTCCATTATTATGTTTTATTATATTTTAGGCATTATTATGTATAGATTGCTATATTATAAATCCATATTCTTTTTCCATGAAATTTTACTTTGATTATTTGCATAATTAAAATGTCCAGTTTCTTATATTTGTATCAGGACAGAAAACTCAGAAGACCCCTCAGATTAGAGAATCTTTGATATTAATTTAATACAGTGCGGTCTTTTGCAGTGTTTTAAATAATGTGCTGTAAAGACAGATTCACCTGCCATAGAGGAATAAAGAGAAAGAGTTGATGACAACAGTCTGCTGTGTTAAAGTCAAGCTTGAATTGCAGAACCTTAAGCCCTCAGATTACCAATTTGCGCTCCAGTAATATGACTCATGTCATACTTGCAATAAATAGATTTCTAATATTTGCAATACACATTTATTAGAATTATATATCTTATTGAAAACATCTGATGAAAGGAGTTGTGCTTCTGTCCCACAGAAACAGCTTAGGCTGTCTGTAACTATTAAGTATTTGTGTTTATGTCTTCTGTCATACAATAAACTCCTGTCAGATCCCACTGTGTAGGAGATATCCTGTTACAGCTCATCCTGCGTCTACTGTGTCAGTTCTCCTTTGTGTAACAGGCTTCAAATGTGTCAACATAAGGTCACGTGACAAGGATCCTCCTGACACGTGACAAGGATCCTCCTGAATATGAAGGCGAGACACTGTGATTCAAAAACTGTAAATAAATAAAGTACGGCAAATGGGTGAAAGGTGAAGCAGACTGGTCAAGTTAGTATCATAAACAGTAAAATGATCTCACGCTATCAATCCCACAGAGCAAATAAAACAAATGCAGCAGGTGCAAGCTCAAGTGACAGCAATCACCAGCAAGCCTCTCACAGGGTTTCACCACAGTATCATAAGCTCAAATCTAACTCATGACATATTTCACAAGTTATGCCTCACTCCATCTCTTTCTCTCCAGTTTGAACAATGTGCATGCACCAATGATACACATACAACTAATAATGCACTACCTGATCATGTTCCTTGCAGTATTAGTGTATCTTTAGTTATTGAACACAAAATTAAGTGTTGACCTGATGCAATCACACAAAAAAGTCTGAGATGAACTCAAATATTAAACAATATTAGCCATATCATGTTAATAATTATGTTATTGTTTAATAAATGAGTAATGAGTAATTTGGGCCTGACTGGTTTTTATCACTGGTCAGTAAACTAACAAAGAGCTATCAGATGATGTGGCTCATCGGGATTAGAGACTCAGCTGTACAGTGCTGACCTGTTTCAGTATATCCCCTAATCTACTAAGGGATTTCTGTCTAAATTTGATTACAAAATCATATACATAGTTGTGAAATAATGATGAAATAAACATAGGCAGTCAAAGGGAGACAAAGATTTCTCACATGGGTAGGAGACAATGTTACATAAGCTGAAAGGCAACTAGCCAAGTATTAAGTATAAATTTTGTAAGTCACATGTTCAGGTTTTAGTTCAAATGTCAAAGTGTGAATTCCCAATGGTGTCATGAGACAGTTGCTCCTGACATGAGATGTTTGTGTCTGCTGCGTGGTTTCACTCGCTCGCTCACACACACGCACGCACACACACTCACACACACAAATTGAAAGCAGACAGGCCTGTAGGAAATGACTGGATGAATGCCTTTTATTTTGTCAACATGCTAATGTTCCACCAACCAATCAGAGTGCAGGTCAATCAAGCACAAAGATAAGGCAAACTTAGACGTGCATAATGTACTGATACACAAATGATACATACACACCTTCATGACCCAGACATAAATGCTTCAAGGGTTTCATGCACACCCACACACCATCAAATCTCTCGCTTCTCTCCTGAAATTAGAAACACATTAAAAACAGTTAGCCACCGGTTGTTTCCAGAAATCACACCCAATCACAGAGCGATGACAGGTGAGGCCCTCGGGACACACAACACACATCTCCTATGAATGCACATAAGCAAAGGGCAAACTACTGGTTTCAGTGATACAGTATAATTCACTTTAAATACATATGCATGTGCCCATTTACTGTATGTGACTTTCTCAAGCTGCTAATTATCATGTTTAATCACGCTATTTTCCTTTTTTTCCCCATTAAGCAACACTTTAATGTTCAACTCATCCAGAAACATTGAGGGCTAGGAGTGTTTCTAATAACTGCCGGTAACATAAATTCTTACTTCAACACTGGCAGAGATGTAATTAGATATTTAAAAAGAAAAATGAAATAACAAAACAAAGCTGTAGGTGTTCACAAAGCAGGTTATTTTTTTTTTTGTCACAGGAAATGTTGCAAATATCAGTAATGACTCATGGCTTTGAGGATGGACGTGCCACACCCCCACATTTTCCAGAAGTTCCAGATATGCTGTAGTCACCAGTTGTTGCAGTTATAGGTGCAGACAATGGAAGAGCCTGTTCTTTTGATAAAACCTTCAGAAACCTTAAGAAACCCTATTTTGACCCTTCTGTTTGAAAAAGCATGAATAAACCTTTTCCAGAGTCAAAACTAAGGGCACCTAAACAATAACGTTGCTTGAGAAGTTACTGGGTGGCTGTTTCTCAAACTTTAAATAATTTATTTAATAATTTTCACTGTCTTCACAGTTTCAGTGTTCTGACGTTTGTATTATTGTACTATCACTTTAGATGCCAGCTCACCATGATATAAGTTCAGCCGTCGTTATTCACATTAGGAGAGTAATCAGACTTTGTAATGCATCAGAATAACATGTTTTTAACCATTATCAGGATATTTATTTGCATCAAAGGCAAACCCACGTATGAAAAACTAAATCATTAATCAATTAATCATATAAAACACATTTCTAAGGTGCCCCATATCGGCTCCAAAATATCACCAATTTTTTACCTGTTTCAAAGCAAATAATCAAAACCTGTAACGATTTTAAACACAGTAAATATAAAGGAGTCCTAATTGGATTATTGAGTATGCATATATGGTACATAAGAAGATCATATTACTTACCATATTCATACTATTTAAGTGAGACACATGCACATGCATTGTTTGTGACCAACAACCCATCTCCAGTCAAACAGGTAACTCTACAGAAATGTGTTTCCTCACAATGTAGGACAATAAATAAATAAATAAAACCTCTGACATCCACAATGACAATCAGAAAAGGAACTCATATCCTCTGTGTGTGCACACGTGTGTGGGTGTTTGTAAGTGTGTGTGTATGTGTGTGTGTGTGTATTTGCTCATGAGAAGGGACTGTCCTATTGCACCTGGAAATTACATGGACTGCTATGCGTGCCTGTGATGACAAACAGTTCACTTGTGAGTCATATGACAACATAAAGTATCTATTTAGTGGTTTCACCGTGCTGATTGAAAAGTCATCATAGCGTCGTTTTACATAATCTGATTCCAGTCTGTTCTATTTTTAGATCCTCTTATGATAGTAGAATTTAGATTTCTCCGTTTCTTTTTTCTATTTTGGTTTTACTTAGTGAGGTACTTACATACTGAGGTACATCATCGGTACTTTTTTCCTTCAAAATAACCAAACAATTTTGAGGAGTACCCTAAACTAGGTGGTGGATAGAAATCACAGTCAGATGTTGTAGGTGGGCTGCTGTGCTCAGAGTACAGCTCTTTCTTTTGAACTTTTTGTCAGAGAATTATTTATAGATTGCTCTAAGGTTCATACAGTCCTGATGCTTTATCATAATGAATCAAGCTACATGTCTGTGATATCTAAAAACTTCATTTCTAAGTCTGCATTCTGTATTTATAGTGGCAATGGAACAAAATTCTGTTGAAGACACTGATCGTGACACATGGAAAAAAGAAATGGAGAATGTAACATTACTTGTGGAGTGAGATGATAAAATGAATATAACACAAAAAATGGGGTTTATAATAAATCTTTAAAAAACATAGAGATATTAATAAATGCTGCATATGTGATGATATATGTAGAATGTTTTTTCAGACTGACCCACTTGTTAAGGAGGGTATATATATATGTATATATATATATAAACATACATGGTGAAAACCCCTTTAAAAAACAGAATTAACAGAGACTGACTGTTGTCTCTTTAAAGGCCTACACAACACACTACATATGTGAAATTAATCCAAATATTTTGTGCATTAAAAAATATTTACGTTAAACTTGTTTTGCAGGGCAAGTTTCCTTCATTATTTTTCAGATCAAGCTCAATTTTTCTCATGCAAATAAAGATCTCACCAATCAGACTACTGAATTTAGCAACAAGTGTCTTCGTACCTCATAATGCTCATTCTGCCAATAAAAACTCAAACCTCCCCTCTGACATTCTGAAGATGTACAGATGTGAAATCCTCCCTGCTTCTGCCTTGTCTTAAGAATTGGCAGAAAAAAATCCCAGTTTTAGTCAGTTGGTTGGTAGTGCATTTTTTCACAAAATCAGAATGTTTTCAATGTTTATATACGTTATTCAAAAAAATTCACGTCTGAAAATAGTGTCACTTTTTCTCAACGCACTCAGTGTATGAAGGATTTAAGTTGGCAGGTGTGTACGCTTTAACAGTGAGTGTGTTCATAATGTCACAGCAATGAATTACGCCTGCCTGTACTGTGTTGTATGTCAGTGTGTGTCCTTGGAGGTAGATGAGTTGTGAGAAAAAGGGGGGTTTTCAGCCCAAACCTGATCAGGGCTGGCAACCTTTAAATCACCCCACACTTTTGGCCCTGGGGTCACGGAAAAATCTGGGATGGCAGATTAGATGAAAACCCACTCTCTCTATCCATCTCTCTTTATCAGTGTCTGATTAGGCACTGACAGAACAGTGAAGGAGATGGATAAATGAGGAGAATAAAACCGTTGGGAGGTGGATGGAAAAATCAGGATAAAAAAGGACAAATCAGTGAGAGTAAGAAAAGATGGAAGGAGAAAATTAAAGGAGAGAGGGATGAGAAGAGAACACTGACATCCTAAGGCAAGAAGGCAGAAAGAAAAGGTGAAAGGAGGATTGAGAAAGAGAAAAGGGAGAAAAGAGTAAATAAGAAAGAGGGATTGTGTAACTATGACAGAAGCTTGGCAAATGAAAAGGATCAAGTTGTTGAGAAAAAAGTGGAAGACTGATTACACCCATAAAATAAATAATAGCTGCTCACTGGCACACACACACACACACACACACACACACACACACACACACACACACACACACACACACACATTTGGTATGAAATATTGTTTTCAAAAGCCACAAAACCTTAATCATTTAACATGTGACAGGACATGTTATTTCATTCCTATGTGTCAGTATTTGCAAAAATGTATTGCTTTTATTTCTTTGTGCATGCAAATGGATCACACAACCTGATCAAGGGGAAGCAGTGCTGTTGTATCTGCAGCATTTTCCACTGGCTGAAATGTTCCATATTTCCTAAGAAAAGGAGAACATTTATATTAAACTGAGATCAAACCACACCCAAAGTTGCATTCAGATCCAAGTTGTCAAGCTTCAATGCCTTGAACCAGATTTTTTGTTGGGTACCTGTGTTCCAATCCTTTGGGTAAATTTAGATCAATGGCCAAGATGTGAAACCATTAGGGTATAATTTGTATTCCAGTAGGAATCTCAAGTTATTGACTAAAGAAAACAATACCTGTACCATGTCCCTTAAATGACTCTTTTGAATTAGCTTCCAAGTACAATGAATAAATATAAATGTATGCGTCACTGTTGCATGCATATATATTCCGTTTATAAACACCTGACTGAGTACAGTGGTAAAATAAGGATATTCAAAATAACAAGGTAAATTAACCATACATGATTTTCTGTACACATTAAAGCCCGCAGGCTGGGGTTTTGATAGTACAGAGATATTTCAATCTGGACCAGAGTAGTGGACCAAGTAGCATTCAACATATTTATTTATTTGTTTGCTAAACAAATACATATCAAAGATCAAATCATTTCAAACTAACTGCTATGAGATAAAACTCAGTCCTGATTTTTAGCTAGTGGAACATCCAATAGATCTACATTTCCCATACAGAAAAAGATTTTCGGCTTTCTACTTTCTTGTTTTCTCGACTCTCAGTTCTCCTGTTGGTGGCCTGTTTATATCTTTACTCCATTAGTTTCCAGGTGTGGCTATCAGGGAAAGCCCTGTTGATGCCACTAACCTGTGGCTCTCGATATCAGCTGTCAGACTGACTGACTCACTCACTCGATGCATGTCTGGTTATTAATGACTCACATTCAGTATACACATAGTGGCACCCAAGCACAGGGAAATTTGCTAACTGCGGTATGGTGAAGGACAGACAAACACACAAACAAACACTCTAATATGCATGAACACATGCACATGCACACTTTCGTGTACACACACAGCTTACTGACTTATGCTAATTTCCTAAAGACCTACTTGACTCTCAGCCTTACTTGTCCAAATTTAACCTAGAATACACATTACCATAATGTGACTGTGTAAATGAATTTAGGTCTGCACAACCCAAGTAGTACCTGGACCACACATACACATACACACACACACACACACACAAATTGAGGGCATTCCCGTGTGTAGGTGACTCAGCGTCTGTGAGCGATAGACACAGACTGAGGAATGTAAACAGCAGTGATTGCTGGTTCAAATCCCTTCAGAAAGCAAGAGAACATGTTGTGGCTCTGGCTGCATGAACAAGACTGAAACCAGTTGCTGTTTACACTTTATTTACTCTTGGATGCTTTTGAGCATCATCCCACACTTTGACACCACCCTAATGCATTCTTTTGTAGCTGGGATCAGTGAGTAAGTTTCTAAAAGACAGTTGAGAAATCAAGTCTGGTTCACAAAAACAAGCAATCATGTCTTTGACAACTTCCTTAACAACTTCCTAGGAAGTTTCCTGGTCATAATAAGCACATTATATAATTTTGGAGGCAGTACTCATATCACGATCCTGTACAAAAAAAAGAGAAAGAAATTATGTAATTTGCCTTAAACATGGAGTAAAATGTGTCAATTTCCCCAAAGGCTTCACTGAAAGATATTAAAATTGGACTTGCTATGATAATAATGATCCATCTCAATATTTTGGACAACATAAAACTACATGTTTCTTACATTAAATGCTTGCGGTGCAGCAGCTGACTCTAAGTGTACCAAATAAACACAAAAGTAGAGGTAAAAAGATGAAAGAGTAGTCAACTTACATTGTACATGTGGACTGGCCTTCACATTTCAGTGAATGTAAATCTGCAGCATGTAATGCCAATAAATGATGGCATTTATTACATTTACATCATTTTACAAACAGCATTTATAAGTGAGCCATAAGTTGGTAAAAAAAATACAATAAAAATAACACTAGGACACAGAAAGAAAGTATTATTGTATATACATATATATACATACTATTTTAAGTAGGGATGGGTATCATTTAGGTTTTATCCGATACCGGTGCCAAACCGGTACTTTTGAAACGGTGCCGGTGCTTAAACGGTGCTCAAACCGGTGCTTAAAGAATGGAGAACACAAAATTGGTCCAAAAACCTCTCATGTTCAGCTGTATTTTTTTTGTAAAAAGATAACAATGTTAGCCTTTTCTGCAGCTATAGGGCATATATGGTATCACTCTTGGCTGGAAGTAGTGCTTAATCAATGGAAAAAACACAAACTTTGTCCAAAAACCTCTCATGTTCAGCTGTTTCCCACTTTTTCTTTGGTCATTTTAGCCTTTTTGGCCAGGGTGAAGGGAGTATCTGCCATCAAACAAGAAGACAGCCGCATGTAACTACGACGGTGTTTGCTAGTTCACCTTACATGCATTAATGTAATAACATGGTTAGCCTACTCAACGTAAATTACACACGAACAACATTAAGCTACTCACGCAGAGAAGAACGGCTGCTGCTGCCATCATCATCGTTATCATTTCTGCTACACTGGCAGGGCTAGGGGCCAGGACTCTACTCTTCGGGTTCTTGGGGGATGTTGCTAACTCCGGGTCCGATAACAGGCACCACACCCGCAGTAGATGTGCACGGTGTGAGGTCTCGCAGCAAGCTATCAAACACGGCGCATTTCTCGGCTTTAAAAAAAACGCTATGCGTCGCCAGGTGTTTCATCGGATTTGAGGTGTTACCTCCTTTGACAGTATCACAGTATCACCTTAAAGCACTTGTTGCAGGCTGCTGAGTTTGCATCTTTTGCTGCGAAGTACAGCCAGACTTTTGACCGCTTCGCCTTGGGCATTTTTAATCTGTAGCTCTGCTCTAAAAGAACGTACGTACCTGGACCCGCCTACTATCCTCGGAAACGTAAAAATGATTGGCTAGAATTGGCTCAGGAAAAAAAAAGCACCGAAATAAAGCACCGAAATGTGCGCTGCTTTTCGGTCTGGTTACTACCGTTTATGTCAGACACCGGTACCCATCCCTGATTTTAAGTGAGGTGACATTAACATACATAATACAGTAGCTGATAGCCTCTCTAGTGAGCTGATAGCCTCTCTGGTGCTCATAACACTGGAAGTAATGGCACTTATCTTAAGTGTTAGAAGAGGCTGTTCCTACTGTAGTTGTTGTCATGTATGTGGAGGTGACATTAAAGTTAATTGTTCTTTCCACTTCCTGTGTGTTCATGCTCAAACAGTTGTATGGACATGTGTGTGTTCCCGTTCATTCATTCACTTGTTCATTCCCATCTGTACTGCTGCTGCTGCAGGTGCATTATTCAGGTCAGACCTTCATTCATAAAAACAGGCTGGGGGAGAAAAACAAAAGGAAGGATGTTGCACTTCAGCGCAGAAAAGAATGGACGCATTGTGTCGTCGCAATGCCACATCCACCACACATTTCTCACACTTTTCATTTTAATGTGGACTTGACGCTCAAGTTCACAATGTTGGGAAACAATGACTCTCTTTATTTCCACACTGCAAATAGTTTTTGTTTTGGAAAGAGACAAATCTCAGGTCACAGCAGTTTTCACTCTCATTCACTAACCAATCTTTGTTGCAGTTTTCTTTTTAACTGTTAGTCAGCGGTTTTCAACCAGGTGTCCAGAAATACATTTAGGTAGTAAACCTATCTATGGTATGAAGAAGTATATTGTAAAAATAAATTGATTCACAAAACAAATGATAAACAGTCTGATATAGGTTTAGAAAAATAAGTGCGATTTTAATAATATTTTATGTTAAATTTTACAGGAAAAAAAATCATCTCATGGTCCTTAACAAACATAGCATTCTATTTATTTTTGATTCCAACAATTTCTGAAATAATTTGAACTATTCCAGTCTGCTCCTGTGCAGTATTGGTAGCAGTCATAGCGGTTCAATTTATTGAAAATTTTGAATTACTACTGACTTCACTGCAATTTCCAAACTTTTCAAAGCCATCCGAAAGCGAGATTGGATCCTTTGGTGTTTCAGTTATGGCCTACAGGTCGTATCCTTAACACCAGAGGGTTAAATCTAATTTTTTTTACTGTACGTGTGCCATTTTTTCATTCTAGAGCACAAAACATGTAAAGTACACATTCCCTCCCATCTCAACGGACCTAGTTCTGATAACATTCCCTATTGCTGGTCCTAAAACCCTCACAATGCTCTGTTCATCCACACCCCAACCTACTGAAGAAAGACATATTTATATTGTAGCAAGCCCTCTGAAAGGCTTACAGGTAAACAGCTGGACTTCAGTGCTGAAACATTTTGAAAATGACTCCACATTGAGCCACAGAGAGGCTGTGACTGACTCAGACAAACAAAATTGTAACAGTTACCTAATATCACCAAGTATATTCATTCTTGCCCCTCCTTTCTTTAGATATGACTCAAACATGTCCCAATCAGACTGTTTTCCTGATCCTAATAATTCCAACTCCCTTTCTCCACACCCTATGGACACTCATGACCACATCAGCCACCCTTTAACCCTAGCCTGAGTCACCTTGCCCAGTACCAACCAACGCTCTAGCCCCTGGCTCAGTGGCCTTGGCCTCTAGGATAACCAGTCCCGCAGCCACAGGCATACTAGCTTAAGCTATTCTGAGTCAGCAATACCTTTAAGGATTACTGTGTGATGAAACATTGGTTTGGAGAAGTATTAGTGTATTTGCCCCCTTTTCATTTTGATCCACAAGGATTTTTTTTTTGAATAGTTTCAACTTGCTAATGTGAAGGCTGACTGATGTGCGGTCAGACTGCATTGAAAGCAATGCTCGGAATTAGTTACTTGGGTTTTGTTGTCGCTAGGTTGAGAGCTATGGTGTCATTTCTTCTTAAGTGACTGATGAGCTGTGTCAAACACAAACACATTCACTGACTAACACAAACTCATACACACAAAAAAATGAAAGAACTCTTGGATAATTACAGGAGCAGTACTTTTGAATCACACATGAGTTGCCACACTTAAAAATATTTACTGTTGTCTTTTTTTATTCAGAATTTCTATATTTAGAAATTGTGGGATATTTATACTTAGAGCTTTTTGTATATATTAGAGCAATTTTGGTGTCTTTTGTAACATATCAAAAGTTGTAATTTTATTTTTTAATTTAGTTTACGTAGTTACTGTTTTTATTGTCTTGGAGCCACTGTGGCCACATAATTTCCTCAGGGATTAATAAAATATTGGGATTCTGATGATTCTGAATGACACTGGGTGCTGGTTTAGCTCAGTCAGAGTGAGTGACTGTATGCACAGGTTTGAGTCTGACCTATGGCCCTCCACTCAACCTCAACCATGCAATAAATTGATTAAAAAAGCCCCCAATTTTTTTTAAAAAGAGATAAATATTATATATTAAATACATTTATATAGATATATACTAGATTTATAGATATGCAATAGATTTCTTATTAAGCTTATGTTTTAATAGTAGTCAGGTAATCGTCGTGTTAAATGCTGCTAATGATATAATGCAAATTTTTAGATTTTTCAAAAATTAATGCAGGAATTTAGAAATCAGAGTCACAGTCAATACTTGTTTGCATAGGTATTTGCCTATATAGAGCAGCACACAGCTCTGTGTGGATAACACCAAGCAAATGCTGACCATTTGGAAAGTGGGCTGACACAGGGAAGGGAGTGGCAGTGGAGTTTGCTATGACCAGAAAGGCAGCCAAAGGACCCAAAAGACATGAAAAAATACAGCGTGAGAATCACAAAGTGGACACTTTTCATTGTTTTTAACATTTAGCATCACTTCAGTTCTTTGTAAGTTATAATTTCACTCTTCATCAACAAGCAGCAGTAGTCTACAGAGATGTTATTTGTGAGGCTGCCCTCTGGTTAAGGTGAACAGCTACAACATGTAGATCACAGTGTGCAAAGCAGTCAGTAGACTGTGCATAGGACCACCATATAACCATGTGCAGTGATCAATACTGTAGACCACAATAAGATTAGAGCTAAGATTAGAGCGTGTTGTAGCTTCTTCTTCAATTGCCAAGGGTAATTATGGAGCTCCAAAGGGTTCTGTGCTCTATATATGGTTTTGTCCCTTAGGCACCTTAGACACATGTCTAACCAGATACATACTCTGGATGGCATTACCTTGCGCCTTCAGCAACAATGTGAGGAATCTTGGAGTCAGTTTTGACTAGGATATGTCCTTCAAAATGCATATTAAACAAATATATTGGACTGCTTTCTAACAATTTTGCAATATTTCTAAAATTAGAAACTTGCTGTCTCAGAGTAATGCTGCAAAACTCATGTCATGCATTTATCACTTCTAGGCTAGACTACTGTAATTCGCCATTATCAGGATTTCCTAAAAGCTCCCCGAAAAGCCTTCATTTGATTAAAAATGCTGCATTGAGAGAAATAACTGGGACTACTCACTGGGACTACTACTATACTGGCTTCTCTTCATTGGCTGCCTGTTAAAATCGCTGAATCAAATTTAAAATCCTTCTCTTCAAATGCAAGCTCTTGAATAATCAGGCCTCATCTTATCTTTAATACCTTATCACCCCAATAGAGCTCTTTAATCTCTGACTGCTGCCTTACTTTGAGGGTCTTACGATATTTAAAACTAGAACGGGAGGCAGAGACTTCAGCCTCTTCATGTCCCTCTTCTGTGGAACCAGCTCCCAGTTGCGATTTGGGAAACAGCCACCCATTTTTTTTTAAATTAAATTTGCACTCTCCTTTTTGATAAAGCATATATTTATAGCTAGATCGAGTGATCCTGAACTCTCCCTTAGTTACGCTGCAGTAGGCGCGCTGGGGGCTTCCCATGATGAATGAATTGTTTCTTCTTCACCCACATCTTCTCACTCTCCTTGTGCTTATACACCACTTTGCATTCAGTCATTAGTTCCACTGGGTTGACACAGATGGCTGCCGCTTTCTGAGCTTGGTTCTGCCAGAGGTCTCTTCCTGTTAAAAGGGAGTTTTTCCTTCCCATTGTCACAGGGGGTCATTTGATTGTTGGGATCTTGAGGTGCTCGATATTGTTGTTTGATTTGACACTATATTAATAAAACTGAAATTAATTTAACCAAAATGAATGAATGAATTCAATCAAAATAAGCTGATGATGATTAATGACTGAATATGTGTGATGACTGTGTAACTTTTCTCATACACATTTTCTCTTTTTTTGGGATCACTCATTTTTTCAACGATTTGGAACAATTTATTTGAATGACAAAAGCATTACAATCGTAAGAGTGCTTCTTAAATCGAAATATAAAAACTTGCAGAAAGAATTAACTAAGAATAAATCAAACAAGAATACAAACCGATGCATTGAAGGATATAAACACACACAGCAGATCTGTGGTAATGATAGAGCATTTGGTTGACGGTATCCGCTCTGTCCAGCCATCCTCCTCTATTGAGAGCTTTGACTCAGACTCACTGTGTGTGTGTGTTTGTGTGTGTGTGTGTGTTTGTGTGTGTGCGTGCGCCCTTGCACTGTCTTTCAGAGAACCCGTTAGAACTTCAGATCTTTTGAGTGATGACATTTTTAGAAAGTGATGACATTTCGTCCAGTCCTAACTTCTTCAAAGGGCTGTTTGAGGTTTGGTTGAGAAGACTTGGTTATAGGGTTACGGTTTAGATTTAGGTTTAAGGTTAAGGGCTATGATGTGTTTTGTCAATGAGAGTCTCCACAACTGCAGAGGTACAAATGCGCTGCCAAGTGTATGTGTGTGTGTGTCTGTGTGGGGGGGCAGGATGTCTGAATTTTCCTTTTTACTTTTTGCTTTGAAGTTTCAGCAAAATCATCCCACTTCTCTGCTGCACCAACACACACAAACACAAACATGCAGATGTTGTGAACATAGTCATTCATCAGGACGATCAAAAGACACAAGCACACACGCTCACACATGTACATCCACACATGCAGAAAATTCATCCATCACACCGTAGAAAGCACACACAGACACACAACAAAATCTGCGTGTGTGTCTCTAATACACAGGCCTATAAATAACATGAGAAGAGGAGACACACTACATTTCTGTTGTGGTTTCATGTTTTGTCGCTGGAGGATCCTGCAGACACACAAACATCCCCAAAAGTAATTACTGACTCCATGGACAATGTTGACTGATGAAACCCCCCCTCCCCCCACGTGCACATCGCAGGCCTAAGAGTGGATGAAAAAATTTCTAACGTTGCCTGCCGCTGGTGGGTCTACTATCTGTCAGAGTTTACGTGAATGTCAACTTTAAAAAATTCCTCAAAGTTAGTTAATATTTGTAAAGTTAATTTTGGTATCCATCAGTTAAATTACACACAACATATGTAAGTTTTTCTTGACATGTTATCTTAATTTAACTTTCCCAGGAGAACTGGACATGCTCAAGATGATTATACTTATCAATGATTCCCAAAAATCTTTAGTATCATTTTCAGAAACCTTTAATGTAAAAAAGTAAATCTAACACAATGGCATATCATGTTACGGTGAGAACTTAAACTTCTTCAAGCTTCTTCAGCTTAAACAGTTTCATATTTTGATAACCTGAAGGAACAAGGCCAAAGCTGTGTTAGTCCGCAGAGGTATGAGGGACAGAAATTCGTGCAGGTGTACACGTGCAACCTAAAATTTGAGACCACACAGGGAGCACATTAAACACACCAACTGCCGCTTTCACCAAATCATATCGGTCTGCTAACACATCATCACATCAGCCTGGAAGGGGATGACTGATCTTAATGTAGGAGAGAGTGTCGATGGGATACAATGACCTGAGAAAGAGGGGGTTCTTGGTTTATATAGGTAAACAGGAAACACACATGCACTCGCACACAATGAAAGAAAAAATGAATTCCTTTGATTGTTAAGGGCTTGTGAGAAAAGCTGGCTTTAGAGCTTCGAGCTTTACGTGTCTGTGCTGGTATTGTTGCAATTAAGCACCTGCTGCTGTAAGTTATTAAGATGTAGTTTATTTTTTGATAGTTTGATATTTGCGAACACAGACACACATGGGCTACAAAGAGGAATGTATTTATATGTAAGGATGTGCATTTAATGTGTGTGTGTGTGAGGGAGCGAGCGAGAGTGTGTGTGCTCTGAGAATAGCTCCAAGCAGGAAGTCTAAATCTAGCCTGGACCAGGAAGAAAAGTGTGTGAGAGGAACAAACAAATCTGGATACCCTACTCCCCACCCCCCATCTATGCTGCACAAACACACACACACACAAACAGTTATTAGGTTATTACATAAAGTAATATCTAATAACCTAATAACGTAGAATGGAAAGATTTTTATGATGAACATTTGTACGTGTACGATAACTGTCAGCAGATTGGATCTCCACAAAACGGGTAATACCTGGACCATGAATGAAACATAGTGAAACATGAAAAAGTCCAAGGCAAGTTCATGGAATTTAGTGCTTGAGATCTTTGGATTTCTCAAGGTCAGTTGGAGATTTTGGGGGACTTTCCCTTTGTCCAACATCTGTGTTTTTTGGACTGATCAAGACGAAGCATATTTGCATAACAAATCAAAAGAAAGTTGCAGTGGAATGGCATGTGAATTTAAACCCAAAATTTCATTCAGTGACAAACAGGTTCATGTTTGTTCTGGCATTTAAAATAACTGGGGAGTAGTTGTTTAATATGTAAATAAATTTGGAAAAACACATATCTGTAACACTAGCCTGATATTTTTAAAAATTGTGTATGCAACTAAGCTTAATCCAAACACAAACACATTCACACACACACACACACACACACACACACGCACACACGCACACACGCACACGCGCACACGCACACACGCACACACACGCACACACGCACACGCACACACGCACACACACGCACACACACACACACACACACACACACACACACACACACGCATGCACATGCACATGCACATGCACATGCACACACAGGAGGAAGTAGGATTCAATTTTTCCCTGAGGAAGCCTGCATGTGTGTATGAGACAGGTTCTCAGGCTGGCCGGTACTTCCTCCTTCTCCTCCTCCTCCACCTCTTCTTCTTCTTTTGTCGTTTGTTCCACCTCCAGCTGGACCCCAGACAGGAAACAGATGCTGTCCCCCTCTCTTCCTTCTTTCTCCCTTTTCTCTTCCTCCTCTTTTAATCTCTCTTCCTCACTTTTTCTATCATCCGTTTTTGTTACTTTTTTCCTAGCCATTATTTATTCTCTCTCCATTTCAAAATCCCTACATATTTTTCCCCATTTTTATTATATGTTGTCTCACACTCCTTTCACTCCTTTCCTCCATTTCTTCTATACTGCGTCTTGTCTTTCCTCTTTTCCTCCTCTTTCCCTTCCTCTAACTCTTTCCTTTCCTCATCCATTTCTCCTTTTAGCACTTTTCCCCAATTTTTCTGATCTGTTTGGTAATTTACACTCTTTACTCTGATGATAGCACTTACTATGTCTTGTATCTTTTCACGCTAAAAATTGAGATTTAATTCACTGCTATAAATCTATAGCATTAAATAAATGTACTGAAAATGAACCAATAAAATAAATAAAGTAAATTTAAAATACTCTATGATTTTGTATATGAGTCTTTGTGTGTGTTTGAGTGAGTATTTGTGTATGAGTGAGGTAGGGAGACAATGAGAGGTTTTGTGTTTGTAACTGTGTGTCACCACCTAGTGTTCATTCGTTGTCTGTTCTGTTCCAAATATGAATTTTCCCTTTCAGAAATTTTGGATTATTTATAACAGACATTCAAAGCAGCATCTTTCCAACAAATCATGCTTGTAAGCCAATATCTGTCATATCAGGACTCTGCAATGATAAAAAAAGAAAGAGATGAATGAATGCAATTGTTCTTGATGACTTTATTGCAGTGCAATAGTGTAACCAAAAGTGAATGTAGTTTAAGAAGATTCTTTCCTGGCCCTCTTTTTCTCTATCTATGTGCTGATCTTGTCATCTAAATGAACACACTTTTATATTTATACACATTTCTGGCAAATCTCATGATTTCACTTGGTTGAGCATGCAAAAAGAATATGATATGAATAGCATGCTTACACAATTCAGTTTTAATTAGTGTAAAATAAGATATTACTTTTTTAAATTTTAGAAACTACTAATTTGCTTGAGTTAGTTTATTCATGCACACATGAAAAACATGTAAAACATTAATCTCTTGTTTCTCTCTTTTAGAGAGTGGATACATACACATGCAGTTTCTCTACTTTTGCCTTTAACACAACATCATTAATAATAAAGATCCAGCTCAACAGACTAAAACATTATTTCACATCTGTTCAAAAATTTGTTTATTTGAATAAACTCAACTTTCTTATTTTTATAGGCATACAGGTCAGGCTCTCTACTGAGCTACGCTGAGGTCATACAACCTTTGTTTACAGACACAAGTTGCCTGAAGTGAACATAGAACACAGTGTTGTGAGATGTGGGGGGTGTCTTCTGGTTTTATGATGCCATGTTACCCTTCCAGTAAAACCAGTCCACTGTAACTGCTGTAACTTCAATCTGAATGAATCAGAGTTTCCAAGCATCCTGCTCAAATGAACCCCTCCCCTTCTCTCAAAAGCACACACAGTCATGCCCTCTCCTTAAGCACCACAGCAGTGAGAGGAAGTAGCCTGTGGCTCATGGCTGTGGTGAATTATCATCTAGTGGTGACCATACTCTGTGGGATATTCTGATGGGATGCTTCTCTGTTGGTACCTTCTTTAACTTTCCTCTACCTTAATTAATTTTCTTCCTGTTCTTCCGGCCTCCTTCCCTTCTTTTTCCAACTAATTTTTTCCACTGCACAAACACAAAAATGCTGCATGCATCAAACAAACCCTAGTGAATGTTTGTCAGTGGATGTAGTGCAGTCAAATTAAAATGGACACTATTATTCCATCAAGTGAATTTTTTCAGCTTGTTTTGTTCATTTAAATGCCAGTTTGCTTTCATATTGCCTGCATATATATAATGCAATTTTAACTTAAAAATACTTAAGCGGAGTTATTTTCTTCGTGTATTTCACCTGATCTCATGGGTTAACTGCTGGTCAGGGGCTGATCACAGAACTCATACATCACGTCTTTATTAGGAGGAAGTCATTAGGTTTCTGTGTGGTGTCCCAGCCTTGACCCTGCTGAAGCTGCATTAAAATCCCAGACTTAGAGGTCAGGGCATGGGATGGTCAGACCATGCATCAGCCAATCGCATATGATCTGGACAGACATCCAGTACTTTCCAAGTTTTTCTGTGCATGTCTATGTGCCTTTGAGTCTATACATGTCTTCTAGTGCTGTTGAAGTTTGGCAGCCAAATCTTGTATTTCATCTGGCTTAGATATTTAAGTATTTGCAGTAATTTCCACCCCACAGTTACCAAAAATTACAGGACAGCCCGCTGAAGCACACTGAGTACATTCATCCAGTGACAGGAAAACCTTCCCAAGAAGCATTTATTCTTTCACTTTCCCTGCCACAGTTCTGCTTGAATTGTGGGTAGTTCAATTCTAAGAGTTTTAAAATGCTTTGCATTCAGGAGAGCTGAAGAAAAAGCATAATGTTCATGATAACCTTTGATGGAAAGTTTGGCTGGGAACTGCTCAAGTCACATTTAAATCCTATTCTTTACTAACAAGGAAAATGCCTGTTGAAAAACCTGCTGCACAAACACTGTACAAAAATACTGCAAATATTTTAAACTGGCCTTTGCCTATTATTCCTTTAAAAGTTCAGATTTCCTTGAGAAGATATTGGCTAGATAAATAACTAAATAACTGTGTGCTGAATGTGCTGAACGGTTTGTGTGTTGACAAGTTGCAAAATATACTCCTGATGATATATTCTGTCTAGACAGTCAACTAAATGTTCAACTTCTAAACTAAGATGGTATAAAAAGATGGATGTAGCCACCATGACCTCACTCGCTGGTTTTGGACATGTTGAAGCTTCAGTGTTAGTGTTTTAGCTATACATGACTTTATATGAATGATGCAATGCCCTTTTATCATCTAACACTGCCTGGCTTCGTTAGCTGCATGGGTGAAACACACACACACATGCAAATAGGCTAATTACTGCTAAATAATTGACTAATAAAATAGCAAAACTGAAGCAAAAACTAATTGGATGGTCTATGCCACACAGCAAGTCTTAATATTAGCCATGTAATGGTGAGGAAGTCCAGTTAAGTTTTGCCTGAAGTAGTGGATGAAGCCTAGTTGCCTAAATGTTAGGACAACCTGTGAATTAGTGCAGCCACATCCCTAAACCAGTTACATAGGGAATAAGGTACAAGCAAAATTGGTCCCATGCAGAGTTGTTATGAAGAAGGAATCTATCCACACAGGACAAAAGTGCATTTTGTACCCATCTGTAAATAGATTTGCACTTATTCTTAATGCTTTACTCTTCAGCTCAAGAAACTGCCCCTTGCTTTTAACATGAATGCATCTATGATCTAATCAAATTTACAATGTAAGAAATGCCTTTGTGAAAATGCATTTTTTTATTTTTATTTTACAATTAATTAGTTTCTACGTGACCTGAACAAAATGTTTTGGGACAGTGACCTTTAAACTGCAGCGTATTTTTTTAAAGCATCTTTTCTAAGGTTGGTGGTTCTCACTTTCAGTGGATGATCCCTCATGAGTGGGGCAGCAGTGGGTGTCTGTTTGACTGACAGGAGGTATAATGTGGCGCCTGGCGCCCCCTTAGCCTCCATCTCCCCTCTTCACCTCTCCCCTGAACTTCCTCTGTCCGGTTCCCCTTTCTGGTGGTCAAAGGTCATTCATTAGGATGCCCTCCATTTCTGATAATACACACACACACACACACACACACACACACATATATATATATATATATATATATATATATATATATGTATATATATATATATATATATATATATATATATATATATATATATATATATATATATATATATATATATATATATATATACATACATATATATATATATATGTATATATATGGAGAGAGACAGACACAGTTTGTGTGATAGTTATAACCAGCAGTGGACTTTGCCAGGGGTGGTGAGGGTAGCAGGGGTTGACAGCCACCATCAGTCTTTAAACAACTCTGCAAAACCAACTCTTTAACACACACACACACACACACACACACACACACACACACACACACACACACACACACACACACACACACATGGACTTCTCCCTGAGGGGTATTAGTGTCCTCACTTTGCCCTGACCAAGAGTTGTACTGACCGGTCACAACGATGACAGAAAACGTAATGCTCCATTGGCTCGGTGCTGCTGCTTCAAACTGCAGAACAATTTTAAGCTTAACAGCTGTTTGTTTATACACACATTACATTAAAATTGAGTCTTTTAGTTAACAAAAATTCACATTCAGTTAATTTGTTGCCACATTTAGATTGGACTCACAGCATCTCAAATTAATAGCCAAAGGGTGACAGAAGCATACTGTGAAACAGGGTGGTGCTGCTGGAAACAAGTTCAGTGTTTGTCCACAGTGAGACTTTGCTTATTAAACAAAAGTCAGGTATTGTATGTTTACAAAAGCACTTTTTTCATTACTGGTACATTAGAAAAAGTTTTTACTGTTTGGCAATGTGTTGCTGTAGTTACTGATTTAGCACCCACTGGTGACTCTTGGTACTGGACAAACTGGAACTCAGTGAAGTCATGGTAATGTATTCATTTATCTGTAATTATTATCCACACAAAGGAGGATACTAAAGATTAGATTTGATATTTGTCAAACAAAAGCAACTTTTCATTTCTTCTCTTTTCTTCTTCTGGTCTCTGCCTTTTGTTTGTTTGTTTTTTTTTGTTTAAGAGCTTTGTCTTCCTTTGATTGGTTCCACTGATTTGTCCTATCTTTACAGTATTGCGGTGCATGTTCAGCATGTTTAACATTTTTTGTAAACTCTGTAACTGAGCAATTTCCTATCACCTATACTTTCCAAACCAAAGGAAAATGACAAAAAAAAAAAAATCTCCTGAACCCATAAAAAAGATCTTCCTTGTTTATGATCGAATTTTCAGTTATTTGCAGATGTATTATAATCAACCATACCATACATTACACAGTACACCGATCTCAGTAGGTAATGTAAAGGAGCTAATAGTGTACACTCTTAAGGGACTGCCAGTATTTGCATATGAAACTAACTAACTAACCAACCAACCAACCAACCAACTAACTAACTAACTAACTGACTGACTGACTGACTGACTGACTGACTCACTCACTCACTCACTCCATACATAAATAAATAAAAATAAATAATGAATGACGCCCTGATGACTCTTGGATGGTCTGGGAAGGTCTGATAATCAGGCTGGAAGAACACACACACTGTATAACTTAAAGTTTTCAGTCTTTCCAACTGGGGGAGTTTGAGAAAAGCAGACTTTAGTGACATATCTCAAGAATATGTTTCTTGAGAAATGTCTCCAGCTGGGCTACATCCTAACACAGTTTTGTAATGCAAGGCGAGTCTGCAGAAGGCGAGTCTGCAGAAGGCGAGAAATTGTGTGCTTTTGCTGGCTTAAATGAATCTTAAATAAGACTACACAATACCCTGGTTTGTCTCCATCATCTAGGGAATATTGCCTTTATTAGGCTGGATATATACAGTAAGTGTGATGTTTGCACATGAAAATTAAATGATTTGTATTAAGGAAACATTCATTTGGTCCGTTGGTCCTCACAATGTAAAAGTGTAAACAGATTTATATCCAAACAAACTGATCAGCTTCTGCATGTAAATTCATTCTGTTCTTTCTACACAAATGTGTTTGCAATTATGAAAACTGGCCCAGGTAGTGATTCAAGTTCTATAGAGCTTCCAGTTCTATGGAAATCCTACACACAACTTCTGTGGGTACAATTAGAATCTTTCCATGAACTATCATGCATAATACTAGTGTAAAGGGTTTTACAAGGACTCATTAGAGGAGGAACTGCTGTATTGTTAACCTAGAAAATCTTTTTACATTTTCTTACCTGATTATTTAACAGTTTTACTAAAATCTTTTAACTAATTTGGAGTAAACTACTTCTTTACATGATGAGAGCCCCCAGCCAAGATACCAATATATTGTTGCAGTCTGTTTGTAAGCCGAATAAAGAAGAGAAGGTTCACACTGTTGACCTTAGCTGTTTTGAATACCATCAAATGACAACCTTCATGTCCTGCAGTCAGATATCAGGAGACAAAAAAATATACATTCTGTAGTGCTAGTAGAGCTTAAATTACCAAGTATAAGTTAACCAGTCAAAATATTTCAGAGCAGCACATTACTGAGGACATTTCTAAAACGAAAATAGTTTAACATAATTGTAAATGCTAAAAGATATCTTGCTAAGGCAAAGTGGGCCATGACCTAAAGGGTTGTGGCCAAGGAGGTGCGACAGTCACAAATGGCTGAAAGACTATTACAAGTACAGAAGCTATTCTTATTCAGGGTTTCATTTTAAAGCTGGGGGCAATTCTCAAAGAATTTACTTAAACTTAATAAACACCTACTAAAATAATAATGTATAAAATTCAGTAGTTGATCTAAGGGGTGGAAAATGTCACCTCGATGGACTTCCTCTACTTGGTAGTCACTGTAAATACACTGGATTCAGGTGCACCACCGTTATTCAGTTAGAGGAAATTAAAGTATTTATTTATGTAAACTTTCTGCAAACCCAAAAGAGGCTAATATCTCTACTGCAAAGAGCTTCCTCCGTTTTTGTTTTGTCCAGTCTATACATTGACACATACAGTGTTACATGTTAATCACTGAGTGAGGGAAGCCTGTACATGCTTTCTCTTTGAGCAATTCTGAGTGACACACATCCACCAATTTAAGTATAGTCTTCCTTTTGCTTCTGTGTTATCTTATTATTATTCTGGAGTTGGACAGTGCTGCGTGCATTGTCTTGGCTCAGCGTGACAGTTTGATGAGCCATTAGTCGACATAATTTATCTCTGTGTTCACTCTAGCTGCAGACTCTCTGTCTGCTGTGGGATGGCATGCCTTTGTCCTGACTGCTGCATTGGCTAAGGCCAAGGTTTGTCACGCACACACATGGATCCATACACACAGAGTCACGACTGACGTAAAAAATATATTGCCATTTGGCGTGTCTGTCGACATGGTGACGTCACAACCTATGAGTACTCAGTAGTCACAGGTATATGATTATCTGAGTACTCATAACTAAAGGGTTTTATGAAACACACCTTTAAACTTGGCCTTAATTTCGATCTTAGCAATGGATCTGCAGAGTTTTATGACTGTATCTTGCATAGTTGTGATACCGATGTGGTGACAATATCTATCCATAGGGAAAATAAAGCCAGGTAGCCATAAAAAGATCTACTAAAGATCTACCAAAGAATGGCTGCCTTTGTAGTTATTCCTGCCACCACAGAAGGATCACATTTTACCATCTCACACACACACACACACACACACACACACACACACACACACACACACACACACACACACACACACACACACCTATGTCTGGTTTGCTATCCTCGTGGGGACATCCCATTGACATAATGCTTTCCCTAGCCCCTTACCCTAACCCTAACCATTAAAAATGAATGCCTAACCCTAACCCTTACCCTAAACCTAACCATAACCTAATTGTAACCCTGACAGTAAAACCGCATTTTGAGTGTGAAAATTGCTTTCAACCCCAAGGGGACCTGGATTTTGGTCCCCACGGTGCAGAAAGTCCCCACCAGGATAGTAAAAGTCAGATTTTGGTCCCCACCAGGATAGTACGAACCCGTACACACACACACACACACACACACACACACACACACACACACACACACACACACACACACACACACACAATTAGAAAGAATACCATCTATGCTATTGTTCATTGTAAGAACACAGAGCAAAGACTTTGCAAACACTGAAAAAAGCAAACACTAATAAATTACCAGTCATAGTTAATAGCTACTTTCAGCTGCTCCTTGTCATACGGGGTCAAAATGGCAGGTCACTCCACATGTTTGATTGGGAAGTTAAATATTCATGTTTATATGGTTCATATGAACATCACAGAACATAGTTTACATTAGAGTAATACATGTTTCTGGCCACCTCATGACTGCAACACACTCATCACCGTATCCTGGCTATTACCCCCAGCAGCTAATAAAAAATATCTAACTCCAATAACCCAAAATTTGGATCATTTTCTGAGCAGTGGCAAATATGAGTGGTAATAACTGGATGCTGGTGGGCTTTGAGATCAAGCAGTTATCCAATTACAATAAATCTAATCTAAAATAATTTATGAAGTCCTGTCCATTTAGAACAACCTGTTTTCTTTTAGCTGTTTTCTTTTCTTTTGGTTTTCTCAATATATGTAAGGATTTCTCTTTTGTACAAAAAAGATAAGAAGTAAATGGTAAATGTTATGGATTAAGGTTAACCTCCCAGAAAAAGGTTAATAGTTGACAACACAATGCTCAATCTTTCAAGTTCATAATACACATTCTTCCACCTGCCGTAGTTAAACATAAAATCGCTGATATCTCCTGTTTTTGTGGTTTTGGTTCTCATATGTCTCACTTTGTTAGTGTTCTAATCAGACTGTTGCTCAATAGTTGGACATGCAACGAAGAGAAGAGAGGAAAGGCTGAGGGTAGAGTCAAGGAGCTTTAAGCCTGGGTGGAGTGCAAACTTCCAGCCTGATAAGAAAGGTGAGAGGTAAACATTGACCTGAGTCCTATCACTGCTTGTCCAAGTCCATCTTTTACTAGAGAAACTATGCAAACAGCAAGGATGCATTGATAACTCTCTTTCACTCCAAATAGTAAACTTTAAGTATGGTCTGATTATGAGAACTAGACCCCCAGAGCCTACCTTTTTGTGTGTTTTATTATTAGGCATTCAATTCAAAAAGTTTTGTTCAGATAAAGTGTTACTGCTGTTGCTCTTCATGTTTCCATTTATAACTGCACAGGTGAGTAAATGGCTTGGGCTGCCAAGATACTTGAGCAGAATACAAATGTATGGGAATGGATCCTCCTCCTTATCAATATCAAGTCCTGTGGAGTCATTTAAGTGTACATAAGCACTGGAGATGACACTCAAAGGATCCATCGATCTCTTCAGAAGTGATTTTGCACCAGCCCTGGTAACCTGGAGGAAAAGGGTTTCAGCTTTAACAGTAGTGGAAGCGATGTCCCTCAGACATCACAAGTCCAACATGCCAGCAGAGGATTTTGGCTGGGAACAACAGTACCCACCTAGGGCTACACCAAGTGAACTAGACCATCTGGTGTGTTGATTGGACAAGGCATCAAGATGTGCCACAGCAATTTCTCAAGCCTGACACGGTTGCAGGGGTAAGTGGGAAGGAAAGGAGGCACTTTGATTATGAGTTCCTTTATCAGGGCTGTGTGTTATTTATGTGCAACTCCAAACCCTTTATTGTAGGTAGCAAAATGATTCTAACAGAAAAAAAATGGACCCTGACTCACCTGGGAAAGAAAGAGCATGCCAAACTCCATCTGAAAGAGGCCTACTGCAGTCAGCCAGAGATTGGGAAATGAGGGGTGATCTCAATAAAAACCTTACCTTTTCACCTGAAATCACAGTTACCAACCTCCACCCAGATCTGGTGCTCTGGTTCATTTCCTGTTGGAGGGGGCATACGAAAGGATGAATACTGCAATTATAGGAGGTGAAGTCAGAAGACAGGCGAAGAAGACAGGCAAAGAAAAGTAAAAGTCTGTCCAGTGGAAATGACCTGCTGGGCTTTTTAGCCAGCTCTTCTCCTTAACTAAAAGGCACTAAAGTATGTTGTGGTTGTTTGAATAATTTGAATAATGACCGCCCCTTTCCCTGACACAGGGAAATAATAGCGATATGGCTATGTTATGTATTAAAGTTTGTGACTTTCACACTGGAGGATGCTATAACTACTGTACATCCTGCCATCCAAAACCAGTCATTTTAACCATACATGCCAACAATCCTGTTATGACTCTAATCAGTTTTTATTCTAACCTCAGCCATCCTAGCCTTGGATTCAGTTCACTGCACCACATCACAACAACCATCACCTCAAGGAACTTTATATTGTAAGGTGAAGAGAGAAAGATAGAGAGAAAGAGCTCATCAATATACATTATACTGTTACTATAGCATCTATATCTATATATAATTATGACTGATTATTATGACTGATTAAAAAAGAGGGCTTCTAGTGTAATTACAGTGGCTTGCAAAAGTATTCGGCCCCCTTGAACTTTTCCACATTTTGTCACATTACAGCCACAAACATGAATCAATTTTATTGGAATTCCACGTGAAAGACCAATACACAGTGGTGTACACGTGAGAAGTGGAACGAAAATCATACATGATTCCAAACATTTTTTACAAATAAATAACTGAAAAGTGGGGTGTGCGTAATTATTCAGCCCCCTGAGTCAATACTTTGTAGAACCACCTTTTGCTGCAATTACAGCTGCCAGTCTTTTAGGGTATGTCTCTACCAGCTTTGCACATCTACAGACTGAAATCCTTGCCCATTCTTCTTTGCAAAACAGCTCCAGCTCAGTCAGATTAGATGGACAGCGTTTGTGAACAGCAGTTTTCAGATCTTGCCACAGATTCTCGATTGGATTTAGATCTGGACTTTGACTGGGCCATTCTAACACATGGATATGTTTTGTTTTAAACCATTCCATTGTTGCCCTGGCTTCATGTTTAGGGTCGTTGTCCTGCTGGAAGGTGAACCTCCGCCCCAGTCTCAAGTCTTTTGCAGACTCCAAGACGTTTTCTTCCAAGATTGCCCTGTATTTGGCTCCATCCATCTTCCCATCAACTCTGACCAGCTTCCCTGTCCCTGGTGAAGAGAAGCACCCCCAGAGCATGATGCTGCCACCACCATATTTGACAGTGGGGATGGTGTGTTCAGAGTGATGTGCAGTGTTACTTTTCCGCCACACATAGCGTTTTGCATTTTGGCCAAAAAGTTCCATTTTGGTCTCATCTGACCAGAGCACCTTCTTCCACATGTTTGCTGTGTCCCCCACATGGCTTGTGGCAAACTGCAAACGGGACTTCTTATGGTTTTCTGTTAACAATGGCTTTCTTCTTGCCGCTCTTCCATAAAGGCCAACTTTGTGCAGTGCACGACTAATAGTTGTCCTATGGACAGATTCCCCCACCTGAGCTGTAGATCTCTGCAGCTCGTCCAGAGTCACCATGGGCCTCTTGGCTGCATTTCTGATCAGCGCTCTCCTTGTTCGGCCTGTGAGTTTAGGTGGACGGCCTTGTCTTGGTAGGTTTACAGTTGTGCCATACTCCTTCCATTTCTGAATGATCGCTTGAACAGTGATCCGTGGGATGTTCAAGGCTTGGGAAATCTTTTTGTAGCCTAAGCCTGCTTTAAATTTCTCAATAACTTTATCCCTGACCTGTCTGGTGTGTTCTTTGGACTTCATGGTGTTGTTGCTCCCAATATTCTCTTAGACAACCTCAAAGGCCGTCACAGGGCAGCTGTGGAGCTGTTTTGCAAAGAAGAATGGGCAAGGATTTCAGTCTGTAGATGTGCAAAGCTGGTAGAGACATACCCTAAAAGACTGGCAGCTGTAAATGCAGCAAAAGGTGGTTCTACAAAGTATTGACTCAGGGGGCTGAATAATTACGCACACCCCACTTTTCAGTTATTTATTTGTAAAAAATGTTTGGAATCATGTATGATTTTCGTTCCACTTCTCACGTGTACACCACTTTGTTTTGGTCTTTCACGTGGAATTCCAATAAAATTGATTCATGTTTGTGGCTGTAATGTGACAAAATGTGGAAAAGTTCAAGGGGGCCGAATACTTTTGCAAGCCACTGTATAAAGTCTTCCAGGTTAGAGCTGCTCCAGTGTACTCCACAGTAAAAGGCAAGCAACAAGCAGAGAGCACATGCAAACTAAAATGAGAGGTTGAGCAGTAAAACCACAGACTAGGGGTTTACTTCAAACAAAAGAAGGAAGGTAATACAAGACGACCCAGTGTGTCTGTTAATAGGTAACTGGATCAGTACACAGTCTGCCCTTCTTCATGAGCCCAATGCAAACTTGTAAGCAAATAAATGAATGTGCGCATAAAAATACATTTGTACACAATTTTATCAGCCAAAGAGTAAAACGGCCACAATGTAATTTTCCAATTACATGATTTACAACCAATATGTTAGGATGAATTTAGTCCTTCTCTGAAATCTCACCTTAGTTGATTTTTTTTCAGAGAATTGTGTTCAATCTAAATATTTCATTAGGTTCACTTTAGTAGTATTAGGTTGGACCACCTTTTGCATTCAGCACAGTCTTAAATCTTGTGGCATAGATTCAACAAGGTGCTAGAAACAATCCTCATAGAGTTTGGTCCATATTGACATGAAAGCTTCATGCAATTGCTGCATATTTGACATGGGTGCATATCCATGTTGTTCTATTCCAAGGTATTCTAACGGTGCATACCTTGATTTTAATGAATGTTTATTTAAACTTCCAGTTGCCTTCTTATCCTCTGATCTCTGTCCTATTTTTCTCCAACAAAAATAGGACATATAGAGTGATTTAAATCTTTTCATCTTTATGCTTAATTCAGGTGCTTTCTTTGAACTTTGTCATGTCTACATGTCTAAATGTACTGAGATGTGACTGGCTGATGAATGAACAGTTTAACAGGTATATTAAATGAAGTGCATATTTTTTATTTTTTTTGTGTGTGTTAAACTGTAACCGTGGAAGAGTGGAACTGTGAAAAAATGAATACAGTGTAATTCATTCTTGTTTACTCTTATTGAGACTGCATTAGGACAAGGACACAATAAAACCCTTGTTTGCTCACATATACATAGAAATCCATTAGTTTTATGGAATTTTGTGTTTATGTGTCTACACTGCTGCTGCACATATACAGCTCCTTAAATATGTTTTAATGCAACCTGATGTCAGAGAGCTAGCATTCATATATGCATGTGCAAACACTTTCTAACAACCATTGCTCCACATATGCAGTCAGGATATTGAATTTTTCATTGACTCTTTCTGTTAATAACACAGCACATTTCCTGTCTTTTTCAGTTGTAAACCTGCTAGTTCTGTATAATTTAATGACACTTGAAACAAACTGGAAGTGAATAAAAATAGACGATTTACCTAAATGCTCTTACTGTGTATTATTGTAATATCTGTTGGATTTTGTAAAATTACACGAGGAATGCGTCGGACCAATTACACAACAAAACTGTATGTTCTGTGAACTTTCAATCAGTGACAATTTGGTAACAGCCCTGTGAGCAGAGCAGATCATCATGAAGTCTTTGTCTCCATCTGCTGGTCCATCTGCAGGCTTTTTGGTTTTCCCCACTCAGTTTAAAAAACACCCACAAAACAAACAAATTGTATTAAAATATAAGTAAATTAAAGTAATTATAAGAAAAACAATATTAATAATATTAATAAATTGTCCACCTATACATTTTCTGCTCATTCAACAACAATACACAACTATATACTGACAGGTACCAATATTGCTACTGTATCACACAAAGTTTATTAAATAATGCAGAAGGAAACTACCTCAGGATGTTTTAGCTTTATCTCAGATCAGCAGTTAGATGGTTGACACAATTGGGTGTTTCAAAGGACAACAAAACACCCTCTAAAACTGGTTTTGGTTTAGCTAAAGCAGACTAAAGAAAGGTTGGAATAGCCTTCCTAAAGCCCTGACCTCATCTCTACTGAAAATGTGCGTGCTACAGTTAAAGGCCAGGTACAAGTAACCACAAAACAGGAAACCAATTTAAATGAAAACTTCTAATTTTTGCCAAGAACAGTGGTTAAATATCCAGGCAGAATTTTGCCAAAAGTGTCTGGTCAATGTGCAACTTCCCAAGAGACATTTAACCAAATATTAGTGAGGATGTATGTATATATTTGCGCCTACATGTATCTTTCTGACCCTATGTGGATTTGAGAAAATGCTAAATACATTAAACTTCTGCACCCAATGCTTGTTTCTTCTTCTTTTAGTCATTAAGGACTGTGCAGTCATTCATAGAAAAAAAAGGGTAAAAGCCCTAAATGACCATGACATTCATGCCCATGATAAGTATAAACTTCTGACCTAATCTTTGGTTTTATATCTTTGTGGGGACATCAAATTGACATAATGCTTTCCCTAGCTGCTTGCCCTAACCCTAACAATCAAAAATGAATGCCTAAGCCTAACCATAATTGTAACCCTGACACTAAAACCACATTTTGAGTTTCAAAAAATGCCTTCAAATTCGTGGGGACAGGCATTTTGTCCACATAAGGACTCTTCGTTCCCACAGGTATAGTGAAATTCCAACTTTTGGTCCCCACACACGCAAACTTCAGTCCACCAGGCTACCCATATTCTGGGTACTATTACTGACCATAATCTTTGCTGCTGCTTAAAGGTCCCAGTTGGCCTTTATAAAAATGCAACAGTAATCAGACTACTTACTACAAGTCGTGAGTAGACCTAATCAGAAAATACTAAGTTATATGGTAACAGATGAACCAGAACTGCTGAACAGAACAATGCTATAAATGATTATGTCACATGTAAAAAATTAACTCCAACAGTCACTAGGTGGTGCTCATGACTATCTTGCAGGGACGTTTCTTGTTTGAAACATTACTCATATTATCCAATTATTTTTTAAAGACTTTTGTCAAATGAACCATTACATTTATTACATATATTATGTTTTATTTTTTAAACAACTATCAGTATCTTTGGGCCATAAAATGTTAGAGAACAGCTTTAGTGACAGGATCGCTTTGAGACAATAACTTATTTCCCCTAGAATTAATGGCCCTACCTATTAGTCAGCCTATTAGCCAGTTATAAGCAGGGCCATGCAGAGATAGTTGAAGGGGCAGGTGCTCAAAGTTAAGGGGCACTTAGAACCAGGCTGAATAACAACAACCCACATTCATCAAGAATCTAATATGTAATCGCATCATGCTATATCATTGTCATAGGGTGAGGACAATGCAAAGCAAATGTAGCCTATGTTTTACTGATGGGGTACAATGTTGCTGTTGCTCTTTTTAATCCAGTTGATGAGGGATCCACTGCCATTAGCAGCCTCACATAGCTCCTTTTGTCACTGTTTCCTGTTCATGTCCTTAAAATGCATGTCTGGCACACACATGCACATACAGTGACATTGTATACCTTCTCCAGAATACTGTATATACTATGGCCACAAGTTTTTTTTCATGGTGCTGATCCAGAGTCCTTCCCTTATTGCTTATTCCCAGTACTATAATAATAAAGTAATGAGAATGAGTAATCCTCTACCAGAGGTCTACCCAGGAACAACATCGGAGAGCTCCCAGGAGCTCTCCGATGTTGTTCCTGGGATCTGCTGGAGCCACTCGCCTAGTTTGGGAGTCACCACACCTAGTGCTCCGATTACCACTGGGACCACTGTTACCTTCACCCTCCACATTTTCTCGAGCTCTTCTCTGAGCCCTTGTATATATATATGTGTGTGTATATATATATATATACACACACACACACACACATATATATATGTATATCTATCTATCTATATATATAAAATAATAATAATTATTATTATTATTTTATTTATTTATTTTTTTCTGTATTGCTGATAGACTTGTGTTCTGCTCGTCAAATACATTTCATTGCAATAAAGCAGAAACTGAAGTGCAGTCAGGACAATATTTTTGTTTAGCTTCATCAGTTATGAAGCTGCATTTGTAGCTTAATCCACTGCCACCATGTGGCAGCAGGGTGGACCTTGGCAGTATAGACAAACCTGCCTTGTCTGCTAGCTGCAGTGTCATGAAACTCGAGCTTGTGCTTCCGAGGAGGATGTCAGTTAACCAACCTGCTCTTACAATATAAATGAAGCTTTACGGCTTTATAAGGAGCTGTATTGAGTTTCTTTAGACTTCATTGTGTGCAGTTTCATTGTGTTTAACCTTAAATGGTTGTTTGACCTACTTGTGTCAGTGTGAACAAAGGAGGCAAAGCTAGCTTTGCTAGGATAGGCAGGGTAAAGCAAAGCTGCTTTTTTGAGGAAAATCAGATTTAATTGTTCAGATTTACCTAAAAACGTAGGTCTGTTGATCTGTATACATTTTTGGCTACGTGTCAGGCTAAACAACCAATCATTTATTTATATCACTCATTGTATTTAAATTGAATAAAATAAAAATGAAGCAACCTTGAAAGCAATTTCTTGATTCATGCTTAAAAAGAAATTTCCAGTGGAACACTGCTGTGCTGAGTCAAAGTGAAGTAGTGATTGTTTTTCTATCAAAGGGTATTATGCTAATTCAAACATTTTTTTCTGTGTGAATTTTTTTTCTACATGTTTAGTGCTTCAGCTGCAGAAGTGAGGACAAAGTCAAATTTTAGGAGTCACAAACATGCAATAACCTTGCACCTGTTAAGGGACACACATGCATTCATGGACAGCACACTTTGACTTTTTGCCTAGATGAATGTTTATCAATTTCACAATCTTCCTCATTTGAAAAGGCATGCAGCCATGTAATGAAAAGCCCCCTGGAATGATGCCATTTACTATCCCTGATCCGGATAATCCTTTCAGAACAAAAAGAGACCAGCGCTTATAAGCCCATAGTTAAGGGCACTAAACACAAAACAGATTAAATAAACTAGAATCAGTGTTGAGGCTAAAAACAGCACAGTGTTGTTTTACACTAAATTATCATTAGTAACTAGAGCCACATTCCTATTGGTTTAAGTACAGGTAAGTCATGGCAGCTATCACCAGCTTACCCTCCCTTTCATTTACTAAACTGCACAACCTCAACTACCCATCTCGTGTGTTTGTTGCTCCTATGATGATGAAGCGAGGAAGAGACATGAGAGCATCAAAGTACGAACCAAGATAACCTGTCATTTTGAAGCTATATCAGTTCAATATGACATTTGACACCACTTCATTCTAAGTAGTGTCTTTATAGTCCACTTGTCTCAGGTGTAACAATGCTCTTGGTGTGTTTTATAAGGCCACTTTAAATTCACAACATGATACTGCATCTCTTTATCCACAGAAACCTGAGCTGAGGTAACGCACAAATTTCCCCGCTGTGGGATCTATAAAGTCTATAAAGTCTTGCATCAGGAATGAGAAGGACATGCTGTTAAAGAGCTCCCCTTCCCTCACAGTTCGTACGTTTCTTTGTATTGAAGGTAGAAATACTTCTGTGCATCCTCGATAATGCAGATTTATTTTAGGATGAGACGTACATGAAATGCTTACCCTACTGAGATGGATTCCAGATATCAGAGGCAGGAGGATTTAAAAGATGATAAAGCCCATTGTGACATGGCCATTATAAGTTTTTTAAACCCTGTCATAATTTCTTTCCAGTCTATTTATTTATAAATATGGGAGAGGTACAAAAGCCAACTTTAAAATTACTTTTTAGGACCAGCGCTTTTCCTAGCAAAGACTTAGCCATTAGGTGGTGCTTGAAGTTGCTAGAAAGCTTAAAGCTAATTAAACCTGTTGACAGGTTTTATTACCCACTTAATTTTTTTAGTAAGTATAAACTTACTGAGCCATTACAAATGCTTCCTAAGGACAACACACACACACACACACACACACATTTAATTACTTTTATTGGATGGAAGCATTTCCAAGGACAGAACAAAAAAAAAACCAAAACAAAAAACATTGATTTATTAGCAGTAGTGGATCTTTTGCAACATTCTAGTGTCCAAAATGATTGAAACCTCTGAACCCCTGACCGACTCTGCCTTAAAAGTTATTTAGTAATAAGCATTTATTTTCCCCCTTTTTAAGATGAATCACTTTTAAAGAATTCATTGCAGGCGACAGTCAGTGCAGCGACCAGACCAACAAACTCCTGGAAGTCCACCACACCATCCTTATTGTCATCCAGTTCACGCATAATCTTCTCCACCACACAAGCATCATTGGGGCCCTAAAAGGGGAGCAACAAGTTTAGTTTCCCCAAGTACAAATCCTAATGATGGAGCTGGTCATTTTTAATTCGCATAGTCTGGAAATAACTTCTACTTTAGACATAGGCATGTTCTCCTCATTCGCCCAGGTATCAACTTGTTGGCCAACATTATAGAGTTGAATAAACTCAGCTTCAAAGCAAATAAAATACTGTTTCCTCAAAATATAGCTGAAACTGAGAAATCATCAGGTTCTTTTGGAAATTACCATGGTGATTTACCCTTGTTAAAACTTAATACATTAAAATTATACATTATTCATGTCAGCTTTGGAAGGGAAAAAAAAAAAAAAAAAAAGATTAAGCAACAGATACTTACTTCCAGAAACTCTCCAAGTTCATTCTTTAACAAATTCTTCAGCTCCAGTTTAGTGAGCGTGTACTTGTCACCTTCTTTTCCAGAATACTTGTGGAACACATCAATGAGGTCCACCATTGCTCCTTTCAGATTGGCACTCATTTTGCAGTTCTAAAAATCAGAAGAGGGAAGGATAAATTAACCGCAAAAGAGATTATTCCAAACATGGAATATACCATTTAGATTTAGAGCAGGGACGACCAGCCATCATTTGATATGCAGATACAAAGAGTGACTAAAAGTCATTCAGTTTCTATAAAAGCTTAAGACAAACCTTTCATTGAAATTGTTTTAATACACTGGCACTCTGTGATGGATTCCAGCAACACCAAATTAGAAAAGGAATGAGGATGCAAAACTGCGTCTCACACACTTACTGTGTAATCATAGAAAACCTCAGGTTGCATGATTGCGTTTCACTTCCCTCCCTGCATTTTTATTTCTAAATGACAGAAAGATTGGTGCTGATGGTGGTAGGGACAATTTTTGGCAGAGCATGGCTTACGGTTATTTGTACAGTGGACTATAGCCAGAATCAGATTACATTTTGTAGCTTAAAGGGCAAGTACTCAAACCAGTAGCAAGCTGGACTCACTGAGTAGTTTCCCCCCCCACTTTTTACAAGACATTTAAAAAAAAAAAGGGCAAAACACACCCACACGCAATGAGGGACCATTTCTTGGTTAGGTGTGTTGATTCTATATCATATGGCACTGCTGGGGAAGCATGATGTCTCATGAAACAAATAGATTTCAATTGCTGAAGCCTGCTAATATTGGTGCCAAACAGAATACATAGAGGAGAACACAGCATGGTAACCAGACAGTTCTAATGTCTAACCTTATACCTGCCTTTCACTATCAGACACCTGAGAAGCCTATACAGGAGAGCAGTTTCATTTCACACACCCCTCCTCACAAACCAGTAGAAGACAAAAGCCAGACCCCCTCCAGGACAGGTCACACATACAGTAAGATAAGTATAGATTTTGCTCTTGGTTGCATTACATTATATAAATAGCCTTTAACCTCAGATTAATTTTAGAGTATGGTCTTATTTCCATCATCAAAACTATTAGATGATATTTTAGCCTATATGAATAGCAACAGGTTTCTCATGAGCTATAGTGTATGTGAGGGATTGTGTGAATATCTACAGTTTGCAAAATCACTTCTCCAAATGATGTGGCATCAGATTCCCCTAATTATTCTCAATGATTGCTGTTAATCATTTATTCCCAGCGTGATCAGGGAGCTAATTAAAAGTCTTTGAATGTCAAATGAGAAGCTGGTGTTAATTAACTGCGACTCCAACTACAGCACAAGTAGTTCTACAAAAAAAAAAAAAAATCCTTCACACTACCACTGCACATCAAAACAATGGAGGAAAAAGAAAAGAAAAAGATCAGCAACTCACCTGGACAGTGACACTTAACAGGTTCTGTTGAAAGTAGATCGAATTGAGCTCTCACCACAGCTCTCACCTCATTACTTATAGCGACTCTCACCTGTGTGCAAATGAACCTTAATCAGATAGGCACCTCCCTCTGAACAGCATCATCAGCGCTTTCACCATTGAACTGGATTGCCATTAAAGGCAACAACCTCAGCTCTTAGAACTTTGCAGGACAAACACCACTCACTCTTTTTCCTAACCTTATATAGTTATGTTGCAACAGGGATTAGTTACAAATTAAGTAGATACTCAAATGGTTAGTGAGGGTACATATGTTTATATGCAATTTAGGGTATGCTATATTATATATACCAGTTATGTATTAATGTTGCATTAGAAGCACAAATATTACTTAAGTGCAACTTGGAAAATCTATAGAAAAGGTTTTTCAATTTCCATTTTAAAATGCCTACAAATATCCCTGATGGTCTAAAAGCTGAAAATTAGTTAATCTGAAACAACCAATATTAAAATCATCAAAATAAAGAATAAAGCAAATTGGCTGTAGTAGTCCTCCCCTTTTCCTCTCCAGGGTCTTGTGTAAGCTTATAAAGTATGACTAATCCTTTTTTAAATATCATTTGCAAGTCAGATATTGATTGTATTTGAATGACAGCTCGACTTTTGCAGAAATACAAATTAAATGCGGGTCAGGTTGTTAAGAGTTGATTTGCATCAGTATCTCCTGGTAGCCTGTGTAATGCCAATGCTTTTTGCATGCTAGTTAAAAATTTACCAAACCGACTTGCATTTGGTATCTACAGCAACAGTTCCTCTCAGAGGTCCTCTCTGGTCTGAGACAGCAGGTGAGACCAGACTGGCCTTTTATTTTTGGTGTGAGGAATATACTACTTGGAGATTAAACACTCTGTGTTTCGTGTGGGGGAATAAAACCATCCATTATCGATTACTCATAAAAGCTGTTCTAAAAAATGTGCCTATAGTGATCATTCTTTTGCCAAATGAAACTAAATATGTTTTTATTCATTCATTTCAACATGTGCACAGTATGAATTATGAATGACCAGCATTATACAAGACATTAAAATAAGGCACTGCATTATTTTAGAGAATGTACAATATGACTCTTCATGAAAAACAAACATGTCCTTCATTTGTGTTTTAATACAAAAGCACTTGGAGACTGCATAGACTGCATGTTAACATTACTTATACACATATGCAGAGGGAAGTAAAATATATGAGCTTTCTCCCAGTTAAAAAAAAAAGTTAAATTGGTGCACATCACACCTTAGCTGTGTGGTGTCACATTTCTGCCTAAGTTCAAGGGTGTCATCTACTGGCCATTTTCAAACTTTGTTATTGCCCACATACGTAAGTAAGCAAGGCTGCACAATTACCATTAATCAGTTAAGTCATTTTTAAAATAAAAGTTAAATTAATTAAAAAAAAAAAACAGTTTTAAAAAAGTTAAATTTAAAATGGCCCAACATGAATCAAGTCAGAGCACAGCAAAAAGAAATAACGCTGCTTTTTTTTTTTTTATCAAAGTATTACATTACTGAATCCAAATGATTTAAAATAGTAGTAAGGTAGACAGGATGACTCAGTATTTAGAACAAAAACCTTCCATCACAAATAATAAGTAACAAACATACATTCACATTTATCAACTGGCAAAACCGTTTTTGCCATTTTTTCTTAATCATACAACAGCTTTTATTTTATTTAAAGCATGTGTAAAGACAACTAAATCTAACTTCATTCAGGCACTGGACTTGTATCTGCTATCTGTCTATACAACTTATTCTAATTCCCTTAGTTATATTATACCTGGTGACAATGATAACACTGAACACTGAACAAATATTTGATAAACATTAGCTATTATATGAAACAGTGATTCATAGAGGACCCAATGAAAGTATGACATGTGACAAGTGAGCAATCTCTGTGAGTGTGCTTTTGCAATGTATGCCAACAGCAAAGCTAATAATAACTCATGAGGGATGGATTTAGGAATAAACAGAACAACAAGCACACAAGTTCAGACTGACATTTGGCAGTAACTTAAATTGGTGACTACCTGTGTCCAGTATTCACTAAATACGAATAGTATTCAGCTTGAAACACATTGAATATTACACTGAAAACTTCAAAATGATTAGTGCTGATACAAACACAGATTGATGGAGCATTACCATTCCCCAGTTTCTAAGCTTTGATATCACTTGTATTGTTACTATATGGTTTCATTTGACTCGGCCTGATCTGAGTTTGAACATTCATGATCTCATACCTCTGAGGGCCAAGAATGTAACAGTGCACAGTCCTTTCACAGTGTGGCACCTGTCACCATGGTTTCCTGGGACCTTGCTTGTTATCCAGAGTGCAACATGGGAGATCTCATGTGAGCCGGCCTTTCAGCGCCTGTCAGCAGGGCACCTGGCCTGAGACACTGAGGGAAAGTGAAGCAGAGGCCATCAGCTCAGCTGTCAGGGATGACATGACAGACTGCCTTGGGCAGACAGATTGTTGGGGGTTTTTTGGTTTGTTTTTTTCTTTGTTATCACAATGAGATGTTGTATTTTGCTCCCTTGTTGGCATAGCCTACACAAAAAGGTTACTTGAGGGGAGGTCTTTACTGAGAAAATACTGAGAAAGGCATTTGTTTAATAGTTCTTTTTAATTTAATGGCTAAAATGCCACCAGTGGTATTTGATTTAATGGCTCTTCATTTGCTTCTTTTGTTGGTTCTGCTTCTTTTTCCACAGTCACCTTATCTTCTTCTGGCACCCTTTCTTCAATAGGGGGACCAATCACAGATATTCTTCCTGCAGATAGGGTTCTCTTAACACTGTTTGTCCGCTCTTGGGTTGTTGGCTTTCCCAGAACACTCCTCAGCTGTGCCCAGAAAAATGCCTGCTGGTTAACCTGCTGGGGCCACTCCAGGTATGTCTTTGTACTCAGCATCTTCTTGAGCTTGCAATACTTGCTGGGCAAGGAGTTTGGATCAATAGGCTCCTTAACCACTAAGATGACATCACTGAAGGTTTTTCCCATTGCTCTCTGCTGAGCAAAGTACAGCTCATAGTTGCACCACTCACTGTTAACGAAATGCCGTGAGAGAATAAACATTACCTAGGAATAAAGAAAACAACAGAAAGGAAATTATTATAGGGTCTCTACCTTATGCCTTCCTACCAATTTCCAAACAACAATGATGAGATACTAAACAACAGGGTAACTATATTCATCAACCATTTAGCATAATTCATATCACCATTACTAGTGGTGCAACGGATCAAAAATCTCACGGTTCGGATCGGATCACGGTTTTAAGTCACGGATCGGATCAATTTTCGGATCAGCAAAAAAAGAAAAAAGACAAAAATTTAACATTTACGTATTCACTTATTGAAGTATTTTTTGCCTGTTAAAAACATTCAACTCAAGACCCATTCCACGCAATTATTAAAAAAAAATATGGTTCAATATAGGACAGTATAGGGCTTTGTATCTACCACTCAATTCAATTCAATTTTATTTATAAAGCGCCAAATCACAACAACAGTCGCCTCAAGGCGCTTTATATTGTAAGGTAGACCCTACAATAATACATACCGCTCATTATATCGCACTCCGCTGTGATATAATGAGCTGTCACGGTCACGTAGCTTTACGTTGCCCTGGAGGTCCACCCATTTGTAGTAGTTGGGGCAACAGAAGATGCCTGGGACAGTTCAGCCATAACTTAAATCTTTTCCTGCTCATACATGCTTGGAACGATCTTGCCACAAAAGTGGACGCGCAACGGGATATCATAGCGTGGCTCAAGCACGTTCATCATAGTTTAAACCCCTTGTTTTGCACAACGGAATACGGCCTCCCGTCTGCAGCTAAACACCCCAATAGCTTTTGTAATAGCTTTAGCCCGGTCGGACTGGGCAGCAAAGGGCTGCTTAAATACCGAAAACTCCTCTGCTCTTCCACTTGGACCGCTAGCGCTGGCCAATACTACTTACTTTTTTAGACTTTTAAGACTCAATATTCCAACAGTCAACAAGTTGTCAGGCAAGTTTTGAGATGATGTTATCATCATTTAAAATTGCAATATAGGTTAAAAAATGAGAAGTGCCAAGGAGAAGTGGCAACTACTGAACCAGGTGATTATAAGCTATTTTGTTTTGCCTTTGAATGAACAAAATTATGTGAAAATGACACACACTTCCACTGAGTGATGTTGCCATAGATCAACTGACTAAAACTGTAGCTCCTAATAAAAAATATCCAAGATAATTAGGTTTTGCTGTGTGTTGTTTCTCATTTTGCAAGACTTTAATTTACTGTAACTAATGTGCTGGGGTGCTTTTACTACATAATACATTTTAGTACCTTACGACTGCTTTCAATATTCTCAATGATGTTATCAATGATCCACTTTCCAGGCATGAAGTCCCTCTCATGAATGCATAGACGATAGGGGTTCTTGTTGTTCTCCAAACAGGGTAAGAGCTGGTCCCTCACCCAGTCAGCATCTGAGTGGCTGTAGGATATGAAGGCATGGTAGGTAAAAGTCTCTAAATCACCAGCTGCTTTCTCCTTGTGAGCTCTGTATTTGGCCCTGATGATCTGGTACGTTGCTTTAGTGTACCATGGGAGGTCAAAAATATAGCAAATCAGCATAAGTATTAAGATGACTGCTGTGGTGGTTGCAACAGAGATGATGATAACCAGTCTGATGTCACATGCTACATGACCCGGAAAGTATTTGGCTATGACTGTGTTGAGCAAATCCTCTGGGTGGTAACACTTGTAGTTCTCAGGCCAGTTTGTGAGGTTTACCTTTCCTTTTGAAATCGTGTCCTGGATGAAAGCATGAAGCTCACATGTACAATGATAAGGATTGTTCCCTGCCTGAAGTTGAGACAATTGAGGCATATCTTCAAAGGATTTTTTGCTAATGAGGCCAAATGAATTCCCATCCAAAGCTAGCGATTGCAGTGATGCACTTTCCCATTTAGATGGGATGAATTTAATTTTATTCCCACTTAGTAGAAGGGTTTTGAGATTGGTGGTTTTCTCAAAGTAGTTCATGTCCAGCTGGTCCAGATCACAGTAGGACAGATCCAAGTACTGTACTGTGGTTGGCAGACAACTGAGAGCTTCACTTACGAAGTTGTTATGGTGAGCAATAAACTTGGTGATATTTTGTTTCCAGACACAATTTTGGCTATCTTTAGCAGATCCTAATTTGTTGTAGCTGAAATCCAAAACCTTTAGCTGCTGGAATTCTTTTGTGAGGGATGATAAGTCTTTTAAGCTGGTCAACTCATTGTTGCTTGTGTTGAATGTATGAAGATTCGGCATGGTGTTCTTGTAATCACATCGCTGGTTGAATACAAACTCATTTTTTAGTCGATTATTGGACACATCTAGTAATTCCACACCGTTCATCTCAACCCATGAATCACAGGGTGCAGAGTTGAAATACACATGTTGAATAGACAGTTGCTTAACTTTCTTGAACCAGGTGAAACGCCAATCAAATCGTAGCACATCAGGATTGCTGATATACCTACAAGAAACAGAGATATTTAGTTTGCGTATTTTTGCATGACCTTAGTAGTGAGCTTCACATTCATGTAATTTCACTTTGTAACAAGGTATTGCATTATAGCCATAACAAAATACTTGTCAAACCCACTATTTCGTAGCATCATCTTCTTGTGCAGCTCTACCGTATTTAGTGCAGCTGCTGTTTTTGGATCATTAATTTAAAGCCCTGTTATGTTCCTTGATAGTGGTGCACAACCTTGTGACTAAAATTGCTTGTTTAAGTATGACCATAATTTACAAGATGAATATCATGATGTACATTTTATGGTCGAATAGAATAGAATAGAATTCAACTTTATTGTCACATGTCACACGTACAAGGCAACGAAATGCAGTTTGCATCCATCCAGAAAGTGCTTAGCAATAATATAGATATATTACAAAATATATATTAGCAATAAAATAGATATATTGATATATTACAGAAATGGGTCTATTATGGGTATGTTGCAATGTACACGGTATGAAGGTATGTTATGAATATGCTATAACTATAAGTATGTACAGGCTGTAGTGAGTGTACAAGCTATGTACAGGCTATGAACAGGATATAAATATGAAACTATACAGAAATATGAACTATACAAGTTATAAACAGTTGTAAACAGTTGTAGAACTATAGTTATTATTGTACAGAATTATGCAGTAGTGCAGTTTAGATCAGTGAGATATGTAAACTACTGTCAGAGCAATCTTGTAGGACACCAAAATACTCACCAAAGATCCAGTTTATCCAGTGCAAGGTCTGTGATGCTGGAACTTGCACCACTATCAACAAATGTTGGCGAACGGGCAAAGTCAATGTACTGAAGTGTTAATCTTTTGATGCTGGTTGCTTGTAAATTGATTAAAGCCATCCTTATGAGGTTCTCATTGAATTTTCCTCTGTGAAAGATGAGTTGCTTGGCTTTAATGTGTTTTAAACCCTGAAAAATGTCCTCCTGTCCCATGTAGTATGTGAATTCAAAGAGGTTACGAAATTGAATGACTGTGAATGTTTTGTTAGCTATGTCCTGTAGCATATGAACAAGAGCATTTGGGTGTTGGTCTATAGCCATGTCAAAGCCCATCTGACTTGTCTGAATGACTTCTAAACTTCCAGGCTCATAGTAACGGAGGTGGGAGGAACATTTAATAGCAAATCCTTGGAGCTTAAGGTTCTTCAGGGGCTGAAAATCTTTTTGTTTTAGACCCATCACCAAAGGGCCACCCATGGAGAGAACCTGGAGTCTGGAAAGTTTGGAGAAGCAGTCAGCCAAAGTTGCATTTATATAAAGGTTATTAGACATGTAGAGCTCTTTTAGATTAACGAGAGGTGTCAGAGCTCTGGCAGGAATTTCCTGCAGGGAGTTATTGAAGATGTCAAGATACTCCAAGAGTACGTTGTTTCTGAAGGCATCATTGTCAATGTATGAAATGTTATTGTACTGAAGCTTGAGGATACGAAGCTTAGGGAGGTGGAAAAAGTCATCAGCATAAACAGCTTGAAGTTTATTATAGGTGAGGTCTATTTCTTCAAGTGTGGGTGGAAATTGCCTCCATGGGATACTGTCGAGCTGTCTTCCCAGACAATCTGCAGATCGGTCAGAGTTGTAGATCTGACAGGGTCCTTCCTCAGTGTTGGTGGTGGGGAGTGAAGATGGAGTTGGGAGTGTGAGAGCTCCAAGAAGGAGACCACTGAAATGGACCAACTTCCAAATCATTGTTTTAGACCTGGAAATGAACAAGACCAGGCAAGATTATCAAAACATTTTATTGATTTTCATAGACAGTAAATGCCAGATATTCACGTTATATTTTGATTAACGTTTCATTAAACATTAACATTAACGCTTTCAGTAGAAAATGCTCATTCAGATTTTATTCTGTGTTTGAGTGCTCTTTTAGACTCCCTGCTTTCCTTTAATCCCCTTTCCTGTATTTCTTAGACTTCTTCTGTACTTTAAAAAACAAAAAAATCTTTTTGCAATTTTCCTTGTTTTCACTTAACTGAATTGAGCATAAAAAATCCAAGTAAACTGAATCCAAAAAATTTAGATGTGATTGAGTAGTAAGCATAACAGACAGACACACACACACACACACACACACACATTTCATATCTTAATGAGGATATCTAATTGACATAGTGCATTCCCGAGCCACTTACCCTAACCCATCAAAAATGAATGCATAACCCTAACCCTTAGCCTAAACCATGAACCCTAACCATAACGTAATTGTAACCCTGACACTAAGACCAAATTTTTAACCCTCAAAAATGCCTTCAAACTCGTGGGGACGACCATTTTGTCCCTATAAGTGACTGTTGGTCCCCACAAGTACAGTGGCATGCCACTTTTCTGTCCTCAGAAAGATGTCTAAACATGTACACACACATGCAGGTATATAAATCAGAGAAAAATGTGTACTTTTGAAATTGCATCATCAGTGTTGGGCAAAATTGTGACACGTAACAGTACACCACTTCTACAAAACAGTAAACAAAACCAACGTTTAATTCTTGTAAGATGCATGAATGCAGTACTTTTTTCTGATATATTTAATTTCATAATTTCCCGTTGAGCTATAAGTGTGTCTGACAGTGACTGGTTTCTAGCTTCTTTTTCGGGTTAAGTTGACCTAGAAACCACACACATCACTGCATTTATTGAATGCACTCAGGCAGCAAAACTGCATTTAAAAAGACATTAGTTTCATCCATTTGCAATATACATTTCCACTCGTCCCTCAGTAAACATCAACAATGGCAACTTTGTCATTACACAGCACTTACCCTGTGAAGTCTACCTTTCTGCTAAGGGCTGGTAATGCAGACACTTTCAAATTCTCCTCCCCTTTTATAGCAGTAGCTCAAGGTTACACATTGTTTGTGCCCTCTCATGAAAGCTTTATAACGCTCATAAAACAATGTTGTTTTATCTATTCCAGAATTGATGTGAGTTGAATGAACAATTCTGCATGGATATGGCTAGTGTAGAAAAACATTGTTGCCCTGTTTAGTTTAGATAATTGTAGGTCATTATACTGTATTACAGCACTGTCTGTTCATTTGTGACAGTCTGGATAGGAAAAAAATATATATTTATCATCATCCTATCAAACATAATTTTTGTTTAATTCATTGACTCAGCTACATCTAACAGATTGATGGTACATGATAAACTGATGCGTTAATTTCTGAATTATATTTCTGGCAGAAATATAAATAAAAAAATACAGATATATAATTTATCCACAAATATATCCATTGGGGAAATGTAATTTCTCACAACATTCCACTGACAGTTGAGTCAGTTACTCATCATTTCTAATTATTCATGTGAATGAGTGAATTAACATATTGTTCTAGGGGAAAAAGTGTCACATGACAGATGAGTTCTTTGAATCAATATCTGTGTGTGTTACTTTGGCAATCTTCTTCCTTATTTGTCAGTTAAACATTGTATGGGAAGTAACACAACAGTAATACTGTTTAGCTATCTGACTTGGGCCTCAGTGGACAGCTGTTCCTGGAAATTGACAGTAGATTAGATAAACATCAATAACATTTACTTAGTAAGACACATCACATAAAGGTACTGTTGTAAAGTAATGTTTTCCATGTAAAGCAGCTGTGGTACTTTGCATTATCAATATTATACTAATATTATAACAATGCTAATTTTGTCTTAAGTGATTTGAAATGCAATCACATTTCAAGCCATGAGACAATGTTTTCATTTTCCATTTATTTTGGTCATTTTAGTGCCAAGTTCAAGTTTAACCCCAAGTTGACACCAAGTCTTTCAGATCATTTGCCAGATATCACTAAAAATATTGATAGTGTTAACATTTTCATTTCAATTGTGATTTTAATAGTGTTAAATTGTGAAATACAAGCACTTTAAGTGGACATGGTTAATAAATACCCATTCATGGCATGTGAACATGAAAGACCTGCCTGTTGCAGGCAGGTAATTGTTTAACCATCAAGGTCGAAACTTAGATTTTCTTAGATATCTGTATTCATCTAATGATAGTTTAAGGGAATATGCAAGATTCTGTTTTTTGAGTAGACTATTGTCCCATATATGTTTTCCTTGAAGCTTCAGTGGCCTAAAGCATTTATAGAAATTATGACTTCTCTGCATCTGAAGCAGGGACTGGGGAGTAAGTGTAGGTGGACTGATGGGTGAAAAAATATATAAAACAATTATAGATCTTTTTTGGTCAACTAGTGAATGTGATGTCATTTAACTGTGATTTAATCTTAGCTAACTACCAAACTCTTGCCTATTAACGGACCATGCAAGATCTTTCTTTGATCCCATGTGTTGTCTTGTGATAACTCCATCAGAGTTCAGAAGCACCTATCTGCATTCCTCTTGCTTTTTCTCTTTACATTTATCTTTTGGTTTGTAGGCCTGCCTGTGTGATACATAAGTGGTGAATAGTAATGCTAAAATGTGAAAACAATGCTAATCCAGACAATAGCCATACTTTATATTGATTGCCTATATGTAGATATAAAACACAGCAGCAGAAGTCATGAATAGATCTGATGAATCATTTCTATTGCTTATTGTAAGTTGACCTTTCAAGTTGTGGGACTGATGTTTTGTTGGTGGCAGAAATTTCATTTACACATTGCAGCAATTTAAGTCTGATTGTTACCAAATATAATCTGGCTGGTGTGACTGAAATGCATTCAGCATTCATATGTGCCTAGCATTAAGTTAAGAATTGCCCTTCCTCAGATTACTCATCCAGATACAGATCAGTGCACCAGTTGTAAAAGGGGATAAGTTTGCAAAAACATTAGAGTAGTCAGCAACTCCCACAGTGTAGTCTCAGATAGCTTTATCTTGTGGTTGTTAGGCATAAATCTAAACAACAACAGGTCATTTTGCAGTCAATAGGATGGTTCAATCAAATCAAGTTTTTTTTAATTAGAACAACCTGAAGGTCAAGACTTTTTGATCTGTGTGACCTGTTGTACTGTGATCTTTTGACCACCTAACACTATGGAGATCTTGCTATTTCTCAAACAGCGAACAGTAAATGGTTAATAGCAAATGTATCTATAGCATGTTATGAATCATGCGACTAAAACACACATTGCCTTGCATCATTTTCTCCCTCACAAACCTGATAAATTCACTGCTTCTTTTAGGCATTTTATTTTGTTTGTTTTTTTGGTTTCTGTCACTTCCGTAGCTATTCTGCTGTCTCCTCCATAACACTTCTGTTTTGTAAAGTTTTATTTTTTTCTACTGCTGTTGTGTTTTATTCAACTTCCTTTGCTTTTTATTCAACATCTGTTACATTTTGTGTGCCTTTGCAGCATTTTTCTTTTTGTTAGTGTTTCCTCAAGTTCCACTGCGTTTGATCTCTCAGGGCCATCACAGAAAACTAAAACTTTTTACCTCAGGCAAATTCCTCATTAATGTTTCCAACAGAGGTAAGCCAAACTGCCATGGTCCTGCAAACACTGAGAGCTTTTAACTTATGTCTATCAGATTTTATATTAACCAGCAGGTTATGAGCTTCTGTGTTTAACTCCTCTTATGAACCGTTCTTTTGTTCTGTGTGACCTCTTGCTGAATTTTTTGTGGTTCTCATGAATGTACAATTCCCACAAGAGAAATGTTTTCTGTTCTGCGGTGTACAGTCTTATCTGTGAAAGGAATCTGCACAAACATGTTGGCAAAGCTGCAGACTTCTCTGTTCAAATTTTTTGTATTATTTTCGTTTGTTTAACAAAGTCATGTGGTTTGTCAAAACAGAGTTGTACGTAGTGCAGTCAAAACACCTACACATAATCTCTTTTGTGTACACAGTATACTGTACAAAATCTTTTCCGAGTTAATTATTCTCCCCAGGCTGGCTCACTGCCAGATTCATATAAGACAAGCTGGAATCTCCCCAAGCATGTGAGAAAAAAAATCACCGTTTGTGTCACGTTTAAATTTTATAAACTGGCAACACCTTGTAACTATGACACTGTTTATATTCTAACTATGACCAAGTGGAAGTGCTCAAATTATCATGGACAACCAAATAAGAAATAAGATGAGTGAATGCTTTTTTCTTTTTTTTCTTTGCTTTTGCTCCATAATTGCTGATAAAGGACACTACGTAGCTGCACTGGCTCATCCGGTATCTAAAACAGGTAACAACAGATAAGAGCATAACAAGGACAAGGTTTCCATTTGTTGTTACAAGAAATGAATGGTCTACTTTTTAAAAGATCTTTTGGCAATACTTTAAAGACCTGGATCCAATTTTGTACACTAATTGAAAGGAGAAATGAGGTTAGTGTAAAACTCCTGGAAGAATAAAATCAACAGAAAATGACACAAAGATGTGCTCACAACACACCAAACAACTCTAGTTAGGACTTGATTGATGATGTAGAGGCCCTCACATCAGATGGTTGCTTCAGTGGGGTAAATAAATTTCTGATTATTAAGGCCAAGAAGTAGATCAGATATATATATATATATATATATATATATATATATATATATATATATATATGTAATATATATCTATATATGGTATAAGTCTTATACACCTCAGTGTAAAAGACAGTCTGTTTGTAAAGTAGTTTACACCTGTTATAGTGGCAGAAAACTCTCTGGTACTCTCTCGTACATGAAGTCTATAAGTACCAGAAAGCACCAAAGACAAACTCAGAGAGCATCAGAGGCAAACCAGAGACAGTCTTCATTTGACTCATTTAAGAAGTAATAGCAGAGCTATCTTCTGACCAAAATCTTTACCAAATAAGGCTCAGAGGAAAACTAAAAAGAGCATTTCTTTTTTGTAAACAGGACAAATAAATCGAACAGCATGACACCTGCTCTAAGAGTAATATTTATTGCACTATTGTTGTATTAGACTGCGTTAGTATTAATTAGGTCAGCTGACTAAAGTTTATTTGTATCTTTATAGTCCAAATTTGACCGACAATAATGCAATGGTATAATGGATGGAAAAAAGTGAAAATGTTATAAAAATGTTCCTTTTGGCCTAAAATTCACGAAATGTGCTGTTGTGTTTACTTTTTTTGTGTCTTGCATTCACTTTCAAACAAGACAACATACAGATGGTTACTGAATTGTGGGAATTCTTATATGAAGTTAAATTGCATAATGGTTTTGGATCAAATCCACATCTATCCATCCATTCTCTTTTGCTTATCCAATTCAGGGTCACAGGGGGGCTGGAGCATATCCCAGCTGTCCTAGGGCAAGATGCAGGGCATGCTAGCAACAGTGCTAACCACTGCATCACTGTGCTGCCACATGCTTTGCTGCATGTTTTTTTTTTTAGTTTACTGTGTGGGTTGTTAGGGTTTAAATGCAAGACAAAGGCACACTTGGTAAGAACAGGCTAGCTTATTTTTTAAGTCTCAACATTAATTAAAAAAAAAACAACCCAAATACATCAGACCATAACAGTAAGTTATAGCTTGCTAATAAGAAGGTGATGAATTAATATATTACATCATTAATTAATTTCATTTCTGTAAATATTCAACCTAAATGGATGATAAAGTTAATATCAACAAGTCATAGTCTTCTCCTGGTAATATATGATTTCTACAATACAATGTAAGTTTTTGACAATAGGCTTCACAGTGTGAGAAGGTAGCTATGCACTAAATTAGTAACCAGGTTGTGAAAGACACAGCAAACACTTCTATCATTCATTAAGCCGCGATATCTCTCTGATATGCCGTGGAAAGCGTCATCCAGTAAGTGTAAAGATCTATTACAGCATCTGATATTTACCCAGCAGTCAATAGTTGGTGGCAAACAGTTCTTTCATTGACATGTGTTGGCAGTGCTGGGCCCACTGCCCTGATATGACAAATGTATCTAGCAGCAGACTTTTTTCACTGATGAGTGTTCTTTACTCTGGTTTAATGAGGCTGTTTACATGCTATGCACAAACACAGCTGCACTTGGTTGATGATTCTGTTTAAGTTATCATGTTCATCCTCTGCAGGGACAGATGCTGCACATATTTATGTGCACAGGTTGTTTTTCTATCATATATCACAAGTTCTTTACTAGCACTGTTGCTGTATAGACAAAGAGCAGTAAGATAAATACAGTAAATGAAATTAAGTTGCTGTTATCTAAACTATCCTCAAAAGCACTTGCTTATCATCTTCTCGCTTTGACTCTATTAGTTACTTTTTTAAAGAAACCGCTTGCTGTGAAAGTTGTTTCCAAGAAACACGACTTTCCTGTAAGAATTTCCAATAAAAGCTTTCTACCTTAAGGGAGGCAGATAGGAAAACTTGAACAAATACCAGCAAAAACATCTTACTAACTAGACACTTCTAGAGGGAGAAATGCCAAAGAAGGGTGAACTGAAGAACTAAATCACAAATTATACAAACAGTGAAAAACATCCAATCCATTAACAGATGACTGGGAATAAACATGGCAGGAATGCCTCTTTCAGAAGGGAAATGTCAAGTTAAATCACAAAGCCTTTGTATATTCCCATCAGCATCCCTCAAACTAGGAAAAGAAAAGTAATAACAACAATTATTCAAACTTAATGCAGCTTTGTTACAACAGACATTTAGATTTAGAAGAACAGAAAAAGCATTCTAGTAAATGCTAAATATTTGATAGTCAAAATTTGATAGAAGTAACACCTGTGCTTGATGAGACAAATTCTTTCTATTACCACACAACAAGTAAAGAAAAAAAGAGTGTGATGCTATATTGGGGCGTTAGAGCAAAACAGAACAAAAGTATTCTGGAGAGTCTTGAATAATTACTAAATCATTACAGTCTGCTCTGTTCAAATCAATACTCTGGTCAGGAAAGCATTAAAGAAAACATTACGAACTTTAAATTCTGCTTCCATGTTTCACTGCTAGTGCTCTCCAGTTGCACATGCTCGCTCAATGTTGTGGTAAATTACTACATTCAACTGGAACATAATAATTGCAGATGTTATTAGTCACACCCAACAAATCAAAGCATCCACCACGTAAAAGCTCTATTATACAGGATAGTGTGGGGAGATTTGTGTGTTGTTTAAGTGCTTTGGTTTCAGGCATTTAAGGAGGAGTTTACAAACAAAGAGCAAGAGGGATTTAAAATGAATTAAAGTTAAGGTATTCTGTTTTATTGCAAAACCCAAAAGGACAAACTGCTCAGCAGAGAGAAATGTGTGCAGTCTCAGTGGCATTTGACTCCACCTATAAGCCCTTGTTTTGTGTCCTATTAATGCTGCCAGAGAATGAGTAATCAATGAATGGTCATATTCAGTGACTGACTAAAACACGACACTGAATATGACATGAAAAATATGAAAAAAAATATCAAAGTAATGTCATACTAACTAGCAAAGGACTCAGGAAAATCTTATTGTTTACTAAAGAAGCTTCCTTTTAACTGAAGTAGCCCTAGAGTGATCCAGCACTCTGGGGATTCAGGGGTTCACTTTAGTTCATTGAGCAGCCTCCATTGTTGCTTTCTAAAGCCATAAATGTGTGTATATGTATGTGTGTGACCACAACACACAAGCAGAGAAGGCTGCTTTGTAGTAAATGTTCCCTGTTGAGAAACATGATAATTGTGTTCTTGTCAAACATCTTGATCATATCTTTATATATAAAATATGCAATAACATTTTAGATATTGCCATGAAAATTGACATTAATTATAAAGATAAAATAGTAGCTATGTGATAATTTTACTTTCCCCCATAGAGATAAAATCTGATTACAATGAAAAACTAATTAGATACAGTGGGAAAAGGGAGGCAGCTGCAGTAGGGCAGAGCTGCAACACTCACATGTACTGCATTCATCGTCTCTAAGCTGCTGCAGTGTCAGTGGGCACAGGTCCACTACTGCATCAACTATTATATCTGCTCAGGATAAGCTTCCCTGGACATCTTCTCAGTTAAAAGATAAGAAGATTAACTGGGTTGGCTTCTGAGCATTCAGCATTACAGTTAAATAATAACTGAAGGTTCAACATAAGTTGAAGCATTAAAGAACTAAAATAAATCACACTGGGAAAAGTAAAACTGTTTGAAAAACATTTAAGAGGGCAGAGCAGCAGGAGACATCCAGTGAGTTCAGTATACAAACAAATCCCTGAATAATCACCACATCCTGGACACTACTTCTACTTTCCCTAAATATACCTTAAAACCTGTAATCGTCTCAAAATGACTAAGCTGCTCAGATTTTTAGAGAAGACTTTACATACACCATCAGGCAGGCAACATAGACACCAGCAGCTGTTCAAATCTCCCCAATGTTAGCTTATTTACCACTGGGGCTTCACAGGTGCCAGCAATTAAGGAGGCTGATTGCCTTAGGAGTGTCTCTAAGCATACAGTAAACCTGAAATCTTTATCTTTTTATAATTATCAACACAACTCATTAAAAGATGAAAACCAGATATAAGCATAGATACTCCAAGCCATCTTGCCTGTAGCCTGTGTAGTGAAAGCTGAAATAGTGAATGCCTCCAGGACAACATACTCCAGATGTCTCAAAAACTTAATTTTCATTGTGATGAACAATTCTTCCACCCAAGAAAGTCATACTTTAATGCTATTTTGTGATTTAAATATCCTATTTGTTACAAAACAAGATGCTCTGTGTTATATCACTTCCTTCCTAACACAAGAGCTTATACACCTTTCATAGCACTGAAATACATTTTTCATTCCTTTATAACACAGCTGAGGTATTGGAAAGAGGGATTTTCAGTGTTTTTCTATGCTCAGTGAATAACTGGATAAATACATCTCTTTAGGATCTTTAGCCATGCTACCAGCTGTGTGAGGCTGTACATAAAAAATACAGTAGTGCTTTGGTATACTTTTGGTATCCTTGAAGTGAGAGTGTGCGAAAGGGAAAAAAATATTTAAAACAATACTAATCTAAAACTGGCAAGTGTAACTTGCATGGTTGCAAAAATGTGCCATTCAAGGATGCAAATGTTGTAGGTTTGTTCCTTGAACCAGTAATATACATTTAAGTAGAGGACGTGAAAAATGCACACCTTCCTGCTTTCCTATACTAAGGAAACCTTAAGTAATGCAACCTTTAAAGAGGAAAGAAAACTCAGAATTTCCAACTCCAGCATGTCGGTCCGGGTGAACAACCTGTCACATGACTTAAACAGGCTCTTCCACACTTATCTTATTTATAACGTGGTTTACAAACCTGAACATTACAGCAAACATATGGATTTTCCTGTTTGAATGCAGCTAGCCATCAAACATTAGAGCCAATTACTGCTAAAGAGACAGACAGTGAAAGTGGACAGTATGTCCTTTCTTGACATAAAACTCATTGTTGCAGCCAAGGGCAGCCCAAAAGTGATCCCTTTAGACTGATTTTTGGTTTTAGTGTCCTTATTTTCCTCAGAGTTATCCATTCTGTCACTAGTTAGCAAACATAAACATATTGACAGAAGATGGCACTAAACATGTTTAAATACTTATTTCTTAATTCCAAATTCACAGACAGTGTTACATCTATGTCAGTTTTTGAGAGGTGTGGTGTAGTGTTTCATTTCCTCTTTAACCCCCATTTATCCAGGGAAGCTACTGCATGACCACTGGAAGAGATTGTTTTTGTTAGTTAGTTAGTTTTGTTTGCTTGTTTGATTATTTTTGCAGTGGACAGCTAGAGCTGTGTCTGGGCTCAAATATTTAAGCCAAGATAGAGTCGATATGTCAAACGACCTACAAAATGTTACTACTGGGCATTGAAACCTGCCACTTTTTCCACTTCCTGTCTAACTAGTGGACTGTTAAATGACAAGTATGGGAAGCTAACAACTGACATAGTTATTTTGGCTGTATTGAATTAGAATTACTATCAAGTAGAGGAAGTCCATCAAGTTGACATTTTCCACCCCTTAGATCAACTAGTGAATTTTATGTGACTCCATAATAAACTACATCTCTTTAGGATCTTGAGCCATGCTACCATTCTAATATATTCTAATTCTAATATAACAATTAGAATTGTTATTCAACATTTAGAATGTGCTGAAAGATTGGAACTACGAGTGATCCAGGTAGATTGTTTTAAATGTTAAGAGACAAAACAAGCTTGAAATAGACATGAAAACAATATGTTTAAACTCACCTCATGCTGGACAGGATCAGGTCTTCCTTAGCTGGACTTTTCATAACACATTCTAACCTGTTCTGTTGTCAGCGCTTAGTGAGAAATGACTCACCACTGGATCAGTAAGCTTATGGGCACTCTGTTAGCTCTGCTAGTCTGTATGTGTTTTTGGCCCTCCCTCTCTGTCAGATTCTTTTTCTCTCTCACTCACTCTTCGGTCTTTGTGTTTGTGCGTGTGTGTGTGTGTCGCTCAGGAATGTGGAAAGTAGTTTTTTTTTTGCCTCAGAGGCTCCACATATTTTTAATCATGTTTGCAATGCTGTAACACAAACATTAGAGCCAGAACTGTTGGGAAATATCAGTTTCATCATAGCCATTACTCTGGTCATGCACATACATTTGATTTTATTTTGTTAAAACCTTGAGATATTGTTGTTGTTGTTGTTTTTTTTTAAAATCTAACCAAATAAAACTCACACTTAAAAATAAAGGTTGAGTATTTGCTAAGACTATTTTGATAGCGAAAACAAAAAAGTTAAAAATAACAACTGCTGAAAAAAGAAGAAGCAGTTCAGTTTCATATTTGATTATCTTACTGAGAAAACTTGGCAAAATAATGAAAATGTCCACGCTGTTCCAAGTTTCAGTGAACACCTCTGCCAAAAACTGCCTGTGTAATTAGACAGGCCCATGAAGATAATCTGTTGGGTGGAGGAATGTCAGTTCATCTCTGCCCTCGGCCATTTTCACAGTTTGGTTGTCTTATTCATTTGTATATTTTATTAGTTATTATGTCATTTCCTCTGTGGGTTTACATCCCTATAAACCTATGAGTGAGGTTTTGCCTCTAAATACAGCAACACTGCAACAAACTGAGAAATATAGGATATTACAGAGCATCCAGAAAGTATTCACAGCACATCACTTGTTCCACATCATGCTAAAGCCTTGTTCCAGAATGGAATGAATGATTTTTTTCACCTCAAAATTCTACACACAATACCCCATAGTGATAGTGAAAAAAAGTTGCTTAAAATTCTTAAGAATTTATTTTAAAAAAATATATATATACACAAATAAAATGAACATAAATATTCACTGCCACTACTTTGTTGAAGCACCTTTGGCAGCAGTTAACGCCTCCAGTCTTTTTGAGTATGATGCCACAAGCTTGGCACACCTATTCTTGGGCGCTTTCTTCCATTCTTCTTTGTAGAACCTCTCAAGTTCCATCAGGCTGGATGGACAGTGTTGGTGCACAGCCATTTTCAGATCTCTCTAGAGATGTTCAGTTGGGTTCAAGTCTTGGCTCTGGCTGGACCATTCAAGGACATTCACAGAGCGGTCCTGAATCCACTCCTTTATTATTAGGTTCAGAGAACTCTGGAGCAAGTTATCATCTGGGATGTCTCTGTACATTCTTGCATCCATCTGCTGCTGTAAAACATCCCCACAGCATGATTGTTCCACTGCCATGCTTCACTGTACTGATGGCATTGGCCAGGTGATGAGCCTGGTTTCCTCCAGACATGATGGGCTAGGCCAATTTTTGTTTAATCAGTGTGACAAAGTGGTTGAGAACACCATTTGTCCATAGTCTTAGTTAACATTCTGTTTTGATTTAACCATATTTCATATGTAGTCTGCAATAGGCAAACATCTACTATCCTGGGTTTGTTTATGTTTTGCACTTTTACAGACTATGTAACATCTTGATTTAAATCAATTCTGACAAGTCTGTTAAGTTAACATGTTATTTATTTCGACTGTTAATTTTTCTTGTTTAAACTTACCTTACCTACCCGTGTTCCAGGAACAAAAGAAGGAAATGTAGTTTTACGTCGTGTATTTATAGCTTCCTGGTTAATCTGAGGTCAGAGGAAGAGACCAGGTGTAGAAGGGGGAGAATCTTTGTAATTTAATAAAGTTGATTTTAGAGTGTGTTTATACAGAAATAGATTTATTGGTGAAATATGTATTGACTATACACTGCAGAGTTTTATTGCTAGTAAAGGGTAGCAGTAGTATGGGTTTGAGTATGATAATGTTCATCTTACCTACCAAATGGAATAGTCCAGGGTTGAATGGACTATTTAAGCAGATGAACGTGGGTGTTTGGAAAAAGAAGGACCAGGTCAGTGTAGCTGTGTGCATTTTGACCTTAGTTTCCGTTGATCTAAGTTCAGTTATGTTTATTTGAACTGAGTTAATTATGGAGCTGAGTTTTTAATTTATTTTTGTAAATATGGTTTGGTCACAAAATGGTGAATAAATCACTTGCTACGCTGGACAGCATCTATCTCCTGCACTTCTTTAGCCGCGAAGGTCAAGTCCTACCACAATCAAACCAGATATTTTTGTTTCTTATGGTCTGAGAGGCCCTCAAATGTCTTTTGGGGCTGCAGTGTGCCTTTTACTGAGGAGTGGCTTCTATCTCACCACTCTACCATACAGGCCTTATTGCTGGAGTGCTCCAATACGTTTGAAATGGTTGTCCTTCTGCAATGTTCTCCAGAGCACTGCTGGAGCTGGAGTAACAATTGGGTTCTCAGTCATTTACTGAGGCCCTTCTGCCCCAGTTGCTCAGATCAGCCAGGCGACCAGCTCTAGGAAGAGTCCTGGTGGTTCTAAACTTCTTTCATTTATAAATGATGGAGGCCATTGTGCCCATTGGGACCTTCAATGCAATGGTAACCTAATAGCTGACAGCATTAAACAGCAGTGTTTTTTTAAAACTACTAAGTCTATTATGTCAACCACAAATCAAACATATTTACAGCCTTAATACATTTACTTTGAGTTGAACTGTAGTTCACAACAATTAATTGAAAAGACAAACTAGCTGTAAGCCGAGTGCATTTCTTCACATGTAGCTCACCTTTTCCAGAGCCATTTCAAAACAAAATTGTACTGTTTACTTAAATAACAGAAGGTTAGTATGAGGCAAGTGGTGGAGAAATGCCGAAACTCACTGGATCAAAATCTGTGATTACTAGTTCAGTTCAAACACTTTTATTTGAAAAAACAAAAGAAAAACCAGAGTATGAGTATTTCTGCAGTAAAAGTCTATTCTGTGGGGTTTTTTTTCAGTTACAATCACTGAGATTGACATGTGGTTGGTTTCTACAAATATGTTTGTGTAAACAGACACTCCTTGTATAACAACAGAAAAATGGATGTAACTGACTAACTTGAATGAATGTACTGGTGGACCCCAAAGCTGACACAATGTTGGAACAAGTTTAGAGGTTCTATATCACAGATAAATGAAGGAATGAAGGAGGAATCCAGGGAGTGGAGAAGGAACAGTGAGGAGTGAGCAAATGAGCAGGCTGGCAATAGAGAGGAGGAAGAGTGGGGTTGTAATTCCAGGGAGAGTTATTTTCTTTTCCAGTGGTAAACGATCCAGAGATGGTAAGAGATGGCTGGGCAGAGACCGACTGACTAACACAATGAGTAATACTAAAACAAGTGCTAACTCAATCACTAAGCATGGAAGATTTTTACCACAAACATGGCAGCAGTGGTGAAAAATGGATGCTATGACAAATCCTTAAATACACTGCAAACTAGTGAGCTGGGGAGCAGGTGCACCTGTCAGAAACCTTGCTGAGACTGGTATGCAGCCACACCTCCCAGGGATCTAGGAAGGTGGTAAGAACCTGCTTACTAAAAATCAATGTAAAGAACAGGAAGAATAGAGAAGGAAAAGGGAGAAAAAGGTGGACCTCAGAAGGACTTCAGACCATGGCAGACTTATGTTTTATTTAATGGCTATTTGTGGCTATTAATGACTATTGGTTTTCCTTGTTTCAGTTAAAAAATAGTTTGGCGATGGAGAAAAATTTGCATAGCGAGTTTCTGGAATAAGACAGCAATTCATATTCAAGATTCTTGATGATAGTGTCTCTTTGTTCTCAAGTGGAAAGTTGAAAAAATAATTGACTGGTGGGAAAAAAAAGTCCCCTTTTAGCTGTGGAAGATCTCAAGTGGTTTATATTCATTTTAAAAAGAAGATCGAAGCATGGGCCAAATTATTGCTAAAATCAAAGGTGTGCCCTTAAGGCTGCCTTAAAGGGTCTTCGGTTGAGGAGACATATGCTCATTTTACTGCACACTTAGGCCCATTATCTTTTATTATTTCACATAGCTAAGCAAGAAAAATAACTTCAGGTCAAAGGGGGTTCTGCAAAGCTTTACTCCAGCATAGGCATAGGCATTATTACAAAGAATTCACCAGGGAATTCCTACTAAATTTGATGGCAATCCATCCAGTAATTGCTGAGATTCACAAAGGGAATGCCACAGTGGAAAGTTAGATAAGCAAAGTCAACAGCATAATTCCTCCATGGAAGATAAATGTCTGTACACAATTTTATTGCAGTCCATCCAACATTATTTCTCTCTGGATTACAATAATGAGCTGATTGATCAGCTGATTGATGATGAGTCCTTCTTGAGCCATTCTGCTGCAGGTGTGACTTTATGTGGCACAGCTGGTTTGACAGTATTGTGTTTGGTATTAAAGCTACTTTAAAGGTATTTCCAGTAGATGCTATTTATTATGCTTTTTTACTAGCTTTGTTCATTTACTGTGCTTCCTCTCCTTTTACAAGGTCACTGCTGTATGCTGACTCATTTGCTTTCATTGTAATACCTTCTGTTTTATGGTATGACTCATCTGATTGCAGACATTTTCCAGATGATTCAGTGAGACTCTGATTCAGCCCCGGTTTTGCTCTCATCATACACTAACAACTGTAGTACTGTCTGCCTGTTCAGCTCACTGAGTCTGTGCTTAGTCACAGGTTTTCCTGAGCCTTTTGTGACTTTAATGGTTTGAAGTCTGTGATGATGCACATTCCAAAAGTAATCTGGATTTGTTTGTAATGAAAAGCTCTCAGCTTCTCTACTGACCTAATTTTTGTTTTATATTTAGTTTTGGCCATAGGAGGGAGTTTACTGCTTATAAAAACCTTAATTTTTGCCTTTATGTACAGCGTTAGTTAGACTTACTGTTCTTTAATGATTGCAGTCTATTAGAGAATGCAGCGTTGGAGACAATTCATCGGTGGCCTTCAGTGAGAAACCCGAAGGCACTAGACATTTATTTTTTCATCCCCTTTCCCCTCTAATATTTGTAGTAGTTCAAATATGGAGCTGAAAGCTGTATAGTAATGTAAAAGTTATATATAATTACATGTACATTTATTTTTCATAAATCAGATTCAGAGGTCTTGAAAATTAACAATGAAAAGTCATTATTTATGTGTGCCTATCATGCACATGCCAAGGTGTTAATGCAGTGCAACATCACCTCAGTGTTCATTGTTTTTTTACATAATGGCCCACTGTGATGAGAAAATGAGGTTATGAGAAATCAAAACAAAGCCTCTGTGCTCTTTTCCGTCAAATACTTTACTTCCTGACTCACCTAAATACCAGCCCACACAAACAATGAAGCACTTGAGGTTTTTGCAGCAGAGCTGACCTGTTTCATTACTGATTACTGCCAAAGTCAGGTTTGACCTGCAGATTATTGTTTTGTTGATTTAAGGATTTTAGCTGAATGCTTTGAAGCAACATGGAAGCAACCTAATAAAGTTAAACGGCATGCAAACAAAAAACAAACAAGGAAATAAATACTATAGACTGGTTTTATGAATCCTTTAGGGCTGTAAAGCCTTTGTAATACTCTTGTCAATATGCCAAATATTGGGCAACAGATGACAAAACCTGCTTGTCTTGACAGGCAAATCCAAATGAGTGCCAACCTTTTGTGAACTGTGTGTGGAAATTTGTAAAATGTGGTGTAAACAACAATTAGATTTTGAATGAACTTGAACAAAATGCAAAAATCTATCAAATAAATAGTAACGGTGGCATGAAACAATTGAGATCTTTTTAAAAGAAATGTATAAAATATATGTAAAAATAATTATTATGCTTCCTACATCAATTATTTATATTTATACTTGTTGCTTTCGAATAAAAACAATACATCATTTATTTATACTTATATTTTATTAATGTTCACCACACATGTTCAGGGAAACACATGTCAAATATGGATTTGTTACATGAATATCTATTGTACTATAGATATCATTTATTTAAAAATACATGTTATGAGATGACGTTATGTAGACTGGCATGGCACCAATATAAATCTCTTTTTTATATAATAGAGTTTGGCATGTTACTTTTAAAATTAGATATATTAAGACACAGAATCATGGGCACACATCATGTACAGTACAGTGTACTCAAAACCCCAGAGCAGACAAAACAGCGACCCGCCTCGCTCATTTACAGCAAACAGCATGAGCTAACCAAAAATGGTTTCCTGACGCAAATCAAGTGCTTGATTTGAAGGAGATTAGCCTTTATCAAACTGGCTCCAATGACAGTTATGAGTGTGAAATAACCTAATTTCAGCATTTGTATGAGTGTCCATATTAAAGCAAGACCTAAAATAAACTGCAGATGTCGTCTCAAGATGCTATTTGGGTTTAAATGCTGTACTACCTTCACTGTGGATATTTGAATAAAAGAAGCCTGAAGAGGGGGAATCAGCTCCATTGAACAACAAATCACTAACCATATTTAACACAGTGTAACAAGGTAATCACTCCTGCTAAGTAAGTGAACCCTGTGTCCCAAATCCATACTAAAGCAAAGTTGTGAGCAGTGTAGTATACTCTAGAAAAACTAAAGACTGAGAATGAGAGACTTAACAATCTCTCAGACTTGAACATAAAAGTGTGGTCAACATCTACAATCTCAGACTTTTTTCTTTTTATCCTATTCTCAGATGCAATGATTAAATATACTGAATTCCTATGTAGTCACAATTGTAGTCACCAGTCTATCAGAAGAAGTCATTGGTTAGGTAAGTAACTATTGTGAATGCATCTACTGCAGTACTGTATTTATTTTTGAGTTATTATGCTCGTTTAAAAACTGTTGTTACAATTTACCTAGCAAACTAAGAGGAAAAATATCACTGCAGGATCAAAAGCTTGTATACAAGGTTTGCATCTGACTACAACAATACGAATAAAAGAAGAAGAAATTTAACAAAGTAGTTTTTTAACAGTAAAAGAGCTAGCACTTACACATAAACCAGTCTTCACTAAGAAGATGAAACAATTTTCATTCTCATAACAATTTTTCAGAAGTTTAATTTGACACGTTTCATTCATAACTTCCTCTGAAAATGATATCTGCCACCTTAGATCTTCACATTCATCTTAAAATTAACCACTTCTTCACTCTCACAGTGACATGCACCATATGCCATGCTCTAGTAGCAATGTCATGCTACGTCCGTCTATGCTACTTGTAAAGGACAGCAATTATCCATAAGAGGTAAGGTCAATGTGAGAATATAAACTGATTCTTAAGCATCAGAACAAATGACTAATGCTTTTCTTTATCTGTTGCTTTCAGTATGTAGATTGTATGGACAAGGGGCACAGTGATGAAGCTTAAGATATCAGGATCATTTGGCTTGTTAGAACTGGACAGAATAGGCAATTCTTCTTAAAGTGTCCTGCAAAACAACTATCTGGATGAAATTACATCAACCCATACAGTACTTATTAGTCGAAATATAGAGAAGGTTATCGAGGAAATTATTTTAACACATCTTTGTATGCCGAGTTAGTTTGATGCCAAAATTCTCTGGCAAGATAAAGGTTGTTAACAGCCTCTACTAAGGGTTTACCAGGCTGGTGGCTGGTGTTATATTCCCACCCTGGTGGCGACACAGAGACACAAAGACAACTAATATGCATGTTAGACCTGCAGTATATCTGTGTTTGTTGTTTGGCTGAGAGGAAGACCGATGTTGTACATGTGCTCAGGGTTTGTCTGACAGGAAACATTATGCATGGTATGGAGCAAGGGACTTCACAAATAAGCATAAGAGGAAGCGGTAAGTGCCAGGCGGATGAGGCTCAACACAGCTTTGCTTTTTTTCAAAATTTTTTTCTTCCTTTTTTAGCACAGTCAATAGGCTGCATCAGTGCAAGGCATAAAATAAGCAGATCCCTGAGCAGCAACACACAACCAAGAAAAGTGAGAAATGTAAGTCTGTCTCACAATTTTCACATTTGGGAACATGTCTGCTGGCCCTATCCCTCATGGTATAAAATAAGTTCTTTAATACAGGACATGACAAGCCAGCTCTATTGTCTAATTAGCTATTAATGACATTTCTGCCACTGTGGAAAGCTCGGCATGGCTAGATTTATGTACCATTAGTGAATGATAATTCTCAAAGCTCTGGAGGACATGCTAATCCACTGCATAATTCATTACCACACAAGTCTACTTCTTTAGTCAGCTGATCAGTATTCATAAGGTTGGGCATAGTTTTTGGCACTTCAGTACTGCTCAACTGCAGCTACATTGACAAATCATTCCTTTTGCATTTGGCTTTAATTTGTTTTCCTTATAATTCCCCCCCCCCCCCATGTTATCATAAAAAATGAAAAGAAGATGCACAAGGTGCATTTCAAGTGAGACGTTTTGTCCTAAGCCCATTGTTCTCACCCCTGGTAGTGGTTGCTGCTGTACATTAGTAAAGAATATTTTTGGAATATGTCAAGCCTTTTGTTTCACAGCATACAAGTGTGGAAAAATAACAGTTGTCTTGTCTGTTTGCTCTGATGTCCCCTGGAAAGAGGTAAAGCAATCAATGGTCACATTTCACATTCTAACTATGGCATAAAAACCCAAACCATCAAGACAAATCATCACATATGTAGGCAGCAATGGTAGAAATCAGCATTTGCAGAACAATAAAATATAAAACATATATCTCACATCTAAGTACAAGCCTTTATTTCTGCTGAAAAACAACTGAATGCAACTCTGTTATGCTTTCCTTTTAGCTTCATCTGCCCCTATGATAATGTAAGTATGTTATTCTTAAAGTTGCAATACTGTAACACCTTGTTCACATCTTTACACATTGCCAGGCTGGAAGATGTTGTATTTAATTTGCAGCACATTAGCTTGATTTTAGAAGAAATAGCTCTGTTCCCAAAAACCTAATGGACACAGGAGACTAATGACCTCCAGACAGCATACCGAAAACCAGCTCAATGATGATTGTTAACACAACTTTCACACAGCTTTTAGTTATTTATGCAGCTTTGCAGAGATTAATGTCTTTACTGAATACTTATATTTAAGATTTTTCGATTAAAAGCTTGTAAATTGCAGTTTGCTTCGCAGTTCTCACAAAGTAACCCTTGTATGCTATAAACAATGTTGTGATACTTCTCACATTCTGATGTTTAGGGCATCAAAAGAAAACAAACCAAAAAATGGACAAAGCTGTGAACAAGGTGTAATAATGTCTGATAAAATCTTCTAAAAAGATGCAAGAACTGCTTTGTCAGAAGAGGAGGTGCAGAGACACAGTGATGTTCGAGGGTGAGCTCATGCTCACCCGCCTACTTCCTGTCAAAAAGCTGACACTTCCTCCCAGCAATGCTGTTAGACTCAGCTGCACTAATTATAGCGCCAAGTCCAACTGAGTCTGCAGTATTCTGCCTCAACTGCAAAATTGTGCTTAGGAGTTTATGTCCCAGAAGTGTTAAGGCTTTTAAAATCTCAATACCAGACATTTTTCTAAGTACTAATGAGCTATACCAATGTATAGCTCATTACAAGTATAACAAGATGAATGATTAGATGCAAGAGCAGTATTAAAGGTTTACACATTCACAAATAAGCACAATCAATCAATTTCAAAATAAGTAGATAAATGGTAGAAAGAAGTGGCCTGGTATTGGTGTTTTTTGCCAAACTTATAAGATATGTTTATCTTTTTTTGTCAGAGAGGAAAGGTTCGCAAAGCACTTTATGGTTGAATTACGTTTAAACTTGCAAAACATGTGAGTTCATGGACACTAACTCCTAATCACTTTATTTTAAATGGCATTGTATCCGTCTTCTATTTTTGATCTGATTAAGACAGCTAAAGCTGCGGCTATTTTGTTTTATTCTAAAAAATATAGAATAAACCCCTTATTCACTGATATTTTCTGGACCCTCTCTAAAAACCGAAATAGAAAAAGGCAAATTGCCGCTGTACAACGCAACTGTGCACTTTAATGCTCTGCGAACCTCATCTCTGAGCAATGGCTCCTTGTCTTTCCTGTCATTGGGAGCCAGTAAGGATGAGGAGTTAGCATTAGTTTTAGCTGCAGTTAATGAAGCCACAGGGTAGCCATGGCGAGCAGGAGTGATGGCCCCAAGGTGAAGGCAAGGGAGGCAGCCAGAAGCCTCCCATCGTTTACCAGCCTGAAGGAAATGACCTCCACCTTGAATCCGTCTTCGGTGGCCATGCAGCGAAAGACACCTTCCTTTAGGGGTGTGTCAACAACTGGCCCCAGGACACAGAAGTCTCCAGAAAAAATGCAGGGATAGTTCTTAATGCAGTTGTCCTTTTCCCAGCGATAAGTGGCATGGAAGGAGTGCACAGGGCAAGGGAGAAAGACTGATGTGTTAGACTGCACGAATACTTCTCTAGGGGAAGTTCGACGCAGCTTCAGAGCTGTCAAGAAAGAGAAATAAGGAATTTTATACCTGAAATTCACAATTTAACATTACAGCTGTAAATGCTGAGAGAAGATCTCTCTGTGGACACCTGATAACCGAACCCACGTAACGCTTTTTCATCTTTCATATTTCCAGCTCTGAACCTTTAGCATTGTTTTATAAATTGTTGCTGAGGGAGAATAAAAAAGCAACAACAGTAAAACAAATCTGACAACTGTCAAATGTTCAGGCACCCAAAAATCTGAAGTCTGCATATTCATCATGCCTCCTGTTTGTTTATAATTATTTAAAATCAAGTGCAAATTTGATTGGGAACATTTACACAGCACAATATTATTATAATTTAGGAGCCCAAGGCAAATTCTATATTATTTCCTGTCTCTTCAAGTATTCAAAATGGACCCACAGATCATTTTGGGGCTGAGGCCTCTGGTGAGTTCATCTAATAATAACTTTGCAAGAGAAAGTTGTGATTAAGTTTGGATGATTAAGTTTCTTGAGACTTTTAGATGCTTACTCGGTTACAGTAAGCAGAATAAAATGTGACTGGTTCAACAGAAGTAAAAAAACTAAAAGATCTTGAAATACACATCATATTCAAAACCACTAAGTACTGGAAAATACCAAATATAGAACTCACATTACTCACATAACGTCATCCAGCCTCTGGTGGTTATCAGATTTCAATTTTCACTATTTTCTCATTTTTTCTTGTTGACTTGTATAATTCCATATTCAATATTTCTTACTGTTTTCCACTACACAATTCACAGTTAAAACAATTATAATGTAACCAACTGTCCAAGAAGTCACTGAAAATGATAACAAACCCCCTCATCTGATTTTTCAACCTAGTTATAAAGATGAAGGAAGCAAGGCTGCTTTGTCTTAAGACCAGAAACTAGCTCTGCATTTTGAATATTATCACTGTAAACAGCATGCCCTTTGAGGCGAGAAAGCCTGGCAGGCAGTAGCGTGCTATGAGATTTCGCACTGCTTTGCGTTACTGCTGTTTCTTGGATTAATCCTGATATGAGTTTAAAGGCGTTTGCTTCTCATAATCTTTGTATACTGTTTTTCAAGAAAATAGATCAACCTCTTACTGTATTTATAGGAAGGTCGTTTGACACCAGTGGCACAACTTGGAATAAATGCAATGCTAAGGTCAGATCACTTGAGTAGATCGCTTTCTCTTGAGAGACTACAAACTTCAATCATTTTATGAGGTCATAACTGGATTTGAACTCTGAAACAGGGCAAGCTATAATATGTTAAAAAAAATCTCTCCCTCTGGGTTTTTGGAATCTGCTCAATTATATGATAATCATCTTTTTTACTGTAGCTGCTCAGAAAGGTTCCTATTTTGGTTTAATTAAGATGGAGAGAAAGTGGGAGAAAGTTGATAAGGGCTCACCAGCAGCTTCCCCGCAAACTGAGGAGTTTGAATGGTCCAAATTCTGAATGATTCCCCTGTTGGAAAATAAGACAGAGGACAAATTTCTTATTAGTGCCACAAATGGCTTATGAGCCACTGCATTGTTAAAAATTAAAACATGCAGACAAATGACTCCAAAATGTGGCAGAGGAAGGACAAAGGAGTTAAAGGCTTAAAACTCTATACAATTAACTTTTAATTTTTTTTCTAACTGAAAATAAACAACATGTATTAAACCAAGTGAAAACTTATTAATCATGTCAAACAGTGAAAGTAGCAGTAGCATGTCATCTTCCCCCCCCCCCAGAAACTGAAGCTACTTTGTATTTTCAGCCATTTTCAATCAAAAAATATGGAATATGTTTTTTCTGCTGGAATTGATGCTGTGTTGTTAGGATTACTAATGAAAGCTTGTTGTCTGCTCAAATAAAAACAGACGATAGCTCTGGAGCAGTAACATCACATCTAATCATACCCAGTTGAGGAATTGTACGCGGGTGGGATGGCGATGCACTTCCTCCTGGACTTGTCCCAGCCACAGTATGGATCCCGGGAAAGGATGCACTCTCTGCAGGTGTCACCATAGCGACCGCAGTCAGCCAGAGGCAGTCGCTGGACCTCCATCGCTGTAGCAACATACAGGTGTCCCTTTGGAGGATGATGCAATATAGTAGCATCAATATTAAAGCCATAAATAGCAGACAGAGCCATCTTTATACTTAAACCACTGCAAGTAGTCATCTTGATTGACAGTGAAACTAATACCCAAATTAACATAATTTCATGGGACAAACTAAGGACAAATGACTATTTCATATTAACAATTTCAGCCACAATTATATCAAATTACAATAAGAAAGCAAATAGAGGATGTATTTGTAGATTAATTATACTTAGAAAATGGAAAACAAAGGCAATTGACATGTGGGAAACTTATTCAGGGAACAATTTTAAATGAACTATTCCTCATTGTTATTATTATAGCTCTTGTTGCATAATATCCACCAAAAAAAATCCCCCATGGAAATAAAAATGCTGATGGTGGGAAGATGTCCTTGCTATCTCTAGAAGTTTTCTGCACTGCATAGCTGATGAGGTGGCACATATATATAAATGTATTCCAGTGCGTCTTTAATCATCTTGGAGAAAAGGATGATTAATTTGTTCAACATGTGTTGTATTATATATATTGTTCAAGCTACAATATATATATATAATATAATAATAATAAAAAAAAAGATTGTGAGATAGACCAGCTGCACAAAGCTGATATAATAATATAATATCCCAAAACTCTCAATGTAATACACTCATTGACCACTTCATTAGATACATCTATTCAACAGATTCTTAATTCAAATATCTAATTAGCCAATCACAATGGTGCCACTCCTGCCAGCTAAGAATAGAAAACTGAGGGTACATTTCACATGGACTCGCCAGAATTGGTCAATAGAAGATTGGAAAAAAATTACCCAGTCTGACGAGTCTCAATTTCTTCTGCAACATTTAAAACATAGGCTCATAATTTGGCATAAACTTTATGAAAGCATGTTTCCATCCTGGCTTGTAAAAATGGTCCCTGCTGGTTGGGGTTTAATGGTGTGTTGTATGTTTCCTTTGCACACTTTGAGTACCTTAGTACTAAGTAACTGCATTGTTTGAATGCCACAGGCTACATGTTTATTGTTGCTGACTATGTTCATCCCTGTATGACCATAGCGTACCCATCGTCCGATGGCCATATCCAGAAAGATAATGCACAATTTAAAAAAGCTAAAAAAGTAGTTTATTTAACATGACCATGAGTTCACTGTATTCAAATGGACTCCAAAGTCACCAGATCTCAATTCAGTACAGCACCTTTGCAGCTGACAAATCTGCAAAGGTGCTGAAAATCTGAAAAGTATTCACATTTACCATGATTCTCTGAAAAAAACAAACAAACAAAAAAAAACCTTAAATGCAATTTCAAAGAGAAACTAGATCCATCTTAACATACTGGGGACTGTAAATCATGTAATTGCTAAATTACTACTAGGGAGGTGTACCTAATGAAGTAGCTTGTGCGCTGTGGCAAGGATAACCAGCTCTAGTACAATTAATTTTCTTTGAATGTTTCACAGGCTGTGGCTCTTCCTAGCATAGTCCAAGCCCTAATGCATATTTATAATGACAAATGTAGCTAAAATCACACTCTACCACACAAATCAACATAATTACTCATACCTTTAGGGGATCAATAGCCATGTTTAGAACAGGGCCCTCATTGTGAAACAGAGAGTATTGAGATATGATGAAGACATCCTCACTGGTATGAAGAACTTTGAGAATTTTGCCTTGTTCTGTGTAAGACAAAGGAGAAAAGAGGAAACGATTACATATGAAAAAGCCACACATTCTTTATGGTATTTTTTTTTCAATTTATTTGCTAAAACTGAGTTGCAGCCCCTGTTATGCTTCTGTTGAGGTTTTATGACAGATAGGCAGTCCAAATGCAAAATGGCAGATAAGAATTTCAGCTCAAAAATAGCTTTTCTTTAGTTGAACTGTGCAAAATGATTACCTGGAACAATAACATAATACAGGAAGTCATGTTACCAATGGTGATGTAACCTTAAATGTCTGAGTTCTATGGGCAGCAGGGGAAATCAACCCAGAGGTTTGGATTCTGGATGAATTTTGGATCGGTTTCATAACTTAGGCACTTTGTTTTGTTCTTGATAAAAATGTCACAGCTTTCAGTAACTAAGAACATTTAGTATCCCCTCTGGATACTAAATGTTCAAAAGCAAAGGTTGCAGTTTCGCATTAAAAGTATATTTCTTGCAAACTGAGCTGAAACATTTTGGCCATAACACAGACTTATGGTAAATCTCAATTTATTGCCCTGGGTTTGCACAAACCAGGTTCCAAGTGTTCCAAATGGTCTGTCCTTATTAATTAAACAAATTACATCAACATGCATCAGTAGAACACAATGCCATTTGGCATCAATAAGGTCTTAAAAGGGCCCCGTGTCAACATTTTGTTTGAAGACTTGCATTATTTCAACTTTATTCTTACGCATCTCATCATGCATATCTCATCCTCTATCAAACTACCACTCAGCAATCCTCATGCCAGATAGTATTCCAACATCAAAAAGAACATGGATTAAAAACAGCCAGTGGCTGTTGGAAGATTAATCCTCCAATATATAATAATAATTACTGCAAGTTTAATGAGTTCAAGAATGAGACAAGAAGTCATACTTTTAAGTAACTTTCAAATTTGAGCTTTTAGTGTGAAAATGCTTCTGCAAGCCTCGATTTATTATTGTTCTATTACTATGAGCCACCGAATTTGCTGCAAAACAACTTAGTAAATTTACTTCTACTACACGTCTGTTTTTCTCATTACTGCTGCATACAATATCACAGAGCTCGAGTGAAAATGCACTGAATGTGTTTTTTGTATTTCATTAACTGTATCTTTGCTACTAACTGTTAGCTGCTCTCTCTTTTGGATTGTCTGTATTTGTGTTTTCAACATGGAAAGGGGATTTGTATTGCTGCACAAATGAGCAAAGTCATGTTCACAGCACATCGTCCATGTAAATACTTGATCCAACTGTCACTTAGAGAGAAGGAAGTAAGCCCTATTTGGAGGATTTAGTACACCATTCTTCAACTTTGCTATTTTATGTTGGTTAAAAATGTTACTTTGCATTCAGCTTGAGTTTGAAAACTGACAAGTCACTATTCTAGCTTTGAGCCACTTTGATTTGTACAATCAGGTTACACTACTAAACAGCCAAGTTCAGCATTGCTCTCAGGTTTTTCATAATCTCTTCTGCTTATTTTCCTTGTTTTTAGTTCTTTTTACTGCGAACTGTTTCATAAAAATTGAAATCTAAATATTCTACCCTCAGTGCAGTACATGCACTTCGATGGTCCTTTGTTGCTGCCAGAAAACAAAACAGTTCAAACTTGTTTTATTCTTTTGTTGCATCTTTTTTCCTCTCTCAATTTTTTTCTCCCTACTGTGAAAATGTGATTACTGTGATACCTTTTTTTTTCTCACATCCTCATTTCCTGAATGCTCCTTCTGTGAGGCTCTTTCTCATTTATAATTAGACAGGCAGGTTCTTGCTGCCACTTGGACTTCTTTTGTCCTCAAACTGCCTCGTCTCTTTTTCATAAACTTCAAATCTTTTATCCCTTGTTGTCAAAGATAACATTCCACATTTTATCTAATTTATTCTCATGTGGTTCTTTAATCCTGTCAAATGCTATTTTCAGCTCCTTTATCTAAACAGTGTATATCAGCACAAAGACAGCCGCAAGATATTCTGAGGGGGAAAAGGGTGACAGTGCTGAACTCAGTGGCATCTGCTGAGTAAATCAGTTTTTTTCTTGTTGTATTTAGCTTTTTCAGATGGGGTTTGCTGACACATCATACTCATTTACTGTAAATTCTTATCCCAGTACCCTTTTAAAACTTTGCAGTTATGTGCACCTATTATATAAAAGCTTTCCAGGTATGATAACGATAATTAAAATGGACCTGTTTTTGGTAACAAGATTTAACTCTCTTCTCTCTAAGTTACTATACATTCAGTACATTCACTTCCCCAGATTGTTTTTCTAGTCAGATAGCCGATTGGTCTGTGTCTTACCTACATCGTGTGCCACTGTCTTAATAGAAAATAACATAAAGTCATCTTGAAACAAGTGCATGGCTCTGACATTTCTTCCATCCCTCAAGGGAGATTTCTGCTATATCACCTCGATGACTGAAATGGTCCAGGCAGTTCTGCATCTTGTAGTGTTCACTGTGTCACTGAGGTAAAGCAGAAAAACAAATCTTTCACTACTGTCCTTTATCTTTGCTCCATTTCAAGTAGTCCCCTGTAACAAAGGCTAAATGCTCCACTTTTTCCACTGCCTCTCAAAGGTTGCAATCTATTTTTCCTTTGTTGCTTTTTCCTAAGTGACGCCTCAGGATTCTTGACACAAGATACTCACAGTCAGAAGTCTTTGGGCTATTGAACTTCAGGGGCCAATTGCACTTAAAAGTATTTTTTTCCTTCTCTCCCCTTTGTATACATGAATAACACTGAGTCTATATGTCTTTATACAGTGTTGGGGAGTAACGGAATACATGTACCGCCGTTACGTATTTAAAATACAAAATTTGAGTAACTGTATTCCGTTACAGTTATCGTTTAAAAGGGTGGTATTCAGAATACAGTTACTTTGTTGAAATAAATGGATTACATGGCGGTCTTTTCCTGTTTCACATATTAGGCTATGCTCTCCCTATTTTTGGCAATTCCACGCCGGTGGAAACCTAAACAAAACGCACATTAAGAGGCTCTAATGCTTGTGTGTCAGTGCCTATGTCACCTCTATTTGCGCCCCGCAAAATGACGTGAAGAAATATTTTTTTAAAAATATTCACAAAAATGATTTAATATGAAGGCAGTAGGCAGAGTGTTACAGGCATAGCCCTAAAGACTATAGCCTCATGGGCAGTGTAGTCCGTGCTGCAGGGAGAATGGACTGCCATACCTGTTATGTGTCTGTGAGCGCAAGGGAGGGAGAAAAAGGACAGTGGAAAAGTAAGAGTTGTCACCCACCAGCAACGGGAGCTGGAAGTAGGGCTGCCACAAACGATTATTCTGATAGTCGACTAGTCACCGATTATTTTTGCGATTAGTCGACTAATCAGATCATGCATCCATTGGACGTACAACGTACAGCTTATTGCACCAGCATGCATCTGCTCTTATATAACTATCATTAGCTTACAGCTTTAAGTGTTTAAGGTATGTGCTAACTAAAAATAAAGACAAGATGATAGTTTATTAAATTTAAATGAAATTTGCAGATTGTTTCGGTGAAGTTAAATAAACTCAGCCGTCTGCTCCTTGCTATCTAAAATATAACAGGACACCGGAGTATATTCTCGAGCACCTCACACTTCTGCTAATCAGCTGTCTGCGTGATGTTTATTCAGCTGTGTAAAAACTATAACTTCAATCTCAGCCAAACCGATTTACTCAGGAACAAATAAAATACCGAAAAAAGCCAAACAATAACATTTTTAAGTTATCTAAGTGACTTATATATCATGTTTAACCTGCGAAAGACGGCGGTGGGTTTGAAAACGATTTGCTGGGAGTCCGGTGTTCTCACCGGCTCTAGTGAGCCTTTCCCCCGGCTAGCTATCGAGCTGGTGGGTAACAGACGTCTCCGAAAACGTCGGGGCGCTTTTGAAAATATGTGGTGTCTTGATAAACTGAGCAGATATTTGAAGTTTACACAGCTACATTCTCACCTGAAAATATGTTAAACGTTTATTTTGTGACCCAGAAAGAATAATAAGAGTAATATTAAAACTAACTAGCTGCCGCCATTGTTGGGCTGCGCTGAGCCGCGCTATGAATTCTGGGACATAGCTTTTTCTTCTTCGGGGTTTAACGGTAGCTGGCATCCTTGTACATGCAGTGCTGCCATCTTCTGTTTCAGTCCGTTATTACACTCTTAAATCCTACTACTTATTCCTGCATCTTTTGGGATCTTACAAAGCTTCAAACGACACATCGACTATTAAATTAGTCGTCGACGATTTTGATAGTCGACGTAATCGTGACTAGTCGACTAATCGTGGCAGCCCTAGCTGGAAGCATGTAAATAATAATAATAATAATAAATAACCACTGCAGCCAAAAAGAGTGCCTGATGAGCCCAGTTGTAAGTAAGCTATTAAGTAGGGGTGGGTTTTAATAATCGATTCATCGATGAAAATCGATTCTAGCTTGGATAACGTGAAATCGATTCATTAAAATCCTGAATCGATTTTTTAATATAAATTTATTTTGCCCGAAACGCCAGAATCTCAGGTGAAACCTCACAAAATTTCAACAACCACCAAACAGCTAAGACAGTAAATGAGAGCAGGTACACGGATTCTGCACAAGGACGTAAACACACAGCGCGGACCCGCGGATCAGAATCAGTGAGATGTCGCCTTTCTCACCCGACGGGCGCTGCAGCTTTAAGCGGCTGCGCGCGCTCCCACGGACGGCAATCACTTTCTGGCACAACAGCAGCACGGACACGGTCGGGGCTGAAAGCCGACAGCTCGCTGATTCTGATGTTTCGGCGGGTCCGCGCTTTGTGTTCACGCCCTTTTTGCGCTGATTCTAAAGCTGTTAGTTTGATCTCTCTCCAAACAATATTGACCGAACCAGCAACAAAAGAAGATCCAAACTACGCTTCACGTAAACATCGTCATGAAATCACTCTTTTACTGTTTTGCTTCACCCACGATAAAATCACACTTCATGCACAGCTGTCTCTCCCTCTCTCTCTCTCTCTCGCTCTCTCTCTGTATACTTCATGAACAGTTTCCCGTCTAAAAATCTGTTTTCTGCATTATTCGCTTGCTTGTTACGCACAAGTCTACTGTTGTTTACAGCGCTGTCGGCCGCTGTTTTTTTTTTTTTTTTCATACTTCCGAAAAGAAAACCTAATTTCTGCCGTTCAATACTGAACAAATTTAAATTTTTTAAAATTATGCAAAATGCAGAACGCTTAGCCGTGTGTCTAATAAAACCGCTGTAACGTCAGAGGTAACGTTCATATGTTGATTAATGGTTGTCTTTCGTTTTTGATGTACTGCAGAATATTTTTATAAAATCCCAGGCCAGGAAAACCACCTTCATGTTTTTCTGTGTTTTATCTTCAGCTACTTTGACACAAAGGCGTCTGCTGTGAGGCGTACACCTTTGATAAAGTCTTGCGTGTGTCAGCTTCCTTTTTATAGATACAAAAATATGTAAATGTACTGATCTGAATTATAATATTTCTAACTGTCAAAATTTCCCAGATTCAAATCGAATTTAATTGAATCAAATCGTGGATCGAATCGATTCGGGACCTTGTGAATCGGAAACGAATCGATTCTAGAAATCAGTGACGATACCCAGCCCTACTATTAAGCCTCGACTGTACACTGTGTTCGTGTTTTCCTCCGAAACAGTAAGTTCCATTGGAGCAGCCTTTCAACACCTCTCTCTGTCTCTCGCTAGCAAAGTTGACCCAGACAACAAAGTAAAGCTAGTTTTCAGCTACGAGCCCGACACGGAACCCGACGTATTAGCCAGAGGTCCCTTTACTATGGTTCGGAGCCGCAGACCTGTTTTATATACGCACGGAATACTTTTCTATATGAGATCACTGGAAAAAGAGCAGCCTTACCTAATGTCCACCCTACTGTTACTCATTTTATATTAAGATTTAAAAATCTAGTTGGTATTGGTATGGCGAGTAACCTTTAGTAATAGTAATAAATCACACAGCAATAGTACATTCATGTAGTTGTAAAAAGCTTGATAACATATTAAGTAATCCAAAGTATTCAGAATACGTTACACTCATTGAGTAACGTAATGGAATATGTTACAAAATACATTTTGGGGCATGTATTCTGTAATCTGTAGTGGAATACATTTTAAAAGTAACCTTCCCAACACTGTCTATATAGATATCAGAATATCTCAGGGATGTTTTTCATATTGAATAAACCTCTACGGTTTTTAGGCAGGATAAAACAAAGAGAGTTCTTTGTGAACTAAATGATTCTTGGGGTGGTAAATAGGAATCTATCATATCCATCATAAGCTTCCCTTACCATAACTACAGTCTTTCTTAAACATTAACATCTTTGAATTCCCTCATTTAAAACTCATCCAAAACTGCTAACTTTTATTGTCTGCTTACATGAGCAGAAAAGGTACAGAGAGAATACTTTAAAACACTGGGATTGGAGAGTGAAACCCGTGTTCATTAATCATTTTTCTGAATCAATTGTGCAATTCGGGCAACATGGTGAAACAGTAGTTGTTGCCTCACAGCAAGAACGTCCTAGGTTCAAAACCACCAACTCTCCACGTGTTTTTGGATTAATTGGTGATTCTAAATTCCCAATAGGTGTGAATATGAGTGTGAATGGTTGGGAATGATCTATCTCTCTGTGTTAGCCCTGTGACAGACTGGCAACCTGTTTAGGATGTATCCTACCTCTCGCCCTATTGGAGCTGGAATAGTTTTCAGCCCTCTTTTCCACCCTGAATTGGATAAGTGGAAGTGTCAATCACAGAGAGAGAAAGAGACAACCATTCATTCTCACATTCACACCTTCAACTAATTTAGAATCACCAATTAACCTTACATGCATGTCTCTGGATTATGGGAGGAAGCTGGAGTACCTAGAGAGAACCCAGAAAGGCACAGGGAGAACATCGAACTCTGCACAGAAAGGTCCCAGCTGGCAGCCTAGTTTGAGCTGTGAACTTTCTTGCTGTGAGGTGACAGTGATAACTGTCCCAGAGTGTCTTAAAACAGTGCTATTGAATCTTACAGTGGATTCGACAGAATTTCTTTGTGTCAGTTTTCACATTTAAGCTCTGGCCTTTGTGTGTTTCCTTCTTAGGTGTTAGTGCTCATGCCTTTATTAGTTTCTTTTGCCTTGTTTTCGTTTCACGTTGAGTGTTAGTTTTCTATCATGTTTTGTTTTAGTTCGCTTCCTACATTTCTCTGTCTGATTTTGTGTCTATTTTCATATTGATTGAGTATTTTGTTCTTCTGTGTCTTAGATTAAGTTACAATTTTTGGTTTAGTAAACAGCTTTTGCTTGACTCCTCCGCATTCTGCATTCTGGGTCTACTGTTTTACTCTCCACACAGCTATGTTGAGACAGTTTTTCTGCTGAAGGGGTTATTTGATCTCTCCTTTTATGCCTGATGCCTCAGCAACTTTCAAAGAATCAGTTTCCCGCCACCTTAGCTTTGTTTCAATCAGATTGGGATCAGGCTGCAGCTGCCCTCGGCCAAGACTTTGACTTTGGTCTGAAATGCAGCCCTGGCTCTCGGTTTCTTCTCTACATGTAGCCAAGACTGTGGGATACATTTTTTAAAAAGATTATTCCATCAATTAGATTACTACTAAAACGGCATCCAAATCCACACACAGGAGCTAGAGACAACACTTTGTCTATTCCATGTAATTTTCTTCCTTGTGAAAACCCAGCACCTACTGTACATTATCAGACTCAACCCCTGGCTGAGATTTGGGTACATTATCTATACCACTCTAGCACTACAATGACTCTGCTGTATGAAAGCAGTTTTGCGGCAGCTTGCAGAAAATATCCTTTTACAGTTATTGAAGTAGCCAGTTATTATATGCATAAATTCTGTTGAAATATTTGTTGGCTAGAGATCAAAAGACTAAGAAACTCACTCTGTCAAAAACTGTTGTGTTTTGTCAGTTTATATCTTATAGTGTAGTCCCACTGAGACTAGTTAGATGGGTTTAAAAAGCAAAATATACAGTGCACTATTTAGCTAATTAGGAGTTGGGCACCACCCTGTCAGCTTGTTCTAGGTCAACATGTTAAAGGGAGTTCAATTAGCCTTCAAATACATCACTTCGGCAAAGAGCTGTGACTAGAATAAACAAGAGGTTGGCGCAGAAATTAGATGAGAGGAAGTTGAGTAAGTGATGTTTTCCACTTCCATAGAAACTGCCATCAAAATGTTTTGCATAACAGCACCAAGAGTCTTGTCGTTCTACTTGAGCCTTTAAGTGTGAGTGGGAGTGCTAAATCCCTCCCTCTCTTCACTTTAATTCCCATGGTCTTTTAAACCCTAATTTTTGTTACTGACCTATTGCCAACAACCTATCTGGTTGTCATTTTGTTGCTGTTGTTGCAACTTTTTCTTTTGATTGCTTCTGTACAATTTATCTTTGTATAATTAAAAAAAAAACTTTTCATCAGACGATCCTTTTTCTAAATACTTTAACATATGTTTTTCTAAATATACTATTCAGGAAAAAAATACATAAAAAATACTAACTGTATTATATTCAGTGTTACTCAACAAAACTCATGCAATCCTTTTCTGACAGGACAAATTATTTAACCTGACTTTTTACCATCACTAGGTGTCATTTTAGATTGAATCAAAGTGGTTGTTTGGTCTGCTTTGGACTTTGAATTGCAGCATTCTTACCAAACTAAATGAATTTGTCCAAACAATAGCAAATACAACATAACTGATTTAAAGCAGACTAACAAAGTGTAAATGCCAGCTTCAGCTGATCTTCCGCTCAGTCTTACTGGGAGTAATTATATTGAACATTGGAGCACTTGGTGATGTTTTTTGTCCTGCCTACTAATTTTTGCTTTGCTTTTTTTTTCTTTTCTTTTTTTTTTTCTAAAGCTCAGCTTTGTAAGATATTTTTAATTTAAATGATGTTTTCATTTTAAGAGGAACTTTGCACATAATTAAATTAAAGCAATGTAAATGAGGCAGAATAAGTTAAATAAGACTTACCAGGCCTTTTACCAAGAAAGACTAATGTCTGAAGAAAATGCCTCTCTATAATTCCATTGTCTGTGGTTTCGAGGTGGACATGAGCTCATCACTTGTACCTCTTTGATTAAATTAAGACTGTTATAATGCAACTACCCAACTATGGATGAGCTGCCTGTCTTCTTCACTCACTAAAGACTGAATCATTTCAAGAAGGCAGCTTCTCATCATCATTTACACAGATACAAGAGCATGTATGAAATAATTTATGCAGACTGATGAGCTTGACGAGTTACACGGAATGAATATTTATACCCAGCACTCTGAGGTGGAGGTGATGCAATATTAAACAGAAGGGAAAACAAACGCTCTCAAACCACAATTCAGAAGTGATCACAAAGGGAATCTGAAAATTGCAAAAACTGAACTGTAACATATAACCTGTGTTGTAATGGATAACACAAGCTCTGTTCTGCATGCCAATTACTGTCCCTGAAAGTAAAAACAAGAAACAGGAAATATTTTGTCAGTAGAAAACAGTAGTACAATGTGTTCCCACAGTCTCAGATACCAGTGTGACTCAAACTGCTCTACTTTCTTTTTAGGCCACCATAGAGACCCATTGCTGCTCATAGCTCACCATCCTTTCCCTCCTATTACTGGCACAGTTTGTAGAGCTCATAGTGAGAGGACAACAACCTGCCTTTTTTAATACCACCTTGTTTTTTTGTGTTAAAAATATAACCAGCCCAGAAAAGCTTTATGAATGACAAGCACATATACACTGCAGCAGTCACAATTTGCACTTTGAAAGATGACACTCGCTCATCTTTTGGTGAACTTGAGAGTGGTGAGACACTCATGCACACACGAGCATATGACTTGTGATGGTTGCCATAGTGATCTCCCTTAGGCACAACACAATTTTTCCAGTAACTGCTATGGGCAGCAGCAGCTCAGAATTGCTGCTTTGATCAAATAGAAATAGTCTTGTGAAGGCTATGGATTGTTTGACTAGATTTTGAGAAGAAAATATTTTGACAGTTTGTCAGTTTTTCACATTTAATATTCACAGCTTGTATTGAGAATTTAAGAATATCTTAGCGGTAATTTTTTTAAAATCATATTTTAGTCTGTGTTTGTTTTTCGTTTCTAATCTAGTGTTGCATGTTGAACCGGGACAGTAGAGAGTGGCTAATATGCAAATACTGCTCAAGCAGTATTTGCTTTTCCCTAACCAGCTGAAGTGAAGTGCAGAATATTATATTGTAAAGAAAAACAATTCTTAAGGAAAGGACTGCAGAGGTAAATGTAAATACTACTGATGTGGGGACAGTGCAGCTAAAGAACAGAAAATAGCTACTCATTAGTTGCTTTCAGATGGCTAACAAAACCCTTTAGCATGACAAGAGACATTGTAAGCTAACAACACACATAACAACACACAACACACAAGCACATATGCTTGTACATAAACACACACTCAGACACACACCTGTTCCAAGGTAAAGAACGCTGTAGTGTTCATCGTTAACTGCCCGTACGATGTCCGCCACTGTATGTGTGATTTGGTCATCTGAGGGCAGGTCAAGTGGAGCCACACCAACAGGCCGGATCACATCCTCAATTTCTGGGTGGTATCTCATCACCCCAAGAGTTTTCACGTTGTTTTGATTCTCCGCTGCTCCGGGGGTTTTGCGGAGACACTAAGGGAAAAAGTGACGTACTCTATTCCGATGGACTCCAAATCATTTATTTTGTATTGATTCATTCCTTTAAAAATAACACCTGAATTATATTTAAAAATATGAATTAACTCATTACATTTTTTGTACTGGGCTTTAATTAAAAAATTAGCAGGATTGATGGTTGTTAGGTTTTACTTACAGTCCCAGGGCGTGTGCCAGTGAGTTGACCGCTGTAGCCCTTCAGCTTAGATGTGGAGAAGGCCTGGTCAATATCTTCAATGGAGTAGGCACAGATCACTGTTCTGCCCCTGAACAAAAGCAAGGAAGGAGTAATTACAACCACAATAAAGGCATGGAAAGTGGCTTTTAAGTAGAAGACAAGAATTTTGAGTCTGTGTCTGAGGTTGATGTATTATAGATACAACATTTCAAGTAATTATATTAATTGTACAAAGACTGAAATTGCTACAGTTCATGTTTTCCGACTTTTCTCTTTTGTCTATGTCTATCCACATTCACTGAATTTGATAATATTTGTCACTACCGCATAGTCAATAACTGCTCCCCTATAATACCTTCCAACTCTAACTCTTTTGTTTTAAATATTGCTGTAAGTGAGCTTTAATCACGGCTATGCAAATATACACACAATCAGCGCAGACTTGGGTTGAACTTAAACTTAAGTTTGTGTTTGTTACCAAATTATTGTGTTGATGTTGTAATCAAAACTGGAACAAAAGAGGGTATTTGTGTTTGCACCTAACTCATGGCTGTATAGATCAGTTGTTCAGTATTATAGCCCAATCCTCACAAAGAGCTTTGCATTTAATCTAATACAGGGCATTTGTGAATTAAAGATTTGATTAAATGTTTATCACATTTACATTGAGCAAGCCTATACAACTACACTTTTCATAATAAAAGGTTGTAAAATGTCTATAATACTGTAAATAAGGGAAATCACTATATATTGTTCATGTTTAGCTGATATATGGATCCATATACGTTACAGTTTGCGAACTTGTGTGCATTATTTTGGAATTTCCTTTACACTAAATTTAATATGATCAACAATTAATGTATGCCTCCAGCGGTGTATGATATTGTTTTGTGTATGGCAACTGATATGTCTGGAATGGAATATGCACATTTACCGAAAACTATTTAACGGACTCGGAATCCAACAGAAATTTTCTGTTGCAGTTAAAAGGAAAGAAAATGTTCTCTGACAAGAACATTTCTTCCAAATGTGTGGTATGTGGTGTGTACTGTGTGGGTGGACAAATGTAGGTTACTTTGTTATAGTGGTTGGTTTGTTATGTTATACATCTGCTTCATTTCATTTTCCCTGATCCTAAAAGCTTGATCAGTACGTGATCACATGATCTTCCTCTTTTCATGGATGTATGGATGTAATAAAGAAGGACATGCAAAGGAGTGGTGTGACAGAGGATGCTAGGGATGGGTGAGATGGAGGCAGATGATCTGCTGTGGCAAACCCTAAAGAAAGCAGTCAAGAGAAGGAGGCAGAGGAGGAGGAGAAGATGATGAAGACAATCGCAAAGATGACGGAGATGATGATGATGATTATGACTGGTCTGATACTGACCAAAAAAGCTGGATCAAATTTCGGTGACAATAAGCTGATCCATAAGCTAACAGCAGAGCGACAACAGTTTGGATTACTTCATGCTGCTACACCAGCAGCTTCTATTTGTATGTTTATTTATTTATTTTTTTAACTTAACTGTAAACTGTGGTCAAAGTGAGCTGGCAAGAATAAAAAAGATCCAGTGCTGTCTCTCAAGAGCGCTTTCATTTTCACTCTATGTTCAATCAGCGAGCTTATATAAGAAGCTAGAAGGATGTTGGTTTGATATAACACTTGTTAGTTAAGATTTTAAGTTACATATGCTAACATAAGGTTCTTATCAACACCACGTTACATAACTATTTCACTTCTGCTATCTCCTTTGATGTTATTCTACAGTGGATTCAGTTGTTACATTTTATTTTATAAGATGGGAAAATTGAGCTTAATATTTCTTTGCACGTGAAAGATAAATTCCCATCTCTTCCTCACAGTGAGGGATATACCAGATCTGGAATCAGAAAAAAGCAGGATCGGGTAATTCATACTCACCATGCATTGGAAAAGAGGCCATACAGAACCCCAGCCCTTTTATCCTGAGCAGTCAGCACCACTGCTTGCTTCAAGTTGTTGTACTGTTGCTGAGTGTTTCCTGCACCGCACATCACCCGTGCCTTCAAGAAGGTGGTCCAAGAGTCTGCCATCAGGTTTTTGACACCCCCTTCATCAACCTTGAAATATAAATAAAGACGGTCATAACAATGTCCTGAAGGTGATTTTTTTCCTTTTTAATTTTGGTCTGAAACCAGAACAAAATTAAAGTGTCCTCTGCAAAGATATTGTCCTCTAATCCGAGCCACGAGCAATCCTTTTCTCTTCTCTCTGTCAGTTTGGGAAAGAGTAAATTTGCTTGAATATACAGGATGGTCCTGTAACCTAGTTTAGTACACAGTACACAGGTGGGCACATCAAATCTAGCTTTTTAAAACTTGCCCTCTAACAAATTTCTTTTAACTGAATTATGTGCATTCGGCAAAGTGGGACACAAGACAGAGCCACTGAACAAGCAGTCAGCAAACACATTAATGCTGTTTATTGTAACTGAACATGCACACCAACTGATGGAGAAGGGTGGACTAGCTCTCCTAAAGGTCACCTCCACAATATTCTAAAGCTGTCTGTGGAAGGATATGACTTAATTATGAATTATTGAGCACTTGGCAGGAGTCTTTGAGCCTTTGAGCTAAAGTTTCTGCTCAGTAAAGAGAGACTGGTCAGGACTTATTATGATGTTCTAGTTTGACACACTTTCCTAACTCCTAATCGCAACGGAAATCAATGAATGCCTCAATGCTTTTCTTTAACCATCAATAATTTCATTAAGGATTATTTACTTTGAAATTCATTTAACAATCAATTGAGTGGGTCAGTCAGGAATCACATAGGAGAGCAGAAAATTTCCAAAAACGAGCAGGATTTTTACCATGCATATTCGGCCTATGCGAGCCCTGTATGGCTCCTCGTCCACTCTGGCTGTCTTGTTGAATTCACTGAAGAAAAAGTAGATTTCCTCCTTGTATTTTTCTGAGGAGGGGATTATAGATGCTCCAGCAAACTGTGGATCTGATAATGAGCCAGATAAGCAAGACTTGATTATTTTACATAATAACATATTTTATTAGTGAAAAAAAAAAGAATTGGGAGAATCAGTAGCTGTGTAAATGGTTAATCACAGTAGTTAGATTTCTAAGAGTGAATACACCTACATGTTTTTTCCCAAGGGAAAAATAGTAGATGATTTACAGACAGAACCACCCACCATCTCCATATGCATTAGTCTAAACCTGTACGGTTTCTGCGTGACTTCCCTCCTCCTACTCACTTAACAGCCAAACGTTCTCTGTCTTCAGGAGTTTCTGGGAGCCAAACGTACGCCGTATCGAGCCGGAATGACCTTCTACCGACGACATAGCAGAATACAGACTCCCATCTGAGAAGGCGAGGAAGAAAAATGGACAAGAAAAGAGAGGGTGAACAGTGGGTAAAAAAAATAGAAGGCATACTGCGAGCTTGATGGATTTGTACAAGGCTCAGGGGGAGAGGAAGAGAGATTGGAGTGGCACAAGAAAAGGAGTGACTGAGGAAGATACAGAGAAGAGAACATCAAATAGAAAGCAGGGGAGTCGAGAAAAAAAAGAGGATCGGGGGACAAAGACAGAATTTTAAAAAAAAAACAGGGGAGGGAAAGAAAAGCAAGAGCAAAGAAGACATCAAGCCAGAATAGCTCACTGCAACGATGAGCAGCTACCAATCACCATGTTCCTAGAAACCCCACTTAGAGCTCCGTCTCCATAGCAATGCAGAGGGGAGCATTTGAAATCATGGCACTAACATCTTAATTAGGATTGATCTTTATTTGAATGCTGCTCAGCTCAAGCAAAGGGTCGGCTCGTTGCTTCCACAATCGATCCCAATCTGAAAGAGCATCCTGCAGTGCGACCTCTCACTGATTAGAGTGTTTCTTCAAACAATCCCTCTGAAGAGTGCGGTTTAACAAATAGTGTCTCTCATCAGGCAGTATGACTATTGAAATGTTGGTTTAATTAGAAACATCTCTATTATGTTAATGTGATCCCAAATAACCGCACAACCAGGAGCTCTATTTGTTGGGGAATGAAGCGGGGGCATTTAGGACTTGTAAATCAGTCTCATGAAACGGGTGAATTATATCACCGAAATTTGCCTTTGATTTAGGACAAATACAAATGAAGAGCATTACAGTTCATTAGCAGATCTGCATTTTCTGCTTTGAACAGAGATGAGATAATTTGAGAAAAACAATAAATAAATAAATTCACTCACATAACAGACACTGATTGAAATGACTTATGTTGCTCAACTGTGATGGATAAAAACATACAAAAAAACATTTAACAGCTTTAAGTGCTGGAGGCATTCAATTAATAAATCATTACTTTCATTACTTCCTTTATTGATTTATCATTAATTCTTTAATTAATGGATGACATATATTCTAAGGCTGGCTAATTAGTTTTACTTTTACAACCTCAAAACCAATATACTGGCCTATGGCTCCTGTCCACATATAGCATTTTATTAATGACTGGCACATAGTGACAATGATAAATTGCACAGTAAGCTTTATATAATACATTATGTGGTTGCACAAGTGGGTCTGTACTTGTTAGATTGGAGTCATTAGAAATGAGTCATGATTTATTTTTGTTCAAAAGTGTTATGCTGAAGAAACTATTTAAAATGTGAACAATAAGGAATTAACCCAGATGGTAATTATTCATTCTTAAAGCACAATAATAGTTTCAAACCTATTTGCATTTACGTCATTTTGATGGCGCAAACTGAACAGAGGACTCAAATTGAATACAGACACCATATGCTCTAGAAAAGTAACACATTGGCTTTTAAAATCTGCAAACACATCAGTCTTGTAAAGCACTGACTCTTTAAAACACTGTGAGGCACTTCAGATAAAAGCATTCGCTCATTTGCATTACATGAATAGAGGTTGATAATAAGAGACAGATGGCTCCTGGGAGTCAGAGGCACACAAGTGTCACACTGCTGCTCCTGTCGCAAATGAGCAAAGTTAATATAAAGATTTGAAGGTGGCTTTGTTCTAAAATAAGATCTTTGGCAAAGCTGTCACTTTGCCATAGAAAGTAAGAGTCCCTCTTACAAAAATGAACCGAGTGAGATTTGAGAAAAAAAACAAAAAACAATAACATTAATTCGTCATTACTACCAGTTTCTTCTTTTATTATCCCAAAAGAATGATCACTGGGGATAAGCAGTGAAGTTGCGCACCCATAGTTGTTTTAACCTTTTATTATGGCTGTTGCTGTTCTGCTCATGTTTTATGTCTTTTATTCATTTTGTTAGTTGAATTTATAACTCATGTGAGCTGGTATGTCATTGTTTTTTTTTTTTAAATTACATCTTTTATTTATTCTTCTGTACAGCACTTAGTGGTCGTGGTTGTTTTAAAGGCATTTGCAAATAAAGCTGGTATGGTATCATTTTTATTTGCCACTCAAGTCAGTTTTTATGTTTAAAAAAAGTCCTGCAGTGCCACCAGTGGATGCAAGGTTGGCAAACCTTTCAGTCACATGCCTCATTTTCAAAAAACTTTGGGTCAAGAAGCATGGATTTAATTGCTACTATACTTTTATTTTCCATGCAGCATTTTATATAAAAAAGAAAAAAATCTTTAAATTTAAAAATGCCATATCTTTTCCAAATATTGGATGAGATTAGATACAAGGTACATTTCTAAAATCAGTTGTCAGCCACAGCCACAGCCACAGCCAGGCTATTCTACTTTTAAAAAACAAAACAAAACCCAAAACAACCCACAATCTCGTTGTACATGTACAATGACAATAAAGGGCTATTCTATTCTATTCTATTCTATTCTCAAAACCAGAAGCCTCAAGATGCCCAAAGGCCAAATGATTAATCCCAAGGTCAACTTGTGATGTAAGCTATATCGAATTTTCATGAATAGCTGTCAATAATTATTAACAGGTCACATTTATTCTTCAGATCTTTATTAAAATCGGATTGTATTATCTTTAGACCAACCCTTAGTGAAGTTATAAGACGGATTCAAGATTTTCAAAGCCATTTGTTTCCTACTGCCAATGAAATTTGGCAGCAAAGCTACCAGACAGAAAGTGAGATCAAATTTCAGCAACTGTTTCATAAATTGGTACCAAACTTGGTCCACGGATGCAGCACTGTTCCCTGACATTCGAGATTTCTTGGGAAGCGCTGCAATAAACACAAAAATGCATTTTCTTTCTTATCACGTGCTTGCAGACACACGTTTAACAAGATCACATCAGTTGCCATGGTGACTGAACCCTGTTGAACCCCCTGCCCTCTTATTGCTGCTTGCAGATGAATTTTTCTGTATTTCACTGTTGGTAACCATCACACCTGTAATCATCATTCAGTCTCATTCTGATTACAGGCTTCTCTGCAGCACAATTAACTTTAAGCTTTGATTGCTTTCATAAGATGCTAGTTTGATGTCCAGTTCTAACATGAATACTGACAGTAAAATGAATTGAACAGGATAGATTTTTTACATCACTAAATTAAATGCCAGTATATTTAATTGACTGCCTTCAAAATTTGAAGATGTATTTTATTTTACAGGTATATACATTTTTTTTGTTACCTTTGCACCATTCTCAAGTCACATGCTCTTATGGGCTCAGCAATTCACAAATGTCATATGTAGTTTTGCTCTTTAAAATATAGGTGGGATTGTAGTATTATAGTAAGATACATGGGGTATATAACACCCGTGCTTCCTGTAGCCGTTGCCTATACTCTCTGTGTTGATGCAACTGAACCAAGCTTATCATAGTAAACCGTGTTAAGTGAATCCCAAGACTTTTCTATGATTTAACTAAATAAAAGAAAGAACAAAATGAAGCAACAAATCCTAATTGAGCGCTAAGGCTTGGATTGTGGATTTAGTTTTTAGTTTAGTTAATAGCTACCACCACTGTACTGATATTCTTATAGTTGTAAATTATATTCTTTTTGTTTCTGGTGTGGATGAAGGTCATTCTCTTCAGATCAAACCATTAAAGACTACCCCAAACTCTCCTTTGGTTTGAACACTTAAGCCACAATGGAAGCCAGTATGCTGTATGCTGCCTATAGCTGAGATCTACTGGGTCTACTGACAACAACAAAAGTCTGCTTTGTCAGGCGTATTTTATTGCAGTGCCTTTATTTGCTAGTATCAAAACAGTATTCTTTTCTCTCATATCATACACATAAACTTACACTACTGCAGGTATTTTTTGTGTTACCTGCAGGCAAGCTGATGGCCCTATGGGAAGGGAATTGCGGTGATATGTGAGAGGCTGAAGATATCTGCCCAGCACCCTGTACATCAGTCAGCACTGTGTCATTAACCTGCAGAAAGAAGGCAAAGACAATCAAGCCCAGTGGAGGTGTAGCTTTTTAAACTCTATTCATTTCATTTTGTGTCTAAATGTATTACACCCAGCACCCACTTATCTTTCTACTACAACACAGAGTTTAGAACATTTCAACTTAGCCACGGGGTAACATATTCATTACGAAGTGAAAATGTCCTCTGTGGAAAGAAAAACTCCCAGCCCTTATCTAACCAACTGAGGAAATAAGAGAGAAGATAAATAAATTCTAATTACAATTGATCCATGGATTACTTAGGCTCTAAGTGAAGCACTCACATCAGTACAAAGGGAAGCACACGTACTTAAAGAAACCTCTTACCAGCATCCAGCACCTGGGGTTTCCGGCATTTGTCCCACATACTATGAATGTGTCATTTACTTTCTGAATGACCGTGATGAAATTATCACACTCCAGCTGTTAGAGAAAAAGGCACACGAGTGAGATAAACAGACAGAGACAAAGGCAGAAAATGATTCAGAAGCAAGATGAAAATGGGGAAGAAGTGCAGATAGGTAGAGGGATTACAGATTAAAATGAGAAAGGGAAAACAGAGGAGAGTATGTGAAAAAGAGATTAGAAAGAAAGGTACAGCACAAAGGGAGAAAGACAACAAGAAAAACACCAAGGGACTGAAAAAGCAAACAGGGAAAGAGCCAAATGTGGAATAGAGGGCTTGAGAAACAAAGCAAGCGCACAACACACAGCAGATTATGAGAGAAAGAGTGGATTACCAAAAGAGATTCAAAAAAAATTGGAAGCCATTCATGCGCCAAACATTTTTGGCAGACAGCACTCAGGAGGCTTAGACCTGCAGTACATCACTGCAATATTCCATATGCATGACTTATTTACTAAGCACAAAAAACAGACTCCTATCCCAAATCCACTGCTAGATGGAAGATGAAAATATATTCCTAGTAGTACTCACAATTAATAGGTGTTTGTTGGAATGTGCTTTTAATAAAAAATGAGATTTTTTTCGTAAGCAATCTATCACAAAACCAAATGGGTCTCTGGAGACAGTGAAGGTACATCGCAAAATCCAAAGACCGGGGCCAGAGCTTGTGTGAGTGTGAGTAGGTGGATATGTAGGTGGTCGGATAGGCAATAGTGTGGGCTGACATTTCTTTATTTATTTATGTTTGGTTTTCACTGAGCGTATGCAAGTTTCTATTCTTCTGAGAACTACTTTGGGCAGTGATTTTCAGTTGTTCAGGCTAAAATGCAGGAGTGAAGTTAAAGTAAGCGAGTTTAAATGTCAAGTTACATGCCTGAAATGCTATAAGCTATCTGGCGGAGGAACAAGCAAGTTTTTGTTCTTGAGGAACAAAAACTTGCTTGTTCTTTCGGGCCGGTACTTGATGTGAGTCTCAAATTTAAACCAATGCGTTGTTCAGTAGTTTCATTTTTCCACTCAGTAGAAGCTGATGTTAAGCATTTTGTAAGCAAGCAAGAGGTAGTTTTGAGTAAAATACCAAACATTCTTCACATATCAGAGTCCCCAAGCCATGCTATACTAACTGATGGGAAGAACTAACAAAGCTCCCCCAGAGGCACAAATCACATCATTAAACTACTTTATGAAATGAGTGGCTGTCCTTGGGTTTGGTAGATTCAAGTTTAAAATCAGAACATTTCAACATACAAAAAAATCTATTTGTAGCTGACCCATTCAGAACAGTGTCAAAAAGAGTTTTAGTTTCTTCTTGTTGTGCTCAATATGGTTTGTTTCTGTTGTCGTGTGTATTTATTGTGTATAGCTTTTGTAAAATTAGTGTGCTGCAGATAAACTGATGTTGAAGTGGACAGACTCTTTAAAACCTTCTCCACTTGAAGTTATTTGGATATGCAATCAGTCTGTGAAATTACACTCAGTCTGCTACCTACGGATAACTTTCGACCTTCATCTCACTTGTTTTCCACACACTCAGTGGTTGTGAATTACTGAAAATGTGGCCTCTTGTCCTTCATTCCCCTTCATGGGACAAGGTTTTGCTGCATGACTCAGGGTATTTTATTCTCCACCATCTGTCGTTATCAGACTTTCTGTAAGCTTTAGCTCTGGCTGCCCTTTCTTCTGTGCCATAACTTCAGCTACATTTTTTTTTGCTTTTTTATTATTGGTTTTTGCCTTGTGGTATGAAAGGTAATTTTGTGCTTCAGTAGAATTCCAGGCTGACTAAATGTTACCATCAGATACATTCTGAAGTGCACTGCAGTAATCACTATAGAATTTGTAATCTACCTTAGGGAAAGAATGTAAGAGGGTCCTGAACCAAAAACCTTGTTGTGATTTCTTTGGTTGCTAGCAGATTGCTGTGGTCACAAATGGTTTGCATGGAAACCATTTCGTCTGTAAATATTGGCCAATTATTTTCTGGGCTATTTTTCTGGGCTGTAGTGATTGATTGATTGATTGAATCTTTATTTTGAACATGTTGAAAAAGTACAACAAAATAGAATTAAAAGAGACAAATGAACAAAGCAAAACAAAAGGAAAACGAGCAACCACAACTCCAAATAACTTTCATGTTCAAAAAGGAGCAGGAAGAAGCATAAGCTTATTTAATCCCACCCCTTTTACACTATCTAGTATCAATAGACTACAGAAATACCTCCTTGCAATTACATTATGTCATGTTTATTTTTTATTTTTTATTTTTTTATTTTTTTTATTTTTTTTTATATATACATATATGTTTCTATCTATCCATACATACGTATATACACATACGCACATATACACATTTTCACTAACCCCATTAACACCTGAAGGATACACAACCTACAAATATATATATATACCCATACCAATATACCCGTGCACCCGCACATACATGAAAATATTAGACAAGAACACCCTGTCAAATCTCTACCTCTTCCCTGTACCCTGTAAAAACCATATCCTTAAACCGCTTTTTAAACTGCGCTTCTACCTATAAGTGAAGCTTCTTTAAGTTTCACTTATAGGTTCACTAAAGAAATCAGAAGTGGAGCACATTTGACTTAAAACTAAACAGTGTGCCTTGCCACTGCAACCAACACATTTCAAAAACTTTTTGAAGCCAGTAGGTCTCTAGCTTGAGTCACGCTTTTCACAGTTTCACTGCCACCTGGTGAGTAATTTGGCAGTGTTTGCAGACATTTAAACTTCTCCCATGTATAGTAAGGACATCTGCAGCAATCTGCTACTGCACAAAGCAAGTGCAAGGACATTGTTGGTGCAACACTTGTTACGACAAGTTTTAAACTAGCAACTGCCAGCAACCCCTAGCAACCAATCACCAACCACTTATGGAATACACTCTTTTCCCTAGTGATCACTTACAAGTGGGTCACTGATTGGTCTATAGGCCTGTGTGAATGGGGCTTTAGCAGTTGATTTCACAGAGACTGCCAGTAACCTCCTGCAACCAGTTGCAATGGGTTTTCACCCAGCTGGTGGGTGCCTCTCTCTAGACCTCTTTGACCGGGACCTTAGTTATGCTGCTGTAGGCTCAGGCTTCTGGGGACTTCCAGTGAGTACTGAGCATTTCTTTTCCATTCCTCCTTTTCAGCATCATAACATTTGCATGCCAGCACTGCATGGCACCTTACTTCTCACCACTCACAAGTGGTTGCTCATAAGCGGTGTTGTGAATTTATACTTTATAAACAAAATTGCATTAAACTGAATTCACAACTTATTTAATTATTGTTCCATAAAATATTGAATTGAGAGGCTTTCTCTGTCTGCTCTGGTATTATAGTGCTTCCATGCAGCAGGAATTTAATTATTTCTTTGTACAGCACATGGACTATTGTGGCATCATAGTCCCAAAACTATACGTTGACCTTTACTTTACCTTCATAATGAAAGCTGGTAGGTGTAGGTGGTGTAAGTATTCAACTTAAGGTTTATAATCCCCTTATTTCCTTTACTTAACAAATGCAGAATTTGACCCTCAGTATTTAATGGAACCTATTGTGTCTTATTCTCAGAGTATTTAAACTCTCAACTGAAGATTTATCTTGCCACTTTTTTTTTGTTTTAATACTGCTATTCTCTCATTCTCTCTGTGGAATCACAAATTATTCAATGCAATTATCCACTGCTCACTCAGCTGTACAGTGTTTGTTTATTGAGGTGACGGTGTCTCCTGTGTAATTTTATCTCATCTGCATGGATTATCATTTTCTATGCTGTTTTTGTTACTGCATGTTTTTACAATGCTCATTTGAATTATTTGGTGTCTTAAGTTCTTAAGATTTAACATAAGCTGTATGTGAATAATTGAATTGAACAGTCAGAAGTGAACATTCTGACTTTGGACACAAACCTTGCTCCAGATGATAATAATGATGATGGTAATAAGAAAGAGGATGATATCAATTATGTATGAAGGGTGTTGCTGAAGTGATGGAGGTGCTGACGGTGAAGAAGACTTTCTACCTCGAGTGGCGCAGCCTTTGCCTTGCAGGTATCAATTGCAGTCTGATCCGATACCGCTGGGATCTGTGGGAGGAGTGATTGTTTAGTTTGTGCCAACTTACTTCACTCTTCTCTGTTTCAGCATGCACTGAGCTTGCTGCAGCTTCTAAAATACAATATACACACTATTATATGACACTATGGCTTTTCAGTGCCTTCAAGAGTTACTTTATTATTTGACAGCTTCACTTTGGAGTCCTCATCTTCCTTACCTTGCTTCCACATTTTCACAGAATGTCCTTCAACAGCCCTACAGAAATGGCCATGAATTTGAAAGGAACATTCTCAGGATAAAATACACTGTTTTACAACAATGAAAATGTTGAAGCTCAATTCTCTGCTTTGAATTGACAAGTTGTGGACCATCTAAAATGATACCAGTGCATATTTTATATGCATTAATTTAAACAATTTACAATTGCTACACTTACTGTACAGTGTAAGCTATATTAATCTTGGACAAATGACCAACAGCCAACAGTATGCATGGTGATTGTTGAATATTCCCTGACTAATTTGGAGTTACGTTCTACAGAAAAATCCAGGAATAGTTGACTGTATAGTGTAATTCCTCCACTCTTACCTGAGACAGTCCTTCCACAAATGAGAAGTGTAACGTGGCATAACAAATTCATCCTTTTGAAAAAAAAAAAATGCTTGTGCATTGTATCTGTCAAACAAGCTTTGGTTCTTCATTGCAAAGTAAATAACTGGGTTTTTTGACCTTTTACCATAAATGTCTGACTCTGCAAGTGTTGAATCTCAATAAACAATCCCCCACTGTTTCATTCTGTGTCAATGACAGCAAGATTTGTTGTATAATGCTCTTAGGCATTTATTTTCTTCTGTCTATACTCTTTATCACCATTTAGTTTATCATCCCTGTTTCCTGTTTTATTGTGTTAGCTTTTTGTCTGTGTGCATTATGTTCATTTCTACTTCCTGTGTTATTAGTCAGACTTAGTTCAGCTGTGTTCTCACCTGTTTTTTATCGTCAGTGTATTTAAGCCCTCAGTTTCCCTCTGTTCATTGTCTTGTCATCATCAATCTCTTATGTGCTTCCAGGTCAGCTCATCTCATCTCATTCATTCATTTATTCATTCATTCACTCACTCACTCACTCACTCACTCACTCACTCACTCACTCACTCACTCACTCACTCACTCACTCAATCACTCACTCACTCACTCACTCACTCAGTCAGTGTCTTATGTTCTGTTTATCTTGTGTTTGTAAAAAACCCTATAGTGATACTTCACCAGCCTGCGAGTCCTGCATTTGGGTCCTCTCTTCTCTCTCTCCACACACTGACATGACAACTCATCTAAGCTGCGCTGCAAGTAACTTATCCTGTCAAACTGTCACTGCGAAAGTAAAAGTAAAAACACACCATCTCACTTGAAAGCATCTCCTAATTGCCAAATACATCACCTCTCTCTGAGTCACAACCACCAAATAAGCCTTCGATCATTCCAAAAAGTAGGACATATTTATATTTAGCAAACTACATATTTGAGTTTACAGTCAATTTCAATTTGCTTGGCTAGTCAGTGTTTTTGCTGTAGTGCACACAGTGTAATCTCGTGCCTACAGTATCCTCACCTTATTAGCTCAGTGAACTATGTTTTCTATCCCCATAGAAAGAAATTAATGTATGCCTGACCTAACTGCCTTGGCCTTCACTAGATTTGCTTTACTGGGCCAGCAGCAGACTAGCAATCTCTCTCTCTGCCCTCTTTGGCTCTCTGTGTCGTCCTCACAGCAGGATAGCAGCTATATTTGTTTTCATCCCACAGCTCATGTCAAACAGTAACAGGGTTAGCCATACTTTCAAAAGCTAGAGACTTTTGTGAATTAAAATATGTTTCCAGGGTGTCTATTTTCAGCAGGTATAGAAATTCTAGTTACATTTAATTCCCAGTGCCAAATACAGTTCATTTTCCAAGAAACGCAATAAACACATCATGTAATGCTTACTAGTACCACAAACAGATTTCTTCAACAAATCTCATATGCTACCTTACGAAATAATACCATTAGGGATGGGTATCGAAAACCGGTTCTTGTTGAGAACCGGTTCCCACTGTTTCAATTCCTTGGAATTGTTTGCCGTTTTTCCAAACAATTCCCTTATCGATTCCAGTCGCCCCGAATGACGTCACCGCGTTGCGGAGCGTGATTTACCTGGCAGGAAACATGGCGGCTCAAACGCTAAAAAGTTTGGTCATACTTTACCAGAACGGATGACAACAGGGCAACTTGCAATATTTGCAAAGTAGATATTTCATTTAAGGGAGGAAACACTACGAATATGCAAAAGCATTTGCTCACAAAACACGCGATAATCCTAAATTAATGTCGTCTTTTTAATTCCGCTCCGGACTCGTGAATCTCAACCCAGCAGCAGCGGTAACGTTTGCATGTCCTCTCCCGTTAATGCGGCAGGTAAATAATCAACTAACAGTGCATATTATGTTAGCGCGATCTGCCTTATTACAAAACCTGCCATTACTGTGCATTTAGGTGACCATGATGAGAGAGACAGACAGAGTCTGGCTGGCTCAGATGCTGGCAGTTCTCGCTGCAGTCTACCGGTAGCGTCTCCTTTCAGGCCAGAATGTCACCGAGCAGTGACTAAGTTTGTGGTAAAAGGCATTTGCCAGACCAGATGCTCCCGATTTTCGGTAAGTGAATGTGTTTAATTGTAGGCAGGGAGATTACTGGATATTCTTGTGTAATTGCTACAGAATAATTTATGTTATACTTTGTTATTGCTACAGAAGAATATTTATTTTATTATTTTACATTTACAATTTTTTCCCCGGGGACCCTGTGACACCCCATTGAAGAGCCATAGGCTGTGGATCTCTTAAGATCTCACTGTTGGGTTTGTAAGGCCATGTTACTCCTAAATTTCTATCTTGTTCAAAGAGAAGATATAAAACAAAGTTCTAAGCTAATCGACCTTAGTGTTCTCCTTTTTAAAAAAAAAAGGAATCGATAAGAGAATCGAATCGTTAAACAGAATCGAAAATGGAATCGGAATCGTGAAAATCTTATCAATACCCATCCCTAAATACCATGCAATAATGTCCTAAAAGTGACCACCTCCTGACAACTTTGGTAAAGCAGTTCATTAATTAGACCTTCCTTCATTTTAAAAAATTGAAACCAGTGATTTTAAGAACAAATAAACAGTTGTCCATTAAGAATTTATCATTAAAAAGTCAGACACCCCTGTTTTCCACTTCTTGAGTCTCTATGCAAAGTTAAGCTCACTATCTGCTAGAGTAGATGTGTAAAGAAAATGTTCCAAAGTGACTAAACACATTTTAATAGTTCACTCCTATTCTATCCAGAGTAGACTGGCAGGTCTGTGCTAACATGGACTTCCCTGTTCACCCCTGGAGGCTGCCCACTAACTGGTGCAGAATGTCTCTAATTTTTGGCTGTGGAAAAAAAAAACGTTTCTTCATTTGGCTTAGCGGTCTTGATAGAGGTATTTGGAATCAGTCTGCCTAATTAAATCTCTACTTAGATCAATATTCTGCTGTGAGTCATACAACTTTTAAGGACATCACGTCCAAACTCAGTTGCTAAAGTTGCTTATGAAGGTGGTGGACAGCGTCAAGGTTTGGAAGTATTTATGTGGCAGTTTGTCTTATCATTTATATTTACTTTACAGTTCCATATCTAAAAGAAAATAGATAAATAAAATATGCATGTTAATACACCATCCTAAAAGAACCACTTTATTTAATCACCTGGGTATAAGTCACAAAAATCAGCTAAAAGCAAACGGTACCTGCAGGTCGCGAACCCCTCTGTCTGTGAACGTCAACATGTAGATCATTGCCTTGCCGCCTACATAAAGGGTGTCACTCCCTTCCTGGTGGTACATGCTGATATAGTTCTCTGGTCTGTTGAAATGGAACCTGGAGGGCTCTGAGGGACAAATAAAAGGGATGAGCCAACAGATGAGAGCTTTGCCAGAGTACATTGTTGTTTTTATTATGAAAATTTATGTTTTAACATGTACAATTAAAATGCTCCCTGTGGTAATAGATTAAAAAAACAAAACAAGGACAACAGCAAACATTTCAGTTTTTAATAAAATCTGTTCCTACTGCTATTAATATGTTTGTCAAGCTTTTGAATTCTTATTACTGCTGTCCATCATTCCCTCTCCTTCCTTGCTTGGTTAATGCTTGGTTATCATTCAGTAGTACAGTTTTGTGCACCCCGTGTTTACCCGTTGTATTTCCTTTTACCTTCAAAGGAAGGCCTTAATTCACCATAGCGCATATGGGTACACTGTGGTCATAAAGGGATAGACAATAGTCAGGTAAGAGGCAAATTTGAAATAGCATCCAATTCTAGTGAGCCTGTCAAATTTGCTGCCTCAGTTTTTGGGTTTAGCTGAGAACAGGGAACCCAGTGTGGTCTACTACTGCTGTTGTCAGTCTGCTTTATTGTGTATTTAACTATGTTCGTCTGTATACCCTGGCTGTAATGAGTGGTTACTTGAGTTACTGTTACCTTCCTTTCAGCTTTGAGCAGTCTAACCATTCTCCTCTGACCACAGCAAGACAAGAACAAGGAAATTTCCCCCATAAAACCGCTGCTCACTGGATATTTTCTCCCTCACACCATTCTCTGTAAACCCCTAGAGAAATAAGGTTCAACTGTATCAGCAGTTTCTGAAAAAGTTAAACCAACCCATCTGGCACAAACACCCACGCCACATTCTAAGTTTCTTCCCCTTTCTGTTTTCTTTGCAGAATTCTTATAAGGTTGATTTCACGTTTTTCTTGGATTTTTGTGTGAAAACATTCAACTTTTAATTCTGGACCTTCCTCCTTATGTGTGTCTTTTTACCTACCTGTGAACTATTAAAATACCACAGCTACTACAAAATAATTAAGAATAAAAAAGAGAAGTAAGGAAATGTAGATTTTTCAAATCATACTTTAAAAGCTGTTTCCAATTCATAAGAAATCAATAGAAAATGTATTATTGTAAGGTCAAAAACAGCAACAAAAGCTCAATGCATGAAAGCAAAATTGGGTATCAGGAAGTTATTATAGATGATCCAGATTTAGCCAGCCTAAACCTTTTTTTAATCTATATGTAAACTAACCTCAGTAGAAAGTAGTTTAAGAAGTACTGTCTAAGAATGATTTGATTTATCAAAGCACTTGATCCAGTAATACTGCCCTTTGTGGTTTTACATTAAACAGTGAGTCAACCCTGCTTATGTGTCAGAGGAAAAGGGCATCTGGTGGGAGCACAAAAATCTCCAGAATAATCATGTGGGCAAATCCTATCACAGATTGTTGGTTGAATCAAAAGTACATTTGGGCATCTCTGAATCACAGATCCAATCAGACTCACACTTACCTACACTGCAACTGTGCCTGTGTTTAGAACTAGATTAAAACCCCACCTACTAGTTAAAAGACAAATTTAAATAAAGAATGGCACCAAATGATTTTCTGGAGTTCTTAAAAGCTGTGTCTGATAATAAATGCTATGGAACCAAAATATTAGAGTATAAAACATCTCATACAGCCATCCTTTTTCATTTTGATTAGTCTTTGCTCCAGGAGATATTTCATCATTTTATTTGCTTAAAAGATACTTCAGAAAAACATCTGAAAGCTTTACATCAAAAACTATCATGCCCCCATAAATGCTTCTGTGAGACTAGATGTTCTTTTTATCCCTGAAGTGAAAAAGACATCGAGTTTGATAGCAGGAACCAGGATGCAGTAGTGGTGAGTTGTAGCAATACAGGTTGCTGGCAAGTTTCTATGGAAACAGCGGCCGCTTTTATTGGCAGTAATCTACTTGATGAGCCTGGTACTTCACAAGGAAGTGAGAAACATACAAAGAAGTGGCCTATAGAGAAACTAGAGTATAGTTTCACACTGACAGTCTTAAGGCAGACATAAGAGCGTGCAGATTTGAATAAACACAATAGATTTGTATGAATGTTTGCTTTAGCAGTTAACAGAAGCAAAACAGGTTCCTAAGGTTACTTCACTCTTTTTTCAAAAGTGGAAAAAACGGTTAAGTTTCTTGGATTGGACAACAGCAAACATTTTTAAAAATAATCAGAAAAAAATTGAAAGGTGTTCACCCAAATACAGCTTTACCACATGCAGTGGCCCTAATCCTCTTCTCTAATATGGGGACTTCCAAAAATGTAAAATTAGGAACCCATGGTCTACATCTGAGACACTGTTTCAGTAAACCCAGCTTTCTCTACTCAGCACAACAATTTTATTATTTTATTTTATTTTTTATGAAAGCCACCAGTCAGATGATGTCATTTCCTATCAGCAGCGTAGCCATTGTTGTTGAAGGTCACTTTGCACCCCACAAGGCAAGAATAAAGAGTGTAGAAGATCTAAAACAATAATTAATCTCTCAGAGTTGTTTTCCTCCGTATTATTACGTGGCATAATCTGAAAATGCCATTAAACAGAACAGCAGCTTTATTAGTTGTCAGGTAAGCCTGGTTTTCCTTAGCTAATGGTCTAAAATGTTTCCCCTGATAGTACAGTGCTAAAACTGTCTTTGCTTGGTTAAAAAAATAAGTAAATAATTGGACCTTAAATATAATCATACATTACAAAACACCAGAGCAGTGTTTCTAAGGTTTTTAAAGTGTTTTTTAAAAAATAGCATGTCACAAATAATATTTACACAGGCCGAATCTGTTTTATGGATTTAACCAGTCACAACACCAGTGACCCTGACAGATCTGAATGTGTTAATCTTCTCTTTGCTGTATTGGATTGATGTACAAAAATATACATATATATTTTAAATATTATCATAAAAATTTGTAATATTTATTATTACATGTTATGTCCCATCTAATAACAAGGCTTAAGTCCCAGTCTTAACCACATACTATCCACACAACCGCTTATTGTGTTCATATTATGTGAAGCACTAAGAATTATGGTGTTATATTTAAGTCTGGTCTTTTACATTAATTTTGTAATACAGCTTCTAAAATTGTTGCAGTTTCATATCACTTGCACATGTATCCCTTGTAAGAAAGGTCATTTAAATGACTTAGGGCACAGTTGTTCTGATGTACTGGAATTTTACCACAGCCTACTCTACTATTTACTGAGAATGGTCCAAAAAAAAGAGAAGCTATCCAATGAGCAGCAGTTCTCTGTGTGAAAATACATTGTTGGTGCGGATGTGTCTAGTGGCAGAAGACACTGCCAAATCTAAAACCTTAAATGATCTCAAATCAGTTCACTGTCTTCCTTCTCTCTTCACAACTGGTCGCAGCAGATGGTCGCCCCTCCCTGAGGCTGGTTCTGCAGGAGGTTTCTTCCTGTTAAAAGGGAGTTTCTCCTTCCCACTATTGCCAAAGTGCTTGCTCATAGGGGGTCATATAATGGGTGGATATTTCTCTGTATGTATTATTGTAGGGTCTATCTTTGAGGTGACTGTTGTTGTGATTTGTGTTGTATAAATAAAATTGAATTGAATTGAATTGAATTGAATTCAAATTACATCCACCAAGTCTTGATCCAATAAAGCACCTTTTGGATGTAGTGGAATTGGATATTTGCATTATGGATGTGGAGATTACAAGTCTGCAGTGATTGTGTAATACCATCATGTCAATATGGTGAACAAATGTCTGAGGAATGTTTCCTTGTTAAAACTATACTACGAATCATTAAGGCAGTTCTGAAGGAAAAAGGGGGCCCAGCCCGTCACTAGCAAGGTGAACCTAATGAAGTGGCCAGTAAGTGTAGTAGTAATGGCTTGTTTGTAAAAGCCAAAATAAAATATATGATTTTAGCATTGTACATTGTACTTTTTGGGTCTCCAAATGATAATGAAAAAGATTTATTTTGCATCTATAACTGCTTATCCAATTCATGGTTGTGGGAGAGTGGAATTAGGCTAATTTTCATAGTACAAATAATTCATTTTGGTTTTAATGCTAAAGAGGAAAATATATTAAAGTGTGCTAAAAACCTAAATCTTAAGTTTTTGTCCGTACAGGTGGAAATCACTTGAGAAGGTGAACGTTTTGGTCTGCTTTTCTACTAGTTGGGAAGATTCTGTGAAAATATGCTGACAGTCCGAGGAAGTTTTTGGACATTTAGTCACAAAGTAAAAGACATTTTCCAACTTGAAAAGAAAAAAATACTTGTGAATTCCATGGTTGTTCTGAGTGTAAGTATTGTTTATATGCTCAGATGATGCCTATGCTCTCCAAAGTTTGACTGTACGTAACAATGTATAATTTCCAATAATAAATGGAGAAAAGTGATTATCACTGTATAAGTTTTATAGGTAATATATAAAGTCAGCTGAATAGTGAAACATCCATTATGTAGAAAATTACTTAAGCAGTAGTTACTTAGGCTGCTATGATACTTAAAACAATTTAAAGTACAATTTGCGTCTCTTGTTGAGGATTCTTTTCTTCTGAGATAAAAGTGGGACGTAGTCTCAATTCAGTCTTTAAGTATTTATTTGCCTCAAGCAGATAAATACTTAAACATGTACATGGATTCCCCCTCTGGCAGAAAACCACAGTCTACAAGCAGTTAGCTGTAGCCAACTTCCTGAAAGTGAAAACCTGAATATATTGAATTGTGGTTCTATCTAATTGGTAAAAACTTTGGGGAGAGGCCGTGGTTCAGACTTGGCCTTCCCTTGTTGGTGGACGGGCTGGTCACAACCTCTTCCCATGCTCAGACGAGGTCGCATCTGGGATACTAACCTCCCTCTCCTATTTCTGTATAAAGACTTTTACCCTGGTTACGTGTCTACGTCTCTGCACTCAATCTGACCTTCACCTTTTTTCTTTTTTTTCCTCCTAATCTAGACAGTCTAAAGATGCATGGCCCTCAGAGATGTAGGTGTGAAATCTAACTGCGTACTTACAGAATTAAACTAAGAGCAACGGTAATAGTGGCCTGCATGCCCAATTTGGGCTTCATCACTGCCTACCAAGCTGCAGGCAAGATCACAAAAAATGCATATAAAGTAAGGTTTATAAAAATGCTCAACCTCACACTCTTTCCCTGTAAAATACCTGGAAATTAGACAAGATTAAGTGACTCCGTAATACGGCCTGAACCCCAGAAAATGCACGTTACTTACAGCGTAAAACCTGAGTTGTTGCCTTCAAATTACACATAAGTACATTGTACTAGCGCCTTGTTGCCCGCAAATTGCATGCACTTTAGTCGCTCTATAACACGTCCCACACCCCAGAAAGAACAGGGTACTTACATTGTACTTGTTTCATTTCAAAAGCCGGATTTGTGGCCTGCAAATTGCACATAAGTACAAGGTATTTGCACCTTGTTGCTCGCAAATTGCATGCAAGTACAGGGTATTTGCACCTTTATTGTAGGTTTTACAGTGTAATTGTTTCACATTTTTCCTGCAAAAATCTGACTTGTTGCATGCAAAATGCACGTAAGTACAGGGTACTTGCACCTTATTCGTGGGTTGTGTTATAACATTTGAAGGGGATATTGTGGCACAAAAAAGTTCTTTGGCAGGCAAATATACAAAGTATATAATAATTGTGAACATGAATTTGTATCATATTCACTACACTTAGCTTTTTTTCTGTTTATTGAATAAAAATGTATTATACAGTTTTATTATTTACACTAATGATGTAGACATCTCAAAAGCCCACCAAAACTAATGTATTAAACACGATACACTAGACATTAAGGGGTTAACATTATTATACTACAGGTAGTCTCCTCCCCCACCTATCCTTTATTAGAAAACATTTTTGAGTATGAGTGTCTGTGGCCTGCCTCGAGAGCAAAAGCAGAGTGCAGGAACAGAATGTGCATTCATATTAACAGCATCTTTTTCCATGTCTCCACACAAAGGGCCAGACACATCTGGGTGTAATCTGAGCGCCTAAATGTTCTCTGCTGTCCTGTGTCAGTGTGTATCTTTCCTTTTACTTTACTCAGACACTTAATCATTACTACTGGTTGGAAGCCGTGAATTTTCAAAAGGTCAGCTTTCCAGAAACTAAGAAAAACAACCTTGTTTTTTAGCTGGTTGCTTAAAAAAAGCTTCATTAAACTCAGTGGCTGAAGACTTAACTTCTTGGAGGAGCATGTAATACTTGAAGGGTTTTTTTCATATTCTATTTCATTGTTTTCATAGTTCTATTTGCACTAAAATGTGCACATTAAAGAAGAGTAGAACACAGTTGTTTTTTTAACAACATCTTAAAATTAGCAAGACAGATAACAGCAGAGTCAAGGTAAGGGATCTTTTGAAGCTTTTCTGTTTGGTACTAGCAAATCATATGACTGCTGCTTTTTGTTTGTTTGTTTGTTTGTTTGTTTGTTTTTACTTGCATAGAAGCTTTTAATTCAGTTTTTTAAAAGGTGGATCTCAAGGTCTCACATTATTAACATGACAAGAGAATATCCTTAAGACTCATAGTTCAAGAGTATTTTGTATTGATGTGTTTAAGTCTCCAAGAGAAAAGGTCAACACAAAAGATCGCTGAACTTCAGGGAAATTGTCTGATATTTAGGATGCTGTACATGTCAAATTATATTTGAGAGGAGGTGCTGTTCCTCTCTCTCAGGGTGTTTCTTTAAAATGATCTTTCTGTGTTCACTCTCCTTTGCTGCTGGCTGTCTTCCTCTCTCTCTTGATTTCTCTGTTTGTCCTACTTTGCCAATATATGCATTTTATGTAATTGCCAAATGTGACTGTCACTCATTAGGTATGTACACACAATATAAAGGAAAGCATGGCTCAAGCTTGCTTTTTAAAAACAACTATTGTTAACCTTATTCTAAATCCTTATTATGTTTCAGTCCCATAAGGAAGTGAGGAGAACAGAACAGTTTTTCCCCCAATTAAACAAAAAAAGTGCAAACAAAACAGTGGGTGAATATTGATGGTTTCTGTTAGCTGCTGTTATGACTATTCTACATAAATATCTGGCTTAAATCTCTATGTGTAATGTGCTGTACACTCACTAGTGCATTACACACTAATGAGTGGGTACACCTGTTCACTGCTCATAATCCAATCAGCCAATCACATGGCAGTGACTCAATGCACATGGCCAAGATGCCTGCTGAAGCTAAGCATCATAATTGGGAAGAACATGGCATTTTTGTTTATCCCAGATGCGCTGGTCTAAGTATCTAAGAAAATTCTGATCTACTGGGACTTTCCCACACAACCATCTCTAGGGTTTATAGAGAATGGTCCAAAAAAAGAAAATATCCAGTGAGCTGCAGTTCTCTGGACAAAGATTCCTTGTTAATGTCAGAGGAGGATGGTCAGAATGCAGGAAGGCAACAGGAAGTTAAACTAACAGCTATCATGAAGTGTGGAATTGGGACCCAAATAGTGACATTTGATAAGGTAGTTGAAAAAGTCCAAAAATACAAAATCCGCAAGCGAATAGGCAAAATAGAATCCAGAGTTTACAGGGAGCACACAAGTGCAGGTTAATAGATGCTGAGACAAAAACTGAGGGGAAAAATTCACCATACAAGAGAGTAGTTAAGGAAAGTGAACACACCTGGGTTATGAGACGCAAGTGTTAATAATGAAAGACAATGAGACATGAGGGGAATTAACCCAACAAAAGACACTAGAAACAAGGAACAACCAAAATAAAACAGAAAGTGAGAACCATAGCCAAACAGGGAAACACAGACACATGAATGAACTTAACATAGGGGAGATGACAAGATGTTACAAGAAACACTGAGGACAAAAAATAAACTCTAATACAATTTGGAAATAAGGGTTTGAGGCTCAAAAGAACAAAGAAATACACAAGATGGAAACTTCAACAATAAGCAAACTAAGAATGAAACAGAACATATTTATCAATAAACAGAAATGAAAAAGTAAATTGGCTCAAAATAATAGGCAATGATGCAGGACCATGACAGGGTCAGAATTTGCCATAAACAACATGAAAGCATAAAAGCACCATTACACCACAACCACCATCATCCTGTCTAATATTAACATTTGAGGCTGCTGATGGTGGTGTCACTTTGTTGACCATATTTTCTTGGTGCAACTTGGACCCCTTACAATCAATTTAGAATCATTTAAAGGCAACAGCCTTCCTATTGTTCCTTAGCATGTCCATCCCTTTATGACCACAGTGTGCCCATATTTTGATTGCTGCTTCCAGCAGGATGACACAGGATGTCACAAAGCTCAAATCTTCTCAAAAGTGGTTTCTTAAACACAATAATGAGTTCACTGTACCCAGATAGCATCCACAGCTACCAGATCTCAATCTAGTGGAACACCTGGAATTGTGGTGGAATGGCCAGTTAGCATGAGGTGGCAGTAGGTGACCTGCTCAGGAGGTAGAGCAGGTCACCTACTGATCGGAAGGTTGTTAGTTTGATCCCTGGCTACTCCAGAGTGCATGTCAAGTATCCTTGGGCACGCTACTAACCCCAAGTTGCTCTCCGATGTATCCATCAGAGTGTGAATGTGTGTGAATGTAGTTAGAAAGCACTCAGTTTAGAGAAAGTGCTTGTGAGAATGGGTGTGAATGTGGCATGTTGTCTAGAGCGCTTTAAGTAATCCGGGAAAGTAGAAAAGCACTATATAAGAATCAGTCCATTTAAGATAATGGATGTGAAGTGGACAATTTTGCAGCATGTGTAAGACGTTATCACGTCAACATGGACCTAAATCTGTGAGGAATGTTTCCAACACCTTCTTGAATCTATGCTTAGAGAAAACAGTGTCCAACCCAGTACTAGCAAGGTCTACCTAATAAACTGTAGCTTTTATGTACAGCTCACAAAGCATTATCATGCTACTCTGCAATTTCCCTCTGCTTTGTTTTTTGGCATATTTCAGCCAGCTGCTTTGACCTTTAATTTGATCATTTTAACTTGTTAGTAGTTGTTGTTAAAAACAGAGGAAAACATAGAGTGACTCCTCAATTTAGAATCATCAGCTAGTCAGAAAGACCACTCTTAAGTAAAAAAGCAATCCAATTATTTTTCACACAGTAGGCATATTAACATCTTACAGCACTCTGCGAAAAACCATGTAAGTTATACTATAATTGCACTGGATATGATGATTTATTAGTCGTTTAATTCTCTGTATCATCCTTGGTAGTGTCCCATCCACACAAAAAAGAGAAAGAGAACAATGGAGAACATATCGATTGACTGTTCTAAAGAGGTGTTTCTTCAGCCTAAAGATCCTTCTGGGTGCTGTATTTTATTGGGCAGTAGCATTGCTTTGATTTATACTGAGATATGGATATCGCAAATGTGTAGCCAAATTAAATTAATTAGGGTCAAGACTCTAAAAACCACAACTTAAAATTATGACCACAATAAAATTCAAATGTATTGTACCTGCATCCTCTTTGTTGTTTGGGGGGAAGATATTTACAGTTTTGATGAAAGCTTGCTGTGCTTAGCTTGAATGCACTTATTATAATGGACTTGGACAAAGGTGTAGTCTATACCAAATGAATGCAAAGTAATTCCAACCCTTGCTTCTATAATATCTTAATCAAAAGCACCAGGTCCTATCTTAACCACTAAAGGAAATACTATTTTAATCTAAAAAAAAAAAGAAAAAAAAAAGATTATAACCTTCAAACAACTCCGTGAAGGTATGAAACCCTGTCAAATGTCCTCATTTGGCAAACGCCTACAAAATGAGGACATTTTCACCATTAGAGCACCTCGGAGCTGTCCGAGGTGCTGAAGCTTCAGACTGCGCCTTTGATGGATTTCCTCTGACAGTGTTCCATGTGTAATTGTGTGTGTCTCTGGGTTTGTGTGTCCTAAGGATAGGCGTTCATTGCTAACCCCGAAATTGCGTAACAATGAATTTGATTGATATGACACGCACGTCCAGGGCCGTCATCTTGTGCGTTTTGTACATCCGCGGGGAGGGTTAGAGATACCAATACCTTGACACACAGCACCCATCTCTATTGATTGCTGAATATATTAGAGGACTGTGTGAGGTGTAAAAAGGCGTGAGTGGAATAGATAACAAGGAGGCGGGTTGGAATTTTCCATTCATTGCTCCACGCTCCCTTTTCCCATCTTGGCTTTTCTGTACATGTGTACACATATAGGATATATTTATTTATTTTGTCTGTTACACTAAAGCAGTTCTCTTTTTCACTGAATAGGACCCTTCCTCTGCAGTGTGAAACAGCTGCCGTGTCCCGCATTGCAGCTCCGCAAGGACGCGGGAGGCACAGTGACTGTGCCAACCTCCAAAGAGTCATATTTCACAGTAATGATGTTTTTCGGCGGTGGCAGACGGGTGTTTAAAGGGTACAGCCTTGAGGTGCGTTAGGGGGGGAAAGGCGCCATGTTCCCCCTCTTGGCAGAGGAAATGTTGCTTTTAAGCACTAGTGGTTTTATTCCGCTCTGTGCGTCCGGAAGATGTGAAGATATGGAGGGACAGCCACTACAATAAGAGTCTATACAAACTAGACACGAACACACCGCTAACTTGTAATGCTCTGAGATAAACGGAACACACAAGTTGGCAAAAAGACGGATAGAAAGGCACGAGTTGCACAAATTATATCCAATTTACACAGATTGGACAGACCGTGTTTACGGAGAAACCTGAAAAAATGGTAACACAAAGAAACTGATTTCAGTTGGCCTACATTAGATGAACAGTTGTTAAAACTGAGATTTATACAGAAAAAATCGCTTTCTTCTTGGTGCTCGTCTTATTATAGCCCGGGGACATGTGTGCAGGGCCTGAACGGCGGAGCGCGTAATTTACTACCTGGACATCGGGGGGGAGGGGGGTGTTTTCAGAGATTAATCCAGAGGTAGCCCTGTTTTTATTGGCTTTATGTGTGCAGGCTTTTTTCCAATTAAAGGAAAACAAAAAATAATAGGAAGTACTGAAAAACGGGTGCATTACCCCATGACATAACTCACATCTGCTCACCCCTCCATCCACTCATCCGTCCATCTCTCCATCAGTGCAAGTATTCACTCATTCATTCCGTACACAAAATAAGAACACAAAACATTCTTGACTCCTAAAAATAATTTGCTGAATGTATTAGGACATCACGATATATGAAGGTTACAGCAGTTACTTACCACGCAGAACAAATTTAAGCCGAGGTGACTTTCCGACGATAACCGTGGCGAAAAGCGACAGCAGTACGAAAGAATTCATCTTTCCCGTCACTCTGTAGCGTGAACTCGATTGTGAAATTAACTAAACCGTACGAAGCGCTCCCCCAAACCCTTCTTCTTCCTTGCAGCCGCCTGACCCCCCAGATATGCCACGTCCCAGAGCCGTGAGAACGACTGCTGGTTCCGGTCCTGTCTTGTCCGTCTGTTTCGCCGGCAATTCAGTTTGGTAAAGTCGGGGTATCAGGCTCCACCTCAGAAACAAAAGGCACAGGGGGGGAGCGCAGCCTTTCAGCAGGGGCGCTGGAATGAAAACTCGGAGTGCAAAAACGAGCGCAAACACGTCGCTTTTGCTTTACAGCTGGCGCGTGTAGGCATTACACATCATACCTGTTGCTGATAAAAAAATGATTTTCATAGATATTTTGAATCGTACACGGTATCTCTTAAAGGTATAATGCACATTTGTCTCATCGTACAGCCTTGGAAATGTTCTAATGCCAATTAAATATATGGCAAACTAAATTATTTACACGTCCTTAATCATAAGCAACCTAATTTTAATTCCAGTCTATTATGCACCTATAGGCATTGTAACATGATCATTACATGTCTGCAGAGGGTTTCCTTGAGGTTGATAATTCTGCAAAAGAGTCAGCATTTTCACTTAATGAGTTATCTTTAAAAGCCTATTGATATATTTAACCCAAGATACCCAGAAACCCATAGCAACCACCAGAGAGACCCCAAATGTCTGGGATTGGAAGTTTAACAGAAAAAGTATCAAGTTTTACCATCAACCAATCATGATATTTCAGCAACTCCCTCACTGTAATATCTAATCAATATGTCTCCATAAATTGCCTGAGTGCCTGAATAAGAATGAATCAGCAGGTTTACTCTGCTGCGCTTGCATTACGGAAGTTAATTGACTCAAATTTGAAAAACCGAACCACTCTTAATGGTGAATGCCTCTTAGTGAAGGCAACTAAACAGATGCTTCCATTTTCATAAAATCGTTCTCTGTAGGCACTATCGAAACCTTCATCTGGGCTTCTGTGAGAAGTTTCTATGAGCAGTGAGCTCCTTGGAGGGAAATCAGCAGGATAGCACATTGAGAAACAAATTAGAGGCATTCCTGTGTTTCCCTCACTGAGAAAGCACTCTATGAGGCACACAGGTGGATCCTCGAAGAAACAAGCCTCTGAAATCCCGCCCACTAGGGGGGCAATTTACCATTTTTAACTTCTTTCAAAGGCCTTTACTGTCTCCTTGTGTAACCCCTTATAATCAAGACCTTTGAGCTTAGTCAGAGAGTCACCCCTCACTTGCTAATCGAGAGCAACTACACACTCATTCATAATTGGCTTTTTTTAATTGAATTCACACAGGGCCACAGGGGGGATATATTCTGATCCATATGTGGATTATTTATTTATTTATTATTTTTATGTTTATGGTTATTAAAAGCATATGGAGATTTCAGATAGACTGTACACAACATACACAACCTAGGACACTCAGGCCACAACAGCTTACCATCAAATGGCAACATATTTTGCATTGTACGGTACTGTGTTTGGTCTGTATGTTTACTTATTATTATCCTTAATGGATCCACCAGCAATTTTTGTAAGATTATTCAGAAACTTAAGGTTAAATTTGCATGAAATATTTACTAGAGGTAGGGCTTGGCCCAAGCTCAAAGTGATTACTTTATGGAATTGATCCAGATCTCAGTCTTGATCTGGTCTTTAACTAAATAATACAAATTAGGCAAAATCATCTTGCTTTGCATGAAAATGCCACAAACCAATTCAAATCTAGACATATTTGCAAATCCAGAGGCTCAATTCATGTATGACATGGGGGGGAAATTGTCTGTTTGAGGTATGCATTCCGCTTTGGTATCAGTAATGTACTGTATCTAGATTACAGTTAGCTAACTGGTTTTCCACTCTTTATGCTTTCACTCCTTATTGATCAAATAGCAATTTAACACAACTTCAGCTGTAAATGAACCCTTATGTGTTTGTTAAACAAATCTCCTCGCTTAACAATGAAATAATGCATGTACTCGTTTATTTGGGTGTATAATGTTCAACCTCCAGATGGCGCCAAAAGCAGGGTTTTTAGTCTTGGTTTCATTATTTCAAACTAATACTGAAGAAGTCACTCGGAACAGTGGGGAAACGTTTCTCCCATTGAAAACGCTGAACAGAATCAACCTTTTGGGAATTACTTCAAACTAAGGATTACAACAAGGCTGTCCTGTAAATTTTAAGACCACCTGGAGTGCCTTTCTGTCAAATTGCAGTTTACAGTTAAGACAATTTACAGAAGCAAGATAAATCTGATATTTAATGATAATGAATTAACCTTTAACAGATATTATGATTAATTTGCTTGCTCATTTTGTTTTCTCGATAGTTGGACAGAAAACAAGCCTAAAAGTGTCACATAGATATTTCAAACACTGTCATCTGCATCAAAGGGTCCCAGTCCATTAATGTGTGAAGCAATCAGTTAACAACACAGTTTGTAGTCGTGGCAAATAACAATGATTTCTGACTGTGACATTTTAATAACTTATTAATTATTTAAAATCTTTTTTAATTAAAATAAAATGAAAATTATTTAAAGATATTTTATTACCATTAAATAAAACTCACCAACTAAAATGAATCTAGTTAAGCACTTGTTTACATTGGTATAATGATCAGGCTTTAAAAGTAAGCATATTAAAACTTGATTTGAAAAACTTAAAGTTTCATGTAAATTAGTATTAAATTAGCAAATACTTTGTGTGAGTATGTGCATGTGCCTGTCTTCTTTGTAATTAATTTAATTCTTCCCTTTTAGTTCAAAGGGTCTCAAGCTAAATGATGCAAAATGGTTATTTAGAGAGAGATTTACTTACAAAACACTTAAAGATTAGTGAGGTAAATAACAGTATGCTTGTTATTCTATTCTACAGTAGGAGTAACTGCAGAATAACAGTGGAAACAGGCAATACTGAATACTTTCAGTCTTGTTTGGTTATTTCATATCACAGTAATAAAGTGACATAAAATTCTGTAATGTATTATTACTGATAGCATTGCTCATTAGTTCTTTGAGCAGGTGAAATAAAAATCCTGCACACCACAGCACAGTAATGTCAGTCAGTCCAGTGTGGCGAGAAATCTAAAATATTGAATGGATTGTGATGAGATTTGGTACAAGTCTTGATGCCCTAAAGAGGATTAGGCCTGAAAGCTTTGGTGATTCCCTCACTTGACTTTATTTTCATAGTGCCACCAACATTTTTCAACTGTGTTGCGCTGGGACAAGACCAGGATAGAACATAAAATAAAAGAACATCTAAGAGTTTAGTGATCAAACAAAGTCAGTAATTGTGACTAAACAGTCAGCACAGTCATTTACTTCAGCAGCATAAAAAAACTATGAGTAACATGGACAAAACATCAATAAACAGAGCTGATGCCTGCCTTTTGACTGCTACTCAGTCAATGTTTTAACAGTTCTTTAAAGAAACGTGTGTAGAAAGTCTGAAAAAATGTTCATACTGAGCATGTCAGTATTACATATAAAGCTTTGTTGTTCATTTTGTAATGAAATAGCAAATCTTGCAGTAAAATATCTGGTTGTGGTAACAGCATTTTGTTATACAATGTAGTTTTACTATTTTTTCTAGCATGCAATCATCATAAGGAGTAATCATATTAGAAATTCACTCATATCAAAAAAGCCTGCTATCTGTCTTAAGCTACCTTTTTCTGTTTGAAAATGTAGCGTCATGTTCAATTTAGTTAGAGTAATGCTGCCAGCGAGGTCTTTTCTTTCTTTCTCTTTCTTTTCTTTTCTGAGGGTCTTTTATCTGAAGGGCTGCAGAGACTGTTTATGTCCACACTAGGACAATTGAAACTGAGTCAGACCTGATAAAACAAGAAAATTACAGCAGTTAAGGCTACAAAGCCATGTTAAATCAAGACTGAAATAGTTAAGAATATCAGCCCCAACAAAACATCATGATAAAGGTGTTTTCTAAATTAATGGAGCTTGAGTTTTCACTCTTTGAGGATAAAAATAAAGAACAGTAATAAAAAAGACCTTTTGTTAGTCGATTGTAGTTTAGATGGTCTGGGTGTTAAGCCTATTCCCGTGTCACTAAGGGTAGTGTCAAATAAATACCAACGTCATAAATTTAAAATGCACCTTATGTTGTAAAGAAATGTTTCCATAGTTACATTAAAAATAGAGGAGTCTGAAATGAACTAAGAGCAAAGACCACGGCGTTCTCAGTGGTGTGAGCATGCCAGTCATGAGGGGAGTGACTTACAAACACCACTTTAATCTGCCTTTTTGGCTTTCTGTCCAATGGGAGCACATAGTTGTATTAAAATAGATAATATGACGGGCCAAGCTGGGTTGGAGGATAGCACCCGCCAGACAGACCTATATAACAGATTGAGACATGCAGAGGTAATCCAAAAGGGTTTAAATCTCTGCTCATACACGTGATTATCATTTTTTTTCCTCCATTTTTCTGGGTTATTCTGGGCAACTGCATTAGACAAACAAAATTATTTTCTGTCCAGTGAATTTACTGCAAGTCTCTGAAGTGTGCTAAGGTGAAACGAGGGTTCATTATTTAACATTCATCTCACACTCAGGGACAATATTGTGTTGTGAACAGAGAGTCAGCATTAAAAGATATGTATGCAGGTAAGGAGGAAGGAAAAAGCCAGTAAATGATTAACTATAGGGATTATTTGCAATTTTGTATGTGGTACACGTGGCTCTGGAAAAAATGTAAAATAAATAAATAAATAAAAGGCAGCCATACCAGCATTCTTCTGTACACATAATCCTTCAACTTCACAGAAAAGAAAAAGACAAATGTACATCTGTGTGGCTGAGTGCCAGCTGTAGCTTTGCGGTCTTACAATGAGGCAACAAGGCTACGTTTTGTATCAAACTGAAACACACATTCCTCACAATAGACTTACAGCAAAGAGATTAAGTGCTTTCGTTATGCAAAAAAGCTAAGAGCTGCCAATTTTTTTCAACAATAGAATAATTTCAGGTAAAGATCTGCTGGCAGATATAAGATGCTTTTTTAACACTAATTCAGTAACATTGCAAATAAATCATTGTACATGGATACACACCAGAATTAAATGTAGGCTTTTAATGACATATCACTGAAAAATCATTTTTACAAGTTATCAAATAATAGACAAACATGTGGATGCTGCATCACTTAGACCTACATCCTTCTCTCATGGCATAATAAAGCATTGCTTTGTGCGTAGTGCATCTACACGGTTCAGTTTACACACAAAAAGAGTGCATTATTTGAGTGACACTAATCCCCAGAACTAGATAAAATGACAGAATGAACAGTGCACACACAAACGCCCTTGACCTAAATATTTACAAGATGAAAATGATCAGGTGAGCATTCTCTCTGTCAATGGTGAGAATGTTACTGAGGCACATGTTTTTTTAGCTTGTGTGTGTGTGTGTGTGTCTTTAAGGGGTGAAGGTGGGGTGGGATGGCTACAAAATAAATATATATATATAAAAAAAGCTAACTTTTTTCCTGCTGTATATATTTATGTAAAAAGCAAAATCAATGCAATTTTTGATAGAACAAAGATTCATCAAATGCGATCACATGCTAACTACATCTGTAAAAAGACTGACAGACCTGAAAAATGTGTTGTCTGAAAAGGGAAAGGATACATTCCTATGTACATTAGGGTTAGCTATCAATTCCAATGCAGCAACCTTGAAACGTTCTAAAAAGTTCTAATGTCCAAAATGTAACAATTGAATTAAGAATAAGAAATTATTTGGCTGCTCTACTCCAATAATTTATTGCATGTATCAAAAGCTTTATGGTTATATATGTACATGTTAAAGTCTTACAACCAATGCTGAATTGACAGTCTTTTACCTCAATTGTTAAGCAGAATTAGCCAGAATTAGCTTGGCTTATATTGTGTTGGCAAAAGAAAACAAAAGTTAGCACATTAGTACAATACAGATGATTAAACAAGCACCTGGTACTTTTTAAATATGATAGTTGTGAAATTCTAACTGTGGTCTCAGTCACTACACAAACCTATGAGATTTATAACTGTTTAGTAAATACATGCATCAAAAAAGAAAAAAAGGAATTGCTTTTTCCAAGTACAAGTCTTTGAAAATAAATGCACAGCAACCAGGAGACAGCTCCACCTACAATCTGCTAACATTATCCCATCCCTGGATCATAAGATATTCATTAGTTAGATAACACAGCCAAGTTGGTGCTGAGATGGAACGTTCAACTCTAAAATTAGAAGAGGACTGGTACAAGTGCATCACACTGGCTCCGGTTTGCCTTCTTAAGGGGTGTTTAAATAGTAGCGTTGGTTTTTGAGTGTCTCAGTGGAAATCACCAGTGATACAGAAGAACTCAAATTCTATATGAACACTCCTTTTAATTTTTTAACTCAGCTTTAAATGAGTTTCATGGTAAACCTGCCACCATCACCTCCATCCCCTCCCCCTCCACCCATGGAAGACCGAGGAACAAAGTCAATAGTTGCAGTGTGTTTAATTTGACCTTTGCTCTGGCTCCAGAAAAACATGAAGACAAAACAGATGGCAACTGAGCTAAGGAACGACAGGAAGCCCATGGTGGTTGCAATGATCAAGGTCTTTGCATCGAATGGGTATGGCTTAGCCATTTGAGCTGAGGAGTTTGCAGCTTGGGTATTTGAAGGTTCTACCAAGCCCTCCTCTGTGACGAAAGACATGTTTCGGTTGCGTGGGAGCCCCTTCACATACAAGCTGACAGTCAGACTGTCATTGCCAGCTGCATTACTTGCCAGGCACTGATATGTGCCACTATCCTGAACTTGGGCAAAACGCACTTCTAAAGTTCCATTTGGTAAAACTCTGATTCTTCCTGTTGGAGAAATCACATTTTTATGGGATGAGATCCAGGTGATAGATGGTGATGGATCCCCATCAGCCTTGCAGGAAAAGAGAACAGTAGTGCCCTCCTCTACTCTTTCCTCTTGTGGCCTACGGTGCACGATGCGAGCAGGGCGGCAGGTAAAAACCCTTGGAAGTTCCTTCTCTAAGAAGTCTTTGAATTCACGCTGTCTTACTGTATCAGGAGAGGAGCAAGTGGGCTGATGTCCATCAAAGTTCAACCGCACTCTGCGACGAAACACCCAGAGAAGCCGGCAGTCACATGCTAGGGGATTCCCATCTAACCGCAGCACCTGAAGGTTCCCAACAGAATGGAAGGCGCTCTCTTCCAAAGTAGTGAGCTGATTGGATGTCACATTAAGCATGCGAAAATAGGCTAGTCCCCTGAAGGCTCCTGGCTCTATTCGTAGCAGGCTGCCACCTGCTAAGTGTAACTCCTGAAGTCTCAAGAGATCCCCAAGCAGGTTACCTTGGATAACAGTGATGGGGTTATAGGACAGGTCCAGAAAGCGCAGATACACTAGGTGACGAAGTGCAGAATAAGGAACGGCACTTAGGTTACAGCTACTGATAACAAGCGAGGTCAAATTTAGACCAATTAGGCTGTTGCCAGCTATAGTGTCCAGTGCCGGCCAGTTTGTGATCAGGAGGCTGCGCAGGTGTTGCAGTTTACGGAAAGCATTGTTGGGAAGTGTAGAAATGGTGAGGCGTAGCATTCGTAGACGTGTCAGGCTCTGGAGCTGGGACAATGCCTCAGTGGGAATTGAGGTCAGGTTGCTACGGTCTAAGTTGAGCTCCTGTAGATTCTGCAGACCAAAGAAAGCACGCTGGGAGATGAAGACCAAGTCATTTTCACCAGCTTCCAGTGTCTGCAGATTTACCATTTCTTTAAAGGTATAGTCCAGAAAGACCAAAATCTCATTTTGGCTCAAATCCAGAAAATTCAGACTGGACAGGCCAGAAAACACCCCAACTGGGATGATCTTGAGGCGGTTATTCTTAAGCCGAAGTGTCCTGAGATTCTGTAGGCCCAGGAAAGCCTCTACCTCAATCATGGAGATTATATTATCACTGAGGTCCAACTCTTGAAGTTTCACAAGGCCAGAAAATTGGCGGCGTCCCACAGTCTTAATCCTGTTGCGGGATAAATCCAAACGTCTGGCATCACTGGACAAGGCCTCTGGCACCGAATTTAAGTGTTTTCCAGAGCAGATCACTTCTTTGGGCTCAGGTCGACACAGACAGCGTGGAGTACAGCCTCCTGCAGATACGCCCAGTCCAAACTGGAGCAGGATGCTCCACAACCCCCATCGGACGACTGACTCCACAAACATCTTACGCCCGGCCTGAAAAGAGATGCACATAATTACCTTTTTTAAAAACATTTATAAAGATGTTTTTCTCTATAGGAGCTTTATGTTTCTAAGACAGAGTGTAAGCAAAATGTATTTGTATTGAATTCACTGCCCTCACAAGCTTACATTTTAATCAAGACATACCGTTTTAGTTTTGAAGTGCAGATTTTCATAACCAGTGGCAGTCAAGTTGGAGTCAAGCTTAAGTCCACTGATGATTTTCTGTCAGCAACATGCCCTTTTGTGTCACCTGAAGATAAAAGAAAATCAGAAAAACCAAGGTTAACTAAGTGAAAAAATAGCAACTCCACAACAGGCTGAGTTGTAAGGCTGAGTAAGTTTCAACATTTATTAGTTGTAAGATCTATTAACCCCATCCATTTAATCAGCTTAGTGTTCCTAGCAGGACAAACCAAATGCATTAAAAACCACCACAAACACAGCTTTCTCAGAAGGCAACTCAGTCCTGTGAGTTAAATGATTCATTTTGTAGCATCTGGCAACACACAGAATAGTGTCTGAGGCACCAGTGTGCATCTCACATGAGGGGAAGACAACCATTTGACCAGTGTGTTAAACCAATCACTGCCAAAGTGAAAGAAATCAAGATTCAAGATTGTGTGAATTTTGAGTCCTGCAATCAGTATATTGCATAATTAATTTTGCTTGTCTCTAGGTGCATTGCAACAGCATTTTTACATAAGGAAGTGCAACAGAAAGTGCCTATTTTTATTGCCAATCTGTTCTAATTACTCACAACTATGAACAGAATATTAATGCAGTCAGTGTTAGAGCTATTGAATCCATCAAGACTTGTGCACAAATATCTTTTGTTTAAATTATACCTTAATTTCATCTACGGTGTTGCTTTAGAGTAAAGCACTATAATGATAAACATATTTTCATATAGATGTCTAGAAGACATGATAACACAAAGCAGCCTCCATTGTTGGTACAAATTAAGTAGGAAAAGATAACAGCATAAATCTTGTATGAACATATTCTAAAATAATCAGTGAAGCTACTGAGTGATAAGTAAAAGCAACCTCCAAACTTTAGGAAACAGAGTCAAAAAAGAGCCCTGCTGTCTGTAAAATGCTGCAAAGTGAAATATCAGTAAATTACATAATGCTGCTGTCTGGCTTGCCAGTTGAATTTAAGAAAATGGTGAATGTAGAATGTAATATAAATTATGCATCCCTTCTCCAACAACTACCACTAAGACCTGCTAAAATATGAAGAACAAATCTTACCTAACAGACGTTAAAAGAACAAATCTTAATTCTTAACACTTTTCCACAGCTGCATGAAAACCTCCAAGTCCAGAAGTTGAACTGCACTCACACAGGATATTTCCTTTCATATTAAAAAAAAGATACAATACAAAAATAATCCTCAAAATACCAAAGCCAAACTGTGTCTGACCTGCAGCAGCTGCAGCTTACTCTTCACCATCAAACAGTTTCCAGAGTGTGGACCCACCCTCGCTGCAGCCTCTCCTCTGAGTGCCTGAGTTGCCAACAGTCCCAGAGCTCTACAGTCTTTGTCTCATCCTTGTTCTTCATGCAAACAGCTCTTATACTGGCAGGCTGGGAGCGCTGACTCACAAACCCAACACTTGTGCTCTTAGACTCACAGGACTCCTTTTAGACCAATATATTAGAGTGCAGTCACACAAGAAAGGTACCGATAAATGTTGGACGTCAGCCAGGCATAGTTGGTCATTTCCCAGTTTTTACTGACCACAGCTAAAGTCAAATTGGCTGTAAAATGCTACGTTTTATTTCTGGTGTTTGTGAACTATGCTTATTATTATTATTATTTTGTTTCTGCAGGTTAATTCTTATGCTAATTTTATGTAGTATATGTGATCTCAAGCTCAAGTTCTTCAAATAACTATTAAAAATGGCAAAAAATACATAACATGGTATTAAATTTATCTTCTTTAAAAACTGTAAAAAAAAAAAAAAAAAAAACCCTAAAGAAATGAACCATGAGTAGCAAATATAGTATTTTACAAAACTGTATTGGTTTACTTTGTCCATTGATGGGGTTCACAAGTTAAATATGCTGATACCCCCCCTCCCCTGAGCTAAGTTGTGAGAGACAGAGACTGACAGCTGGGAGATATCCCAGGCCTGTACCCTGTCAGTTGCCGAGACCTTCCAGCCAATCAGCAATTGGTTTCACACCTCCCCTGCGTCTATCTGCACACCATAAAGATACAGTCCAGCCAAAGGTCACGACTCCAGAGTTATACCCAGGACTGACCCATCCATCAAATTAGAAAGTGGGGAAATAAATGAATTTGTTATTTCTCACCCTGTGTGGATTGTGGTCACATGAGTGTCATGTTACAGTGTTAATTGTTTTAACTATTTTCTATCATACTGAAACACTTGTTGTTTCTATTAATGATACAATTTCTCATTAGAATGAAAAACATACACAAAAAGCTGTCAGTGCATTTGTCAAAGACTGGCACAAATGGAGAACTGAGGACCCCCTTAAATTTTGTAACCTTCACAAATGAAAATAAATCAGATATTATATCTGTATTTCCAGGAGAACTCCCTGCATTTAAATATGTGTTACTCTGTAGTTGCTCACACATGCACAGTAATTGACTACAGCATGGTTTTTATTGGTTTAAGACACTAAGCTGTCAAGATAAACACAAATACACAAAAATAAAAATCCTAAAAGCTTTACTGTTTTTAAAAATTAGAATAGATACAGAGGTATTTCGCCCACTTTGGTCAAATTACCTTTTCCTATGCTGAATTATTTTTCATCAACTTTTTTTTTCAAATATTACCTTAGCAATTTTTAGTGCTGCAACTTTCAATTTTGTTTTTTGTGCAAATGACTTTCCCTGTCAGTGACTGGGCTTCTTTGACAGTACAGCTGATGCTGCATGCATGGGGGGATATTCTGGTTGTGTTCGAAATCTACCTTGATCCATGTGTGGCTTTACAGTATGCCACTAAGAAACAATAGGTTATTACAGTCCAAAAGCTACACAGCTAACTGAATGAGATAAAGATGAAAAGAGTTTAGCAGATCATCATATTTTACTACAGTACTGTTTGCAGTTATGCAGGCAAATGAGGGTCAACACACTGCAGAAGACCTCCTACAGGGGGAATTAGTAAAGAAGACTGAAGATGAGGAGACTATGGGTTAAATTAATCCATTTAATGAAATAAATAAATACAAATATGTGGTTACCTTTGGGAATGCACAAACAGGTTTAATAGTCTTGCCTACTATAGTTGCAGTTATTTTCATGGATACATTTCTTTCCAAAACAAGCTACCAACTTATTTTAATAGCTTTAAAAAATCATTTATTGAAAATCACACTCTGCAAATAACTTATTTTTTTCTATATTTTGTTTAATTTTTGAATCACATTGTTAATAATAACACTTTTTTCTGTTTTTCTTTTCAGTCTTTCTAAGTGTTTTATTATTTCTGGTTAATTCAATTATATATGTATATTTGTATTTCTTTATTATATATTTTTCTTAGAAATACCCTGCAGTCATTTCTAAGAAGTCACTTCTGGTTCATTTCAGTTTAATTCTGTTTAGTAAGCATGCTGTTTGATCACTGTGAGAACTCGTTCCATCCAGTTCCTGGGATTTGCTTATGTTGCCAGAGTCTGGCAAGATACTGCAGACTCTGATTGACCAATATGAAGCTGCCATTTGATGACCCTGCAAAAACCATTTTTGCATGAGTCAAAAATATCCACTCTCCTAAAGCCAAGCAGATGCCAGCTCTTACCTAATAAACCCTCACATTGCCAAAATGCAAACAATATCAGTGATGTAACATCTCATCAGACAATTCTTTGGCAGAGTATTTTGGATGAGCTCCAACTGTCGCATAATTGTTCGACATAATTCACCTTCCATACTCTGTTCAGTTTTCCCTTTCTCTGTTCTTTCATCAGACATAACTCATCGAGCCTCTCAGCTCGGGCTCTTATCACCTTACATCAGTCTGCGGTTAGTTTCCAACCCATGTTAACATTTGGACTTTCTTCTTTGCCCTAGTGTTGCTGCAGCTTCAGTCATTTCTTCACTGTCCAAAGTTGCCATATTCTTCCGCAGGGATTAAGATTATAATGATTTAAATTAAAAGTATCATACCATTAATGATTGCTGTGACTACTAAAGTCACTGATATGGCTTCATGAGTATGGATTTTGTTTGTTTATGTTGATGCCAGAAATGTGAAACACAGCTTAAATGAGACATTTTTGCTGTTCCTCTTATTCATCAAACCTAACATGATCCATGTATTTACTCACTGAAAAGCAATTGGCATCATTACTTTGCTAAAACACTGCCACGAGGAATAAAGAGGCAATTAACCTGAACTCCTCTTGTAGCCTGCACTGTGGTTTCATTAGCTTTGAGGGACATCTTTCTGAAACTCAGCCCTTTAAAGTTCCACCTTAGCTGAGTTCTTTAATATTCGATCGCTTTGTCACCAAAGGACTTCAAGCAAAATGTGAAGAATTGTGACAGACAGAATCCAATTACTGAGATGAAAAGAAAAGTTCTTTTAGCAACAGGTGCATGGAACAGGAACATGAGCTCACATGGGCCACAGGATGACAGTTTGGCAGTATCCACTCCACTGAATTTGGATGCCCCAAGCATGAATCCCTGCGCCAAGCAGCCCATCTGACACAGAATGCACAGTCTGAGCCCGGTTGAGTTTTCTGACACTTGTCAAAGGGCTATTTTTAGCTTGTCACAGTGAGAAAGACAAGAGCCTGGCTCAAATCCCCAATTAAAAAGGCTGGAACAGAACAACAGTGCAGGGATCACAGAGCATGAATTTGTGTCTTCTCTGTGTGGGTGTGTGCACTCAAGTTGTTAAAAGCACGTTTGACGGGGGCGATGGCAGAGCTGTGCGTTTCCATTTTTTTTAAGGGCTTCTGGCACCTGCTACAATGTGACGGCCCCTGAGACCTCCTGCATGCAAGCAGCAAATATTAAAGGGTTTACTGGCAGAACAGCTGTTCAGTGCATAGAAAGAAAACACAAGTCTCCTGGTCTTTCCCCTTTGGGTGTATCTGAGGAAGTCTTTGTAAACAAGCTCATGTCAGGAGGCACATCTTTAAAGAGAATATCTGAAATACAAGGGTAAAAGCTCAGAGAAAAACTGAACCACAAAAGGAGCTACAGTTGCAAAAGTACCGACTATAGTTTTACCCCATTGAGAGCAAGGTCACACATTTGGTCACTAACTTATGCTAATAAGTGAAATCTTGTTGAAACCAACAAAAACAAAGATTCAGAATAATTTGAATTTATAAAAAATCTTGATCCCAAGGTTGCCAAAGAGTATGATGTACTAAGAATATTGCAGAGATCTATCCATCTGGTGTTTAAATGTAGAAAATCCAGAATCTTGTATTGAAATCCGAAACACATTGCACACTTGATGGAAAAAATGGCCCCAACTGTGAAAAAACTCAAGATTTATTTTTTTAAACTTCTGAACTGAGCTAATTTTAATTCCCAGTGAAACAAACTAAAACACTAGAATCATTCACTCACCAAGTACCTGATTTATTAATAAACTTGCAAAATCTATCCTGCAAAATATCACGAAAGGCAATTTGGTAAAAAGGCCTAGTTTAAAAACCCAAATGACCTATGGATAAAGTCCTTTGTGTGCCTTATTGTGCAGTTATTTAAACCTGCTGATTAGCCTGCTGTACTGAGTTTAGTGTCTCACAGTGATGTAAAGTTTCAGGATGCTATTCTGGAACACGGATGTTCTTTTCTTAATGCTTCTTAGTGAGAAGGAGGAAATTAAAAGGTTTTAGCTGGGTGACAGGATTCTTTAGTATTCTAAATACGCCTACACTCTGTGAGATTTTAGCAATCCTATAAATTAAATGGACACTGTGAGACGTTGTACACTACTCCCAGACATCAAGCTTAGTGCACACAAACTGTTGGATGATAAGAAATGAATTGCAGTGCACAATGCAGTTCCTCCATTATTTGTTTGTATACTGTCATACGACTGGAGCATACAAAACACTTTACTTTTAAATGTGCTGTGTAAATTGAACTCAATTTTCTTCTCCAATGGAATCTTTGAGCATTTTTTAACAAATAAATATATAACACATAAAAGACAAAAGACAAGGTGAATTGATCACTTGTATACAAAGAGATGAAAGAAGCAAAAACATAATTTATGCATCATTTATAGTGCTGTACTCAGGGGTTAAAATGCAGAGGGATGATCTGGAACTGTGTTTTTGGATTTGTTTTTTGGATATTTATAAGTTGTAGTTGTAATACTTCAGCACCTACAGAAGAGAAGGCAGAAACATTTTTAAGTGGCAGGCAATTTCAAATGCAATATTTTTATAAGCTCAAAAAATGTCACTAACTGTTTGTGCAGTGTGCAGTTTGTCACACAATGTGTCTGCTATCTGAAGGCACACTAATGCATTTTCCAAGGACAGAAAAGAGTACAGGATAACGTCGTTGAGAAAAATGTAAGAAAGACAAGATGGGGAGAAAGAAGAGCAGTTATACTTAGCAAAGGACTTACATGTAATGCCCTAATTTTTTAAAATTGATATCGGATCTGGTATAATGTGAAGTTATGTTTTATCATGTTGTGAAACATTTTGCGAAACAAACTGAGGTACACTAACTTTGTGTTTTATCTAAAGGTTACATGAACACACAATGCATTTTAAAATAGGGCAAACAGGTTAGCATGCCTTACTGTTCTGAATTTAAAGTAAAGCACTGTGTACTGTACAACACAGTTATGCATCCAATACTGAACTTTCTTACAGTATAACAGAGCCACAAACACAATATTGACAGTATTCTTTTACATTGTCATCTTTCATCGAGTACATCACAAAATTGTATAATGTGAACACAGCATAACGCTCTGAGTTCTTGCATCCAGGCCACGCTATACTATGAATTTGTGCGGTATTATTCAAGTACATACATGTTTCATTTTATTACTTTTTTCTTCTTGGTCTTAAAAACAAAAAGTTATAAAAAGGCTTAAAAGACGTTTGATATTAAAAGACTGCTCCATAAAAAAATTCTGTTTAATGTCTTTGTATATTTATAATGATGCTCGCAAACAAGCTTATAATGGCCATAAAATATATGCCAATGGATGTATTTTACATCAGCTTAACATTAGCAAGCTTGTCTCAGTAGCTTTGAAAATTGTATATAAACTCAACAGCATTGTGTATCTTCCAAAGAAACTAAAGTTGCTGTTGGCCGCATAACTGGTTTATGAATACTGTCCAAATAGGAGAAACCTTCTTACACGATTATTTATTGGCTGCAGTTAGCAGCCTATCAGAGAGTAGAAAAGCAACACTTGGGTTTATAAACAGCTCCAACGGAAATGTTAAAAATATACATAACAGATGCAAAATGAAATATGGTTCATATTTTCTCACAGTTCTTTAGGTTTAAAATTACTATTAATACTACAATCATGTAGCTACTTGGGAACTAAATTTGTGATTGGACTCAACAGAAAATGTGCACTATATATATATGTATATATATATATATATATATATACATATATAATTTGCGGTACTTAAGATATGTTATGCAAATTTTAATGAATGAAATAATAATGGGCAGTTACATATCAGGTGCCAGGTGTTGTTACATAATCCAGTTTGTGATGGTAGAATCTAATCTTCACATAATTCATGTCTACATTACGCAATCTTTGCATTCATTGCCAACATTTTACAAACTATGTGGAGCACATGCAAGACATTTCTAATTTGATCACCTTCTAAAATGCTGGGAGGAAAGCAAAGACCTGTGAATATATGAGTATAGCAAACGAAGATTGTTCTTGCCTGGTTGCATGTTTGAAATTAACACGTCCAACTGAGATAAAGAAGAGTGTATCTCAGTATGGTTATAAGCTTTTGCTTGGGACAAATAGGACTGTATTAATTGTTTGCCAAAGATCATTGATTGATTTATGAAGCTAATTTTAACATGGTAAAGATTTTTCTCAAGAACAAACTCCATTATCACCCATCATAACAGTGTCCAAATTTTAAAAGCTCTTGGTTATAAATAATTAGCGTGTGTCTCTGTGCCTCTGTCTTCAAGAGTTGTATATTTTTTTCTGTTTCTATTATCTCTTGGTGTATGCATGTCACTATCATTGATTTTGCCAAGAGAAAAAAAGAAAGAAGAAAGAACAGACACATTAAGTATGGTGTGATTGAATATTGGTGTGATTACCAATTTAATGTGTGGTGGAACTGGGTCACAGTGACAGATTCACTCACATCAGCCTTGTTCCAGACTGTGTGTTGGGTAAAGCACTTTGCTGTAATTCCTCATTCCGACAAGGAGAGAGTTAAGACTCTGTGCAACGTCATGCAAAGTGCACCGTCTGCAATATTAATAATAGCACAAATAAATGAGGGAAGGGAATTAGATTCAGCGCAGCACCCTATGTGATGTGACAAATGAGGTCATCTCAGCTAACTGATATGATGCACTGGATCCATCATTATACAACAAAGAGATAATGGGAGGTCACACATTAATAGGGAGCTGAGGGCTCTTAACCTGCAACAGATCATAGATAAAACACTCAATAATTCAGGACAACTTGCATACCGAGTGCAGAATATAGCTGCAGTCAGAACAGCAGAATGGGTCTTAAACTGCTTATTGAGAGATTATGTTTCTATAGTCATGAAAGACAAAAGACAGAACTGCCTGGATCAGGAGAACTACCTGGATCCTACAAAATTCCAATGAATTAAAGATTACCAGCAAAAGTAACGTGCAAAGAAAATTATAAAAAATAATTTTGCAAAAAATTAAAGAGAAAACTAATGTGTGAGGTAAAAAGAAGAAATATAAAGTATGAAATAAAGAAATACTAAAAAGTATGGTGAAAAGAACCAAAGGGAAGAGAAAATAGTAGAAATAAGTAACAGTGGGAGAAAAGAATGATCTAGAAGAATCTGGGAAAGGAAAACAAGTCAGAGCTAAAATAGCTAAAAGGCCTAAATTGAGAAAATTGAGATCTGAAAACTACAAAATAAAAGAAATTAAAAAGTGCTTAAAAATGTCTTAAAAAGACATTTCTGATCACATTTCCTGATATAATATTTTTTATCTAAAATGAACCAAATTATAAAATCACTATAAACACCAAAGACAGAATGAACTTTTACTTCACAGAAATCCACCAACTCTATTATCTTCCCTTTTGTGCAGGTTGAACCTTTCTTTTTTAGAAGACCTAATGCTAATGCTAATCTGATAGCAGCCAAGGCTGCTACCACAAGCCTGCCTAGACAGTCTTAGCAACACAAAAGCAAACAGAAACAAATCACTGCTATTCAGAAAGTGACTTAGTCCCAGTCTCACCAGAAAAAAAAGGAAAGAAAAAAAACTTGGTCAAGTCCCCTTTCTTATTAATTTCATAAACCGGGGGTTTATTGTCAGTGCCTTGGGTAGGACTCTTCATCATTGTCAATGAGGAATTGGGCATAATGAATATTTATGAACATAGTAGAATTTTGCCATCCAACTTCTGCATAATTTTTGTTCTAAATCTGTCCAAACTTAACAAAAAAGTGACAGAGAACAAAAGTAAGAAAAAATACAAATTGACTTAGAAGAAAAAACTTTGGACCATAACATTTTTATACAAATTGGAGATGGTCGAGTAGAAGACACATAGATTTGAGATGGAATGATAAAGTTCTGATAAGAACTGCACTGCTAAATTCGAGACAGTATTCTTTTAAAGAGCTTGGTGATATGAACAGGGTACAACATGCTCTGCCATTAGAGCTTCCACCAAAACACAGTGAAGACATCTTGATGGAGTAACAACATTAAATAATACAGCTTTTTCTTTTTCTGAAAGAGGGAAATTTTAGGTCTAATATGCTTAGTTTTTGTATATTTTTACATTGAGAAGCAATCAATTACACCATGTAGATGGAAAGAAATACTACAATGTGAGGCCCAGCAATAGCCATGAATGTGACAAGAAGGACATAAACTTTACTACTCCTGTTCACAATACTGTATTAATTACTTTTAATTGTTTCTTTGAAAATTTCTGATTGGCCACTCCATCTAGTTCTCTATTTGTTTATTTTTTGACCTAGAGCAAATATTGTCCAGCTTTTATGACTATGGCTAAATGGGGTCAGAAAAAGGACCCGGTTAATGGCCTGAAGATGTTTGCTTTTTTAAATCTTCCTAGTGGACAGGAAGTGATATTTTCAATAGCGGCATGATATATTTGTCTGGAATAAAGATAGGGTAGGTTACTAAGGAGTTGAGTTTGCTTCAGAAAAACTAGTTCATGTTTAATGTAGTCCAAATTCTAAAGCCTAAACCCTTTATACGTGTTCACAATGTCTGCACTAAAAGGAGGAGCAAAAGCCCTGAGGTCACAGCCTTATTTATACTAACTGCATCAAACTGGTTCCCTGATCTCTTTATCTCTTCACAGACTGTTTTCTGTGTGGCTTTGTAGACTTGATTCAATGAATAATACAAATGAGGAAGTGCTTTTGAACAGCATGTCCTTGTAGACATTCATGAAATTGCACTCAGTTATACATACAAAAACTGATGAAAGTAGTTGTGTGAATGACAACAAAGCACAGCTTGATCGAGAAGCTTGAGACCTACTGTGGTTTGAATCTGTTTACGACATATCGAGCTTCCAGTAACCACAACAATGGTTTGAAGCATGCTAACTTTCAGCTCTGCATGTTTGATTTGGCAGAGTTTTAGGTTGGATGACCTTCCTGCTGCAACACCCAAAGGGGATTTTTGTCCTTGGCTGGAATTAAACTAGCAACTGTGTTACCACCACACTATACATTATTTTTTCTTAAGTGAGGTGCTTTGAATGGCCCCGGTGTATGACTCACCAACTACTTTATGATAAAATTAAGCACACTCACTGACTGACAACCTATAGATCGTTCAGTAGAATTAAGTAGATCAAAAAACATCAGAGTCGTAAAAATACACAAACAGAATACGAGTAACATACTGTAACATGCCCCTTTTGATTTTCTCTTCCCTTGACCTCACAATATCTTACCCTGAAGGAGACAATCCGGGACGCTTACCATAGAAGAGCTTAGGAAGTGCCTATGCTTTACTCTTTGTTGGACGTTGGGTTAGTCTTCACATGTGAAATGGGTTAATGGCTTACAGATGAATAAAATAATAGAATAAACTGGAAAGGACACATGCATCATGAAAATGGAAACACAACCTAGAAAAACATGTAGCATGAAAGAAATCCTCTATTATATTTTTTTTTTCTTTTTCATGGCCAAACAACACAAGACCGCTGCTAACACAAGCAATGGGCCAGTGGCTTTCAAGTTTTTACTCAAGCCCTGACTACATTCCTCCAGTGGCAGTAAACATCTGATGTTTCTGTTCATCTACAAAAGGACTTCAAATGACTCTGTGGCCTGAATAGTGAGTGTTGTGTACTGTGAGTTCAAATATGCTGTGCAGATTCTGCCCTGAATACAGTACATGAGTCGTTTTCATGTGCAATCCCTCCAAAACCAGGATAAGTTAAGACTGATGAAAAGGCAAACAACCGCACATGGCCTCATGTGAAAATTAAGAGATTTAGCTTTTGCGCAAAAAGGAAGGGGGGGGGGGGGGGCAGAAGTACTAAATGGAACTGTGATGTTAATCTCATAGCTGTTAAGATTGAAACTGCGGCTGGGGGATATGAGGATGCATTGTTCCAGGCTAAAATACACCTTCTCCCAGACAGCTCTTTGGCGGAGCCTGGTATTAAGAAGATGCTGTTGGAAAGAAGTCAAGCTGCAGTGAAGTAATCTCCCACCTACATGTCTCTTTTTTTTCCTCGTGTGATGGGTTTATATGGAAATGTGTGTCATTTTGAAGTATTGTAAAGTATTCTTTTTAAGCTGTAATTAACCATACAGGTTAGGAAAACACAAGTTCCATAAATACATGAGCAAAAGTTGTGCAATATAATAAATCAAAAACTAAAATTCACAAAAGTACCCAATTTAATCTGTGCCTTTACAGTATGTAAGGCCAAGAATTACCTCATAATAAATGCGTAAAAGAGTTTTTGAACTACAGATTAGTTTTAATGTGTAAATAGTCTATCTGTCTATCTATCTATTCCAGATCTCATGTCAAGGCACCATGTCTCAAATCACCCTCTGACCTCTGTATGATTTATGATCCTATATATGTTGTTTTACTGTTTCACTGTTTTTCAGATTACCCCATGATCAGTCAGTGCCTGTCTCTGTGGGATATGTGAAGAAATAATAAATGTCTATAGGTGACGTGATGCTCTTGTTACAGTGTAAAGGTCTTTCTTGTCCTCTGTCACCAATGTTGCATAAAAATATACAGTGTTACAGTTTCAAGATCCCCTAAAACCATCATTTATTTGATTTGACCCACAAAGATGGATCTAAAATCCATCTAAAAAGATATAGGTCAAATCTGATCCAAAACAAGGAAAATGTAGAAAAAATGTATAAGAGCAATACAACAGTTGGCTCCAAGTTGGTTTTTCTGCCTATAAAATTACTTACTCACCTACTGCCAACTTATTCAGAAGTACAGTAAAAGTAATCCCTGACCTATAAACTGAAGGGGTGATGATATTTCTTTCCACCAATGAGCCAACTACACTTTATCTGGCCAGGCTCTTCAAGATCATTTCTTTGGCAGGTATAAAATGAATGTCTGGATTCTACCTGGGAACATTTTCTCCCATATAGAAAGCAGACCAAAGCTGATTATACTCCACTTAATTTTACCTACTTTGACCTAAAGTGGGATCTGAAACTTAAATTCAAAGGTTCTGAGTTTCCTACAGTACAAAAAAGCCCTTAATATTCATCATAACTTTGTTTGAAATCTTTTGTCCAAAAAAACGTTCTTTACCTTTACTTCAGTTTTTTTAAACATTAAAACAAAGGAGAAACATTTCATTCTTTATGATATCACGCAAGCAATAATACAGATAAATGTATAAACTCACCACAACATTAGCATGCAAACTCACTGTCTAACCAACATACCTCAAGACCCAGCTGCATATATCTGCCACTGAAGCCGTGCAATGAAAGTGAAAAACAATTAAAAACTTGTCTTGTACTTCTTTGCCTAAGGCTCCAATCAACTGATGTCTGGAGTGGCTGCCCAATATAACAGTCCAGATAAATCAGTTTCTAACAAGGAGACTGACATACTTCCTGTGCATAAAATGCCCTCTGATTAAATTGCCCATTTGGCAGAATCCCAAGTGTCAAATCCTTGGTTCTCCCTTGATGGTGATCTGCTCCTCCTGAGCCACAACCAATATGATGTGTGTCCTCATTATGACAGGAGGGGGGGACAAAGAGTTGGCTGCTGGTCTTTCATATCTGTACCTTCACTGAAATGTGAATCCTGACTACAGGTGAGGTGATGATCATATCTTAAATAATAGCAAACTGACAAACATACCTTTCAGCAATAGTACTGAAAATACTATAGCGTATACTACAAAGTAGTTTAGAATATAAAGACAAACGGAGGGACTTGCACTGTCCCAGGGGAAATGAGGCTGCAGTTACAGCTGTCAGTAATCCTGCCTAAACGCTGTTAAAACACAGTCTGCTGTGGCCCTTTTTAGGTTTATGGAACAAACTATCCTGAGGATTACTGTTCCCATGGACACACTAACTCCACAATACAAACAACAACAACAAGAAACAAGGAGACCTCTAGAAAAACTTGGCTGAACATTAAAGTGACATTAAAGGTATGTTTTTCTTGGTGGTTTCAAGTAATAAAATAAATAAACGCATACAGAAAAAATAAGGAATAATAGCACGAATATAGGTCATTGTTTAAACTCAGCCCTGGCAATCTCCAAGCAACTCACAATAAATGGCACAAAAGTTCTTCACATTATAACTGTTATGACATTTTTTACTATCTGTTTTGCAATTCTACAGACTTCGTTTGGACTAAATGTTATAGAAACACGGAGTAGGCTACGAATACATAAATAATGTAAATGTTTGGTTCATTTTTTTTTTTCAATTCTGTTTAAGTTGTCACAGAACTACGACCAGTGGTAAGAATGCGAACTTTAGCGATTCCACAATGACAAATGCGAGATAGTAAATAAGTATAAAGAAGTATAAAGTAAACACTGGCTCGTTTTAGAGTAACCTACCCTAAGATGAAGACCAAACCTAAGCTCAACTCATGCTTTAAATAAGTATAGTGTGGCCTATTTCTGTTATAGGACTGGTTCATGGAACCCTACAAAATAGTTTGTAGGAAAATAAAGAAACTCACCTGAATCATCGCATTAAAGCCTTCAGCGCTTAAACTCTCACTGCCCATCTCCCACAGAAAGGCGTGCTCATCTCTGTTAAGGACGGTTTTCCTCTCCCTCCTCTCCCTTTTCGGTTGGTCTACATTCAGCCAGACTTTTCCAACATCTGTCACGCTAGAGTCGAGCAATTTACTTCGCCCTCCTTCTTCATTAATTTCCTTTTCCAACTGCCGAATACCTCCGGGAGTTTTCCAATAATTGCGCTACTAAAGTAATTTAGGTCGACTGTGTCTCTGTCTGTGTTGTTGTGAGTGGTTGATTCTGTGGAGAAGCTCCTGCGCTCAAACCGCGGTGCTACTGATGCTGCGCCCTCCGCATCTCCATCCCTCTGCTCAGCTCACGGAGCAAAAGTCACACAGATTTAAGGCTGGAGCGGTGCCATGCGTCGGAGCTGCAAATCCGCACGTAACGAGTAGTGTAACGAAGAATGAGTCTATTACTCCTCAACCTCTACGTGCACTACTGCTCCCTATCTATAACAACGACTCAAAAACACATGTTTCATTATACTAATCTATTTTTTAACTGTTTAGTTTAACTCTATAAATAGAAATTAATATATCACTATAATGATATATTTTGTGTATGAAGTTATCTGATTCAGATTGAAACTCAATGTAATAACGAAATAAGTTAAGTCTTGAAACCAAGAGTACTACATTTGCCCTAAACTTGTTCCTGCTCATATCTACATGGTCAAAGTTTTGTCATGAGCCTGAAGTGCTAAAAAGAACATAAAAAACAAGATAGGAAAACAGAAAATACAGTCACATTTCTCTAATAGAGAAATTTTAGCCTTCTGAGAGTGTCATGGGTTAAAATTGATTATCAGAATGTTTTTATTAAGTTACGGTGTTCTGCTGGGTTATACTTAGAGCCTTTTTAGTCTCAACATTACAGAAAAATCAACAAAATATCCCCGAGGACCTGGCAGAGTGAAGTTACTATACATGCATACTGAACTACTTCAAAGTGTTTTCTTAATTAAATAATTTGGGTGCAACACAATGCAAAGCTTATTTCAGTTCTAACATGGTACACAGATATTAATGCACATTACCTATATAAGCATATACCTCTCTCTGTACATTTTAACCTATATCTGTATTCAAGGGCGTAGATTTGGCATGGACGGAAGGGACATGTCCCCACCAATATCCAGGGATTATTGAATCGCTGGATATTGAATTGTAATTTTAATTGTTTTAAAAGCATGTAGAATAGCATATGTAGGCAAGTATATTTGTCCCCTTTTATCAAGAAGCAAAGACAAAAAGGAAAAAGAAAAGAAACAGGGCAGGGTTCGGTGGTTGAATCATCCGTCCCCACCAATGCCAAAACCAAATCTACGCCCTTGTCTGTATTTATTGTTGGCTTGGAGGACAAATTGGATTTGGAATTTTGGCTAATGTAAACACTTTTCATTTCAAGGAGATTTGTTTAAGTTCAGTTATTTGAAAGAGTGGTCAAGGAAAGTTTTATGGTCTATTTGATCATCTGACAGTTTTTGTCTCCAGTCCTGTCAGGCTCTTCACTAACAGTGTTGCAGTGTATTAAGATTTTAGCAACCATACAATTAGTTATACCTACTTTATCCTCTGTAGGGTTTCAAGTGGGGAGTGGAGTCTATTAAAATGACTGCCTGACTCTCTTTGCATCAGAACCTGGGACCTTGACAGCTCAACAGTATTAGTTATTCCTTTATTTGGTGTTTCTGCTTTTAACCAGTTAAAATACATGAAAATACAATTTAAGACTTCTTACTTTCATTGGGATTAAAAAAAATAATACAGTGCTTTACTAAGACCACAGCTGTACTCACAACAGGTTGATGTGAATAAAAGCAGCTTTCTGTCACAAAAGTAACTGTTAGAACACATCCAGGGTGATAGAGATGTGCAAATAATAATAATATGGGTGGAAAAATCCCCAAGCTGTCAGCTCTGAGGGGATTTGTGATTTTTTTTTCCTTTTTTTTATCCTCTACTCTGAGTGAGGCCTGGCACGCTTCCAGGACAGTACATTACTATCAAAGCTTGTAGGGAGAAATGTGCAGATATGTATGGGACAGCTAAATCTTCAGATTAAAGACACAGCTGGATATTAAGACAAGGAAAGCCCCTACTGTCTCTCCCACAAACACCAGTATACATGACAGCCATCATAAACACTTATTAATGATGTTTTCAAGTGTAATCTGAAAAAAAGGTTTTAATGGCCTTAATGACATCCTTTTAACTTCTCACTTCAGTTCACCTCAGTTCAGTTTTCCTGTGAGGTCATAATCTTTCAAAACCTGGATTATCATAATTATACAGATGTACTTTTCAAGCTCACACAGAGAAGTCAGTGGACTGACTGTGTGCAGCTCTTGTTTATTAGCATGAAGCAGACTGACCTTCCCTCTCCACTCAGAACAGAGATGCTCCATACCGCAGGCTAAAAACCTGTTTAATAGGGACCTCACATTCTAAACACATACACACACATCATGCACTCACACACACTTATACTTACTGTGAGACCTGGTGGTATGCAACCAATTCAAGGAGCAAGTATTTATAGCTGTTCTTAATGGAAGCCTTCTGTCATAAAGAGATACAACATAAAAGGACTCTACAAAATAAAGTTAATGGATTCCCCCCACCCCCCACAAATGCACACATATGCATACATATACACACATATTTCCCATGTGTAACAAATTTCCCACGTGTAAACAGACGTCAAATTAAAAGTCAAGAATTATTTTTTCAATTATAAGATATAGAGAAATGCACAATAATAACGTGGTAGGTTGGAAATCTTATCAAAATACATCTTCAATTAAGTCTCGTCTATAAATTACCTAATAATTATTAAGAAATTTGGTGCTGAAAAATGAAGATAAAAAGTTTCTCAAGTGGCCACATGAGGCAACCTTCAAATACAAACCAGTTCCAAAGACTGCCACGATAAAATGTGCAGTGAAATTCTAGTTTTTTACTTTGATGTTACTCAGTACTCATTAGCAGGTATCTGCAACAGTGCAGTGCGCATATATCTCTACAATTCATGGATACATCTTTATACTCAAGCTTGCTATTCTTAGATGATAACTTAACATGCCACCCCCTTATAGTGAGTACTCAGGGGTACGGCTTTGGTCACTTCAATATCTGTGATACTTTGCATAAAAGGAACATGCAAGACTGAGAGCTTCTTCTAAATGGATTTATTTGCAAGGATCTATATACAACAGGAACAAGAAAGCATTAAATAAAGATGTGACCAGATGTTACCAGGATCAGAACTGATGAATGGAAGAATAGCACATGAAATGCTGAAGATAAAAGGACAGATCTGGGTTTAACTATCAAGTTACCAATGAACAGTCAAAAGCTAATTAAACTTCTTTAAGATTTAATGAAAAATCCATTCATTCTAAATGTGTATTTCATGGAACAACCTCTCCGCTGTGTTGCAGACTGACCATGAGCACCTAGTCAGGGGCTTCTCTACAAAGTACAGCAGGTCTGATGGTTTCAAGCTGTAGCATCCTTTCGCCCAGTTTTAAGAGTCCCTAAAAAAAATCATATAGCAGGTGAACAGCACTTGAACATCACTGGATTGCAGATTCTGTTTAACAGCCTTACGCCACCCTGATTTTTTGTTTGTGACATGAAGCTGTTTTGGCCTTTAATGCTACACCCTCACCCTCACATAGTGCTTTATTCCACTGTGTAATTGTGCCAGGTGCTCACTGAACTCTAAGCCAGTCTCATGGCAGTTCATGAACTCAGATCATGACTGTATCACAAACTGCCATGAGACCGGGTCAACAGATGCAGTCTCCTCTGGTTCCAAAAAAAGAAAACAAAATGTTAACACTGATGCTTCAAAAAGGAGATAAAAAGCAGTGGGTGATACTGCAGTGGCTATTTCAACTTCTTAGTCTATGACTACAGTCTATCATAGTCTCAGTGTAGTTCACTATTCAAATGACAGCATTGTCAGATGATAGACATGAAAGATCTTATGATGTGTTTGAGAATTTTTTGACTTAACCATAGCCAGAAGGCATTTTTTAATTCTTTTTATTCTTTATTCTTTCATAACGCTAATGTACCAACTCCAAGTCAAGCTCAAATATGGAAACATTTCAGTGATTTTGTAAGTGTAACATAAACTTTGATAGACTGAAGGGGTTTCCACAGAACAGATACACATGTGTTTGCCCTCTTGCAAAAAAAAAAAAAAAAAAAAAGATAATAATTGAACATTTAAATGAATTTACAAAAAAACTGTTTAAATGTTTCATTTTCATTTGGTACACTGTGTTTTCAAACATGACTGATTCTTTGGGTGCTTGTCGCAGCTGCGGTGGTTTTCAGTCTCAAAGCACCCATCAAATGGGAGCAAACATTTCTCAAAGGCCGTTGCTAAACTATTCAAGCATTCAGCTGTTGCAAACAGGTGCAGAAAAATTTTCACAGTGAATGCATCCCAGGCTGAAATGAAAAGTCACCCATCCAAAGAGACCTTCCCTCTGGATTTTACCATGTGAGCCTGTCAGAGCTCCCTTCGTGAGCAATAGAAACAGACGAGGAAACCCACTAAAAGCAAATGGATTCCAAGAGAGAGCAGAGAGCTGAGACTGTCTTCAGAAATGGACAGAATTTATAAAAGAATTCATTTTTTAAAAGTTTCGCTTTGAAACACTAGATTTTCCTAAAGTAAACATTGCCAGGAGAAGACTGACCGGGAATGAAACTGGGGAGTGGGGAGCTAATTTTCACTGATATGATATGCAACCATAAGGTCATTTGGGCAGTTAAACTTTTGTGTGAAATCTAGTAATTCTGCAACTAATCACTCTTGTGTGTGTGTATACCTAAATAAAAAAAAAATACAGTTAGTACATATACTTTATGGACTCAATATAACTTTTACTTGATTTTCCATTATAAAGTCATTTAAAGGCCACTATAAACTGTATATTTTACACTTTTTCTTATGTCATTTGTTGACAGTAAAGAACACAAGACAAACAGCTGAAGTTTGATTTAATAGTCTTTGGGCTTTTAATTTAGTGCCATAAACGTTACACCTGCTGAAATTCTTTTAGTCTCCTTTACCTTCATCTATTGCTTTTATGTAAGCATAAAAAAACAAAAATATAGAAACAGATACCTTTAACTTTTAAAGTATACTTGGTGTCATTGTGTAGTTAAAAGGTAGACACTTTATCATACTGATTAAGACATGCTGAAGAAGAAGAAATAATATGACCAATTTATGTAGCAGATTATTAGTAATAGAACAGCTGTATCAAATTTTTGAATAAAGTCTGTGCTTTACTTTCCTCGAAGCACTAAAATTGTTTTTTCAGACAGTAAGCAGATTTTCAGGATGCTTGAAGTTCTCAGTTTTAGCTCCCAAAAGGAGTCTGACTGGGGCTTAACCTCACTTTCCATTTTAATTAATCCTCATCCATTGGCCTCTGGCTCAGTGATTAGAGCAGGGCATCCTTCCTCAGTTCCCTGTAGCAGAAGACAGACCATCTGCCAGACAGGTGGCTGCTCTTGATGGACAAGTCAGCAGTTCATATCCAGGTAGGTTTAAGAGAAGTCTTACAACACTCAGCATACAGGAATGTTTGATATGTGCTGTTGAAATAATCTAAGGGAGCTTGTAGATGCAAGCAATCTAGAGAGGATGTGGACAGAACAATGAGAGCATCATTGCAGGAGTGCTCAGCTAACTTGTATTCTAGAGATTGTTTTGGACGCCGTAATCCAAGAAGACAGCTCATCAATAATGGTATATTGAAGGGACAGTGTTGCCTGAAGGTGAACTGGCATTCTACAAATGAAGACACATCCATCTGTGTTTTCGAATGGCGGTGGTATTCTGTTCACCGGGGTTTAATTAGAATAAAACCCCCAAGAAGGCTCAACATCAGATGAGATGAGCAATGGGAAGTAGAGCTAATTAGGAGGGAGGAATCATGAAGCCTGACCTTTGGCCCCTCGGGGCAAACTTCTGTGGAAATCCTACAAATAACAGCAACACTGATAAAGAAAGGCATGTGACTGTTCAATAGATACACCCATTCCTCTTTAGACAGTCAATTCCAAATGCACGTTATTATAAATATCAAATGAAAATTGTACATCAGTTCCTTGGCACTGAATTGTGCCTATAAACCCAATTTGCTCTCACCCCTAGTCCTCTATATTAGGGTAATTTGTCAAGAGCAGGTTCTGGATGATTAAGCAGAAACGTGACCAGATTCTCAACAGCATGTGGTTTGTCAGACAAAAATAAACAGCTGACGTCCATCGTGTCCATTTGCATGTGAGGAGAATAATTTGTAGGGCTGGTTACCCCTGATTGCCCTTCTCTGTTTTCCTTTCTGTTGTAAGCTTTTTTGTGTATGTACGCAGAGAGCAGTCATCTCTGTTTGATTTGTTGGTACACACTGGATTGTAAGATCAATGAAGTAACTAATAACATTAAAAATCCTTAGGAGGGTGACTCATGTGCTTATTAAAGCTTCATCCACAGTGCTGACTGGCTGATATGATGCTTAATTAAATGCCTCAGCACAGTTGGCCAACAGGAACCTCTATCAGGTTGTTGAAGAGGAAGCAAGGCTTCTCAAGTGATTATCCTTTTTATAATGGCTGCCAGCGACATCTGGTCTTCCTGCTGCCATCCACAGACTGCGTCTCTTCTTATAACCATGGATACTATGTGAGGATCATTTATTTATTCCTTAATGGGTCATCTTTATAATAAATGGGTCTTTTTTGAAAAAGGCTAAGGCAAATGCAGCTTATTTCTTATCACTACCCTTACACATGTTCATGATCTACATTCAAAACCTTCAACAAGCAAACAGTTTATTTTTCCAGACGGTCTCTCACAAAGGGTGGCGTTTTAAATGGAGTTTTAAATCCCCTTTTTTCTGATCTTCAATGAAACCTTTTCAAAAATGCATCTTTTTGAAGTCTTGATGCTTTTTTTCATTAACCTCTCTGAACCTTCTGATGTAAATCTGTGTCTTTGAATGAAAGCTGTGATGAACTATCAACTGATTTCAAAGATGACACTTATGCTGTTTCACAGACCAAAGTAAACAAGCACAAATAGATCTTTTAGTATTTTAATCCATGTTGAGGCATCAGCTGAGAGTCCGACTAATGCTGAGTGCTCAAACATTCTTCAGGGTTAACATATTGGCACTACTATAAAGAGGGTGTCACTTAAGCTAGAAGCTTTGAGCACATTTAATTTCTGCACATCAGCAATTTTTGCCTAACCCTATCCTAAAAATATAAATTAAAGGACAGAAGTGTAAGCCACTGCAGTACTTTAAAGCCTCGTGTGGGCTGCTAATCCCTGAAGAGCGAACTTGGAGATGGATCGGCACGTGACAGATCAACCATTGGAAAAATTATGAATGTGTGCTGGCAGGTTGTTTGTGAAATGGGCTTTCAATTCCGTGTGCGTGATATGGAGGGGGTTTCTCTGCTTAGAATAAATACTAATCCTTTAAACATCAGAGCACATGTGTGCATCAACGGACTGCACAGATGCACAGCAACCAGGCCATGTAAAGAGATTAGATGCCAGGAATCGTGAATGACTTTGTTTTTCTGCCAGCTTATGGTGAGATTCGTTGATAATTTACTCATGGGGATATGATGAAGATGCAGAAAGGAAAGCTTCAAAGCGAGGTGATGCTTTAAAGATAAAGCAAACAGTGTTCTGCAATTTATTTATTTATTTTTTATTGAATTTTACATGGATTTCAAGTTTGTTAAGAGGGAATGAATAAATTAAGACAGTCAAAGTGTTCTAGAAGTTGACATAAGATGAAATCTTTTTGTTTATATTTTATTATAAGCTTTTGGCAAAATGTAACTTCCCTTAAATCTTGCTGTTATCCTTGACATTTCTTATTATAATCAGCTCTTTTACCACTTAGTGTTGCTTATAAGCTCAAATGATGGCATTATGAAATAAATGCATGCTCTTTTGTTCTTTGTTTTTGGATTAATGGTCCATACAGGTATAAAGCTGTCATTATTTATCAAACCTATCACCACATTGCCCCATGATGTGCAGTCTTTACTGAGTTATGCTTATTGATGATGCTTTAAAATGCCAACCATTAACATGAAAAATTAGTCTAGAAGTGTCAAAATTGCAATTTCTTATTTCAGGCTGCAATGTAGCCCTCCCCCATAGACTCTAATGTCAAAGTGCCTAACTCTAGAGCACAAATTAAGCCTTACACAATAAACTTGCCTGGTTGCTTTGATTGACTGGTGGCTACAACAGCTAGCTACCTGCTTGTCACAATAAGTAATTGGAATCACTGACCCAATCAAAATGCTCTTGTTCTTGCATTTTTATTGCAATAGTTAACTATTAATATGTCTTTTGCGCGGATCCAGTAAGTGGGTAGTGACTAAAACTCTTGTATTAGCAGAATTAGTTTATTTTTGTGTGTGTGTGAAATGCACCATGTGGACAGTGGTAGTGACTTTCTAACCAATATCAGGTGGGCAAAGTTATGGTGGCTAAATCCATTCACCTCTCATGAAACAAAGTTGTGGATTTCATCAGTTTATACAATTTTACCTCAGCCACAGTAACTTCACAACAGTTGTATGAAGAACATTTTTTTAAGACATGGCCAAAAACCACCCCCGGGGAATCTACCCGTGATTCAGTGAATCGTGTAGTTCTACTGTGTGTTTTTGTCTGTTTTCTGTTGCTTGTTCTGTTTTCTTTTCCACAGTGACTTTGCTGCCAAAACAACCCCTAGAGCTCCTCTAGGGTAATTCAGCTAATTAACCTACTGAATACATGTTGGTCAGTTCAACCTCATTTTGCATTCTAAACAAGTTCTTTGGGGACCTTTTTAACCTTGCTGATGATACAGGTTGTTACAACATATTTTTATTTGAACAGCAGAGGCAATAGTTTATTCAAATTATGTACTGATTGCATGTTGATTCTTCTGACAACAATGCTGAGTTTATCTTGATATTATTACGAAGCTACAAAAACAGGTCCAAAAACCATTTTAGAGTCTCTTAGTACACTGCAGCAAACAGGAGCAACGTTTTCTACCAGAATAGATATTAAATAATGATTCTGGCATACAATCTGAGCTTGAAATCAAAAAGTTGAAATTTGATCTGATTTATTTCATGGAAGAGAATATTTATTTTATACTCTGAAATGAACTCGGTCAAATGAGCTGACGAGAAGGCGTAACAGAGTTCAGATCAGAAATGATCAGATAAATGTGCTAAACTCAGTCATCAGTGAACCAGCATCACTGCTGGCCGAGTGTGAGCTCTGTTTTATAAACTATGAGATTTTTTTTTTTTTTTGATTCATTGGTCATTTTGTTTCCAAATTTGGCAAATATCCATCTTGAATGTTGATACTAACAAAAAGGATTATCCTAGAAGAAATAGTGACAAATAACAATAGTAAAAGCTACTCAACAGTAAAAAATAATTGCTTTCCCCAGAAGGCAAGTTACTGAAATGTACAAATGAAACTGAAGGTCATCGTGGATATTATATCCTTAGGAGTAATATGGTATTAGCACAAAGCCCCAGTGCTCCTGGCTGCTTTATTGCATCACATACTGTATGTGTCGCTCATTGCTGCACACATCAGTGCTGCTTTTGGAAGTACCTTATCATTACCTTTATCATTTTGTTATATATATGATTATATGACCACTTTACGATGTTAAATTTACTGTAAATTCTGACAGGAGGCGCAAGAAGCCACCAGGTGGCACTAATTTGTTCCCACTATTACTTTGCTATTATTTTTCAGTGTGTTGCATGAGCTATACAGATTGTCAGAAACAGAAATGGGGACTATTATAGCAGGAAGCTTTCATACAGTCACAACAGCTTTAATATTTACTAATTTACTAATTGAGGAATTCTAAAAACGTAAGCATGAAAAGATTTTATTTTGTGACCAGAAGCAGTAACTTCCTGAAGTCTTGTCTTCACTCTAGGTACTGAAAATCCATCAGAAACAAATTTTCAGAAATACCTTAGACAAATTTGACAATTCTAGAAGAATAGTATCAGTAACACAAAGATGCACCTGGCTTCAGGCCACTACTGTTATTTCTAGACAGAATTACACAGCAAAACTGAATGCAGCTTTTAGGGCATGACAAACGCCTCCTCTTCATTTTTAATGTAAAACACAGACACTCGTATTTTCATAGAGAAATCAGGACATGCATGGCTCAGACAACAACAACTCAGTATACACGTAATGGGTTTTTTTCCCCCTGCTATAAACAATTTGAGCTTGGAATGAAAAAAGACAACACTGTCTAATCTGTTGGAATCAAAACAAGCCTTTAAAACCTCTTTGGTGTCTGCGGCTCTAATCTCTGAACTGGTCAATGAAAAGTGCACACAGTTCAGATGAGAATTTAAAGCCTCTTGGGCTTTCTCACTAGATTGCCAGGGGAAAAGAATCTGAATGAAGCCTGATTTTCTATGGTGCTCAAATGCAATGGATTTCAACAAGTAACAGCATTAGGGGCTTATAATCTGTCCTCTGAGAGCCATATACATGCATATAGAAAATGAGATGTCACTCAGCTTACTCTGCAGTACCTAAACACTGTGATGTAAGGCTATTTCTTGCTATTACAGAGCCAGTTCAGTTTTTGTAATGACAAAACCCAACCCTATCCCGTGATGGGGTGAGTCAGGATCATATGACTTGCAGAGGATTCTGAGAGGTAAGCTGTTTCCAGTTTTGCGATGGGTTGTGAGTATGTGCTGAGATGGGAAACAGATGTGACCTAATAGGAGGAGAAAAAACGGAAGACAAGAGGTATTTACTGCTGAGTTGGGCCTCAGAGTACTTTTCACTGTTCAAAACAAAGAGTCAGAGTAGAACAAAAAATGGCTGCCAAGTGGTCACATGAGAAAAAGTCATAAATGTAGAAAAGCATTCTCAGCATCAGCCCCATGTGGAGATATTAATAGATTGCTTTAGCACTCAAGAGGAAAAAACAGAGCTATACGGACTGCTAGGTAACCATTTTAGTAAGGAATACCTGTATAAATCAATCTATTCAAACACATACATTTACACACAGGTCATGACCTGCTGCATGATGGTATGCTCCCTGATGCTAAGATACGGGTTGAGTGCTGCATGGTGGATCAATCAAAATACCGCCCGTTCATGAGTCTCATTATCTAAAGTGCCAAAGAGGAACCTTTAGAAGGAAGAGTCTTACAAAGGCTTAAGATGCACTCTCCAGCCTGGTGAAATCCAGTGAGCAGATGTTTTGATTAAAAAATATCGATCAGTTAGATAGTGAGCTGTCAGTGATGAAAGCCATTGCCTAGAGCTGCTTGCCTGCACTGCATTTAACACACTAGAGATCTTAACACAACAGGAATCTTAGCACAGCACCCAAGATTGTTCTTGACCTTGAGGAGAACTGAAGCAGCAAAGGAGAGAGCGATAGCTGCATTTGTGCACTGTATGATACCGTCTCCGATTGCATATTGATTTTTTCATAAAGCCTTTGAAATTGTAAATCGTCAGATTCTGCTGAACAAACTCTGCTCATTTAAATTTTTGCCTTTTGATATTCATGGTTTCCCTCTAACTAAACTGTCCCAGTGGGTTAAAATCAGTCATGTAATATCTTTTTTTAAACTTAGGAGTCCCACAGGGCAGGATTCTGGATTATTTGCTTTTTGTCTAATACATGCTGGTGTCATGTATTCAAAACTTGCTTTTGCAATGACCTATATTCATAAGTGGTTAGAATAATATCACTTGATAATTAATTCAAACAAAACAGAATACAACTCTGATCCTACTCATAAAAAAGATGCTAAACATTGCAGAAATTTACAAAAATCTTGGAAAATTCATTTATGTAAACCAAAAGTCATAGTTTAAATCTATCAAGAAAGATTAAAATATAAAAGTATATCACAATCAGGCCAAATAATGTAAAAAATGTGGACTGTGGACTTGCAATCCACTGTCAGCAGCTTTTAGCTAGATATCTAACAATGACATGTAACTTTAAGAAGAGTAACAACAAGAGTAATAACAAGGTAATTCATGTTTATTTTTTTAATTGTCCCACCTTGTTTTGCCATTTAGTATATTTTTGTGTATTTGTAGTGGCTTAATTGTGGCTTCATCTACCGCTATCAATAAAATTAGTTCTACAGGCCTAGCTCGCCATCAAGTTTGATGTTTTCATCTCAGAGTGGCAAACGGAATTACAGGGAACTTCATTTACTTCCAGTATTCAATGAGTTTAGATTAGATTTGAATACTATTGAGTTTAAAAAGGTGTTTTAGTTAGATGTTGATGGAAGAATCATTGTCATTGTCCATCTTATAAATGGATTCATGGCCATTCATAGTTTTTTTAGCACCTGAAGATATCCCTCAGTAATGTAATGGCAAGATAAATTATGGAGAGCAAAATCCACACTCGTGGTTCTACATACAAATTGTCTCTTTTCAGCATCACATCAAGCTCAAGCTAACATGAGACAACAGGAGTCTGATTTAAACAACTCAAACTGGTATCTTAATTTCCTTTGTTTCCTTGCAGTGCTCCAGGAAAGCATAATACATACTTGTCTGATTTACTTCAAATTGCTGAAACTTCCTGTTGTGCTGGATCAATGTTTTGTATAGAGCAAGGACATGCATAAAATAGCCACTAGTGATGAGGGAATTAAGGAACCAATAAAGATTTAAATTTACATAAATACAAGACAAGGTAGTCCTGTCATTTATTGTTCATAGCTCTGCACCACAATGTCATGTTAGCATCTTAAAGTTTCACTGCCTGCAAAACCTTGGTATGTTTCAAGTTCAAGGTGGCATAAATATATATTTGGCCAGATCACAAAAACATGATAGACTGATATGTAATGATATGCATGACTAATCATTGATGTATTATAAATAATTCTGTGTGAAGAGACTGCACTTGTAATAGCAGTTGTGATAATGTTAGTGCTAGCAGTTGTGTTAGCAAGGCTTCTCCATTGAACAATGTTTTATTGTTCATGGAGACATGATTATACGTCTGATTAACTTGCAGCAACATGGACATGTATCACTGGACATCTCAGCTGCACGGGATGCTCCTATATTTAATTCACTGTCTAGATATGTGCTAGACAACAGTATGAGTATAGGAGTCATAAGACACATTCATGTATATACACACATGACTAACAGCAAGAGGAAGTACCACCAAACAGACAGAAATTGGAGCAAATACAAATATGGCAAAGACCTATTTGGATTCTGCTGTGGGAATTTTTTTTAGCAAGCTGCCACTCATGATCAAGTTTCACATGCTGTGTTCTTGTATAATTAATCTAAAATCTAAAATAAGCACGTTTGGTTTTTATTCTTCAAGTAGAGAAATTGTTTTCCAGTTACACACAATGAACATTAAAAAAAATATATAGTAGCCTTAATAGCCTTTCCACACCAAGTGTCAGAACATTCTGGGAAAATGTTCTGCTGAGAAAAATTTCAGCATAACAAGAAACAAAAGAAATTGCACTGGAAGAGTCTCTGGAAATCTTCGGCCGACAGGCCTGAAAAAAAACTTTGCAAATATTTTGACTTATCGTGTTGGTTTGGTTCCAGTGATATTCATAATGACCACACTAAATGCTAAATAAATAATAGCAGTACTAAATGTGCAGTGCAGGAGATGACATGTTTTCTTGTAACAGCCGCTGCTGGTGCCCACCGTCAAATTATTTTTAGTGCAAACTGTGTGACCCAGTTTATTGACTGACAACCATTACATTGTACACACTTGTACTATACTGTTTTTTTCCATGTGCCTTTTTTGCTGCATCCTTCCTTCCTTCCTTTTGGAATAAAAATGTCTTTGCTCAATAATTAATCACTCAGAGACCTATCCATTCATCTATGTTAACCTAGCATTATTCTTCTTCTTCATGATTTAGAGTAAACTTGAAAGCAGACTAAAAGGTCACTTTGATTCTTGAACAAAATACAAAGCATGGTCATGTATATAAATCAGTTGTTCTGCTATAAAAGATAATCAGTGTTAGACTTGTAAAGAAAGGCCAAGTTCCAGGTCTTTTTTTTTTCAAAGCACCTTTGTTGTTCTTCAAGCAGTAACCCAGACTGCAGCAGTGCAACATCCTATGTGGAGTTTTCAGACATGCCTCTGTAACCTGACACCTGACATCATCCGGTTTATTCAGTGAAACCAGATGTAATTTCCCTCCATGTTAGAAGAAAACTCCTCCCCAGACCTGGAGCTCCCATTGTACTTCCTCAAAATTCAGCCGATATAAACTCGCCCACTGACCTACTTCAGCAGCAGAGGAAGACCAAGTCAAACTCAAAAGAATTCCCTGAGCTTTTTGACTTTTGGACTTCAGGTAAGTTTGTTTACTGCTGATCTCCTAACACACAAAATCTTTTTTGCTCTTTTGTGCATGTTGTAACTTTATTGTTTTAAACTTTAAATCAGTTTGAAAGAACTACTGCTTTCTGATATTTTAGTATTTAAGTAAAAACAACTCAGCTGAACTGAACTTAGACATGGCTCTTACTTAATTACATGAACTGATTTTCAAGACCTTGAAAGAGATTTTTCCATAAATGTTGGTTCAAATATATGCATAGCTTTTCTGCAGCTAAGAAAGTAATCAGTCTTAAAAAAGATTAGGATTACAGAACAATTTTGACCCAACTGCACATTAATAGAGTCATTCTTGGAAGAGGGAGGCAGGGAGACGTAACATTTACTGGCAGCCAGTTTGAGTTCTGGAAAGTTTGACATACCAATTCAAAAAAAAAAAAAAACCAAAAAACCACACACACATCTGGGAATGTGAAAAAAGTCATGAATGCTAATGTTTTATGCAAAATATAAATTTATTTTCAAAACATAAGCTACCACAGGGAGAGGTCTTGTGACTCATACACAGCATTGTGCACATATGCTGAATTACTGGCATGTATCATGGGATTGCTCTATTTAAAACATAGATTTTCACCCAAAGGTGAAGCCACGCTGTGTATAATCCATGAGTGTAGGAAGCGGGAATCAAAAAGAAAAAGAAAACAAAACAAAAGGAAACATTGTTTTCTGCTCTTAGTTAAGAGAAACTCCAAGGTCAGCGACCTTTAGTGGAAACAAAGCCCACAAATTCAGATTAGAAGCACAATGTATTAAAATACAAGATGGACTCAGAAAGCCCAAGAAACAAAGCCAGAGAAAAAAATCCACACTGCCTGGACTTAAAAAATCCACAGTTAAAATATTGAATCACTGATGAGAGCGAGAATGAAAACATTTTCTCAGTGGAGTTCAGTTGTGTTTGAGACTTCGTCCTGTAGCTGTTATTCACATGTTTGCTGTCAAACTATATCCAGCATTGTCCGGTCTGACCCTGAAAACGAAAGTAAAATTTGTTGAAAATCACATAAGAATTATCCTGAGAGTTTCCTGTCTCAAACCAAAACATGGCATAGGGGTTTGTTTCACAAGAAGTGCAACTTAGCATATTTTTTTTGTCACTGTGGCATGATTGAGATAATGAAACCAACCACATGATAGTAAACCCCTGCAGAAAAACAATGCTCTCACTGGATTATAGGAAAGCATGTATAGATATAGATATAGATAGATATATATATTAGCTTTTATCCTTATGACAGTCGAGTGCAGACAAGAAGGTTATAAATGAAGAAGTGACCTGATTCAAACCTGAGCTTCTCCAGGAAGTTCATATGGTAAACTGTTTCTGAACAGTAATTTTGACTGTGGCTCCTCTCTTGGACACCCATAAATGGGCCTTAAGAGATTATGATAACATTGTGATATTTAATATGCATACACATACCCTAATTATAATGTTGTGACACTTTTGCCTTAAAACATGAGTTTACAAGCTTTTAGTCCTTAATATGAAAACTCTATTGTAAAAAATAAAACTTTTTTAATAAAAAAAATTCTGGGTTTGGTATAAATAAAAACATGAATGTATTGGGTTTTTTTGTTCTTTTAGGATGTTGCCACTTGTGTGTGTGCTGTTGCTGGCTACCTCTGCGCTGGGCCGTTTTGATGAATCCTCTTTGGATGCCCAGTGGGAAGAGTGGAAGAGCACACATAGGAAAGAGTACAATGGCTTGGTGAGTGTGTGTTACTATTGTTTTAGAGTTAAAGTCAATGATAAAATTAAGAGATAGAAATAGCACAAAGATTACTTAAATATAAGGTAGGAAATATAAAGATTTTGTTTTTAAAAAGCAGATGCTTCTCAGATGTTTGGTTTTTAAATCTGATTTTCGAAAGAGGACTTCTACAAATAAAACACTAAACCTGAAAACAAAACAGAGCAGTATTGGTGAAGCCTTTGGTGAATACATTAATTCTAAAATGAAATAATGAAATTAAAAATATGCACATTTCCTATTGAACATTAGACATTTTATGTGCTTTCCCATCAAATGTGCATATCACAGTTTCAAAACATCATTGGTTTTCCTTATCTGATGCAACTTGCTCCTTGAAAAGGAATAGACATGACTGCACAATGCTATGATTGACTTTAAAAAAACCTCATCCAGTCTCAGCAACATGTAGTTATTTATAATTTACATAGCTTAATACATTTGCGTACACATGTGGCAAAGACTCATATTTTATTTATACACAGCATGTTCCACATCTTAGCCCAAGACAGACTACTGTAAGTCTGCAGACTAAGCTGCCCTTTTTAAGGAAGCTCCACCAATTTCAGTTATTTTGGCAGAAACGCTAACAGCAGATCAGGTAAAGCCAGAGAGTCACAGAAGGAAGCATCACCAACATTAACAGGGAAGCATGTCAAATATTCTTCCCCAGTCACATTTTGTTTTATATGATCGGATCAGTTATGTTTAAACTGTTGGTAATTTTACCTCCTTACTTGTTGGCAGCACTGGTTGATCTTCTTCCTTGTTTTGGCTGAAAATTAAACAGACAGAGAAGCTAAACTGAAACAGGACATACAATTTACTGTCAGTCCAACTTTCTCATCCATAACCGGTAGATGTTGGCATCGTCCTTTAAAATGACTTTAAATTTTTGTTTTTTTGTTTAGTATAATTCAACACTTTTCAGTTTAAAGGACTAATTCAACAGCTATGGGTATTTAAATTATTATTTAATGATCTTATGAAACAAGAGGAGAAAAAGAATCCTAGCCTATTTTGTAATTTAGTTTTATCATTAGCTTTTTATGTGTCATATCACCAGAGCCAGAAATTTCTAACAGAGGAAAGTCCTCTGCTCCTCTTTCTCGGTTTCTCTGAAGCAAAAAATTCCCTATACTCTGTTTCTGTTCCTGGCTGTGAAGAAGGGGTTGTTTGCAGTTTGCTCTTAAACCATAGCGAACTGTGATTTACTCCATGAATGCTCACTGAGCATCTGTTATCCCTCTGCTCTTCACCTCAAGCTAGAGGTCAGCACTCCACAGCTGGGGCATGTGTGTGTGTGTTTATGTCTAGTTTTTATGAGTGTGTATAGTTACATGTGCTTTGATTCATGAACTGAATGTACATATATATTTTTTATAACATGTGTTTCCGTAGTGTGCAGAAAAGACACCTCTCTCTCCCCCTCATGGTGATTTTAATCAGTATTTATGCACAGGAGAGCTTTTCAACCTTCTTTGAATTGACATCACTGATCTAATATAATCAAAGTCACCTTGCCATATTTACATTTTCCATTACTGGAATGAATATCAAGATGGAAATAATGCTTATAGTTATGCTAATCATTGGTGAGATTACCTAGACTACTAAGTAGAGCATATTTGGTTTTCTCAATACCAAACACTTGGCTCTATCTCACTTCCATATTATAATATTACTCTTTCGTGGATGACACATAGTGGTGGAATTTGAATAAAGGACAAACTAATGTTTTAACCCACATATGTATAATCTGTAGGGAAGATTGTTGTGTGAATGTGCACTGGTTTAATTGACCTAATTAATGAAATGGGGCTGTACCACAGACAAGCTTTTTTTTTAATCTGCTAATTATAATGCAAATTTGTCCTGTTTGCCTAGATTAGTTTCTTTCAGCTGTCAGGTGTTCATGCATGAGTGTAGAAACAAGGAAATCAAACTTTAAGACTGGAAAAAGTGTTTCTTTTATTTTTTATACATTATGACCGCCTTTTGAAAACCATTCACACCAGTTCAAAAGTGAGGCTGCATCATCATCCTAGAAAGTAAAAATCCTCTTGTTGTTCATATTAGAAGGGTCACTGTTGTTTCTAATAATAATAGAAGCAACAAAATGATAATGACTATTTATAACATCTGCTATAACATTTATTTGTGATACTTTTAAAGCTTCTAAAAATGTGGATTGTTTTGTAAGTGTAAGGCAGGGAGCTCTTTTTAAGTACAGTGGCATGTACTTTTGTTCCCCTCAGGGTGAGGAGGGGATCCGCAGGGCCATTTGGGAGAAGAATATGCGCATGATTGAGGCTCACAATGAGGAGGCCGCGCTGGGCATTCACTCCTTTGAGATGGGGATGAACCATCTGGGAGACATGGTGAGTACAATCTTGTCAAATACCAGATAAAACTTTTTATTCCATGAAGTGCATCATAATTAATGACACTGGTTTAGACTTTGTCTAAAACCTGACAAAGAGAAGAGTCAGTGGGCGTACCATAGCTCATACTGCTCTTCCCAGAAGCCTGTTTCTGAAAAACCAGACGCTCTTATTGGATGTGGATCGACATGCAGTCTGGCACGTCTCTGTCCTAATCACGACTCCATGTTCACTTTTTTTACATCTTGTTTTTGACATGTATGTGATCCCAGCACATTACATCTCTATAAGACCATCTGTCCCTATTTTTTATACATGTCACTTGCAGTGTGTAAAACACCAACATAGTTTTGAATATACTCAAGTACTAAATATTTTGTTTCTTCTGGTACATCTTTCATGTATGACGCTAGACACAATCAAATCCACCTTTTTGAGAAACTGGAACAGCAAATATTTTGCTTGTTTGAGTAAGGTCTGGGTAATTTTGACAGTAAATCATACGTAAAAAATAGCTCCTGCATGTCACATTCATGTTTTCTTCAGCAGTTTTGGCTTTTTGCAGCTGCAGTCAGTTTGTCATCTCTGCTTTTTTTAATCACTAATGCACGCTGCTGCCTCTTGATGTAAAACTGGGTTTGGTGTCCTTAAATCAGCCGGTGTCAGTGACATGCCAGCGTGGGTCGTGACTGATGGTGGCTTTTTTCATCAACACGGAGAGGCATTAAAAGGCTGCTCCAGAAATGAAGCACAACATGGCAGGGTTCAAGCTCATTTATTAGTGATAGAACAAGTATGCGCATCTGAATTCTTGACAAATGGCCAATTTCATGTTTATGAAATAACAGGTTGTGGGAAATGAAGGATGCTTTTCCATTTTGATTGAAAGCACTTAAATTAAATGAACGAAATTAACAGATGGCCTGTATTTCTTCCATTAATGATCTTTCTACTTTTAGACTCAGTTATAATAAAAGCCCCAGGGAATACTGACAATAATAAAGTGGGGATTTTTTTTATTTTATTTAGCAAAATATTGTATAACCAAAAGTTCCATTGTGGCAGCCAGTAAAAAGTACAAATGTATCACAAATTTGAATTCCCTTTGAGCTCTTTATATCCCTCTCTCCTTTACTCCTTTGCTTGCAGTTTCTTGAAGTCTGCAGTTTGTCATATGCACATTTGCAAATCTTTTTGTATTCCAGCTCCCCCCGGCACTCTGGTTCTTGTTCAAGAACACTTTCTTTCATTCAATTATTCAAAAATCCCATTGCCTGGATGTTATGACCTATGACCCCGACTACAACATCGTTCAAATGTTCGTTCAGTAACATCCCTACGACATGAAACACCATTTATAATACGTTAACTGTGTTTCTGTTCATTCAGACCTCAGAGGAGGTGGTTGAGAAGATGACTGGCCTGCAAATCCCGGTGAACCAGGAGCGCAGTTTCACACTGGCTATGGATGACATGCCCTCCAAAATTCCCAAATCTGTTGACTACCGTAAGAAGGGCATGGTGACTTCAGTTAAGAACCAGGTGAGAACTGAATAATGTTTGACTAGTTTCTGTCAGTGTGGATTAATATCATCAGCTGAAATGTTGTTGTTTGGTATCATTAGCTGCATATGTTGGTTTTCAGAAAGCAGCTCTTTAACTGTTAAAGTGCGGCTTTAACTTTTTTTTTTTCACAACCACAATTCAATGACCAAGTGAGCATAAAAAAACATGTGTGGCTGCTTGCTTTAATAAAGAAAGAAATAGGCACTTAACAAAAAAAGCATGAATCAGAAGTGTGTGAATAAATAGATTCAGTGCAAGGGTTTTAGAGATAGCATTCAAATGAAATGTGTCAGTCAACACACAATTGATAGCAGCACAAGGGCACAGCTTGTGTAATGGAAACATTTAACGTGATCAAGCACAGTGTAGCATATCGCAACACGGGGCAGACCAAACAGGACAGAGGACAGAGACAATCTGCTCTGTCACAGTTCTTGGAAATCAAATTTGAAACAGCAGGTTTCTTAGTGGAGGAAGTTTTTGTAGATTTTAACAGAGTAATCTACAGTTAGGATTCCTGTGGGCTCTGGCATATGATTGTTTGTCTAAAAGTTTGTGGAGAACTAAGAAAAAGTTCCTAGGGCTATTTTCAGGCAAAATGTTAAGAGTGAAACTCAAAACCTCCGTGATTTCTGTGGGGAACTGTTACTGTTGAAGGCAGAGGCAAGAATAATGACATCAACTGGGATTTCAGTTACACATTTTATGTTGTGTTCAGCGGCGTGATCTGACATTGTTTCACAAAAAGTCAAAATACATGTTTTCTCTGAAATCAGAGATGAATAGTTTTAAAAGGTTGTCAGTGTAGGTGAACACCTTTACATTCATCTCTAGTGTAAATGAAAACATTCAGCAGCCTGTTGCCTTGAAAAGACTGAATGTAATTCACAATTTGTGAAGTTTTTTTTTTTTACTGTAACCTCGAAAAAAGAAAAAGGATTCAGAAAAATACTTGAAAAAAAGCTTGAATCTTTGCAGCGTTTATTTAAACATTTAAAGAGGTAACCAGTCCCACTTAGTGCTCAGATCCACACTAAAAGTAACAGGCTGTTCTCATGGTTAATTGACTTTGGTAACAAAGGCCTTCATTATTAGATGTAATTGGTCGTTAAGAGCAAATTAAACAACCATTTATGTAAACAACATTCATCTGGTGGAAGTGGTGAATATACTTGTAGGAAATTTTTTACAATGTTCAACAGTTTCTTTATTCTGATAACAAATTATCATAGAAATCATTGTTATATGAGTGTCAAAAATAGGTAACTGTGATAGATAACATAAATTAGTAAAACATACATTCTTTGAGAGATTGTGTGTTACGTTGTCTCCTCCTGGCGGATGTATTTGGACACACAGCCATAAACTGGATTTTTTTTTTTAGCTCTTGCTTTGGTTCCTGTGGTTCATGAATTATGCAGCAGACTGGTTGCAGTCTCTGCATACTAACAGCTCTGCTGCTTCACCCTGAGCTCCTTTTATGATGACTGAATTGTGTTTCTGATGTTTTCTTCGTTTCAGGCAAATTTCTGTTATCGTAGAGCTCAACGTCACACACAACATTCACCGATGTGATTTCAGATTTACAAAGTTTTTAATTGGGTCATCTCTAAGCAGCAGAGTGAGGTGGAGCAGCAGAGGTGTGAAGACTCAGATATTTCAAAATGAAGGCCAAAAAGAGAAAATACTAAGCTAATAATTGTTCTTCTGAATAGGGAATAAGATTGAAATGGATCCTTCTGCTTCTAGACGCGCTTTAAAACCAAATGTATGTGGACATGTAAGCATTTCAGAGCTATAAGCATTAATCTAGTGTTATTACATCATGCACTCCTCCAGGGAGGTTCTTCATAACATGCAGGAAAGGGATTTGTTCCTATTCAGGCATAGAAGCATAGTTACACCCAACACATGTTAACAAGAATAACCTTTTAATTTAAATTCATCATAAATGTTCATCTATATTACAGCAAGTCCTTATTCCCTGGGTGAAAGCCAAACATGATGGCGGTGTCAGTGATTCATTAGCGCTGGATGTGTCAGTCCAGACCTGTAAAAATGCCCATTTCTCACTGTGTGTCATTAACACTGTTTCAACATTACTGCACACCACAAACTGCCCAGCAGCCGATTCTATTTACAACCCAAATTCACAGCAGTTACAGCCTTTCGATCAGCAAACAAAAATGTCTTTATTTCTTTGTCAATGCGGCACAGTCTGCCTCCCAGTGGACAGACAGGAGAAGACACAGCATTTACTGTGATGTTGATTTAATCTGTTTAACTTGATTCTCTTTAATATGATAATATGGTTTAAATATGCTGTTATTTCTTGATGACTGATTATTTTATGAAAAAAAAACACTCTCTCTGCAAATGGTTTTCTTAAACAATAATGCCTATCAGAACAGCTTGGTATATATTTCTTTACAATGTGCACATTTATTGCTGTTTCCTACCAACTCTGGTCTGGTCTGGGTTTCTTACATTTCTGTTGATTATAGCTTCCATGTCAGCTTAGTTTCCTCTTACTGTTGTCAGCAACAGTCCAGTCACAGTGGTATGTACATATCAAACTAAACCTCTTACTCACCAGTCTTTCTTTGACCCCTGACAGGGCTCCTGTGGCTCCTGCTGGGCCTTTAGCTCTGCCGGGGCCCTTGAGGGACAGTTGGCCAAGCAGACTGGGCAGCTTGTTGACCTCAGTCCTCAGAACCTGGTGGACTGTGTTACAGAGAACGACGGCTGTGGAGGAGGCTACATGACCAATGCCTTCCAGTATGTGAATGAAAATGGAGGCATTGACTCTGAAGCGGCCTACCCATATGTTGGACAGGTGAGCAACCCACTCTGCCAAACACACAACTAAACTTGAAGTAGCTTTTTAATCCGAGCCTTTCGCTTCAGTTCATTTCATGTAGTGAGTGCCACATTCTCTATAAACTAAGCACTTATGTTTTAATATCACTGGGTGCTTGAACACATAAAGCTAAGCTGGTCCAAAGCAGTCAGGCAGGGTTTTTTTCCAAGTAATAAACGAGTATAATGTAGTTGGTGTTTGTTGTTTTTTAAGTGAGCGATTGCCCCACCCCTCCCAGTACTTAAGATAAGCTAGAAGTTTGTTCTGCGAAGGCACTCTTACAAAGAAGCTTTGCAAAAGTCTTTTAACCTAGTTGTTATAAATAATACCCAGTAATCAGCTGTTAGCTGCAGACACATATTGAAACTAAAACGGTGAAGAGGTTCTCACTTGGCTGTGAGGGTGCCACGTTTGTCCGCTTCACACGCTTCACCAACTACACGCAACAAGGACGAAAATATTCCATTTTGACAGTAAAGTAGCTGCAAACATCTTACCAGAGGGAGGTGATTCAGCAGAAATGATGAAGAGGAAACTCTCCCACAGCGTGAGCATAGTTTCCTCTTTAGTCATTTGGTAATATGAGAAGGAAGTACATCTGCTCGGTAATGATAAAAATCTATCGTCTCTCTATTGTTTGGCTAGTTGGAAGTGCACCAAACACATCATGTGATATAAGCATGTGACAGAAGAGTCACAAGGTACCAAAACCTTGCATAGCAAGTATTTTGATTATTCATTTATACTATGATTATTAATTTGTTTTTATTGTCGGTTAATCAGTAATAACCATTGGATTAAAATTCGATATTCTACCTGAATATGATTACACTGTGAGGTAAGGACATGAAAAGTAGCAGCCTGATAAATCTGAGGTTTAAGTTTAGTTATTGTGGCTTATTGCAGTTCTTCATTTTTATTAGTTGTTTTTTTTTAGTCTGCTTTTCCCCAAACATAGCGATGACGTTTACAGTTTGCTGACACACAGTAGAAACTGAAAATCTTAAATATCAAGAATTGCCACTTTAAAAATCAGCAACAAACGGTTTTAGCATTTTCTCCTCCTTTGTCTTGCCTGCAGGATCAGACCTGCCGCTACAATGCATCAGGCATGGCAGCCCAGTGCAAAGGCTACAAGGAGATCCCAGTGGGTAATGAGCGCGCGCTGGCTGTTGCACTCTACAAAGTTGGTCCAGTGTCTGTGGGCATCGATGCAACACAGAGCAGCTTCCAGTTCTACAAGCATGGTCAGTGAACTTCTCAGATGTCTGGTCAAATGAAATAGTTACCTGCACTTACTTCATATAAGGGAAGGAAAAAAATCCTAGAATTTATAAGGGCCTGTTTAGCCAGAATTTCTTCATTAAATATAAATTAAATCACCTAAACATGGAGTTCAAAACTTCATTTTGAGCAATAAACCTTAAACAAAAGTAAAATTAGGTTATAATGGTGTGAAAAAGCCAGTAAAACTGTTAAACATAACACATCAACAGCTTTCTGGTTATATTCAACATTAAAAATTGTGCGAGGTACATAGTTTATGCACTGTTCAGTAATGCAGATCACTCTTTGTTTCTGTGTCGTGAACCCAGGTGTTTACTACGATCCCAACTGTAACAAAGATGACGTCAATCATGCCGTACTGGCAGTAGGCTATGGAGTGAACACCAAGGGGAAGAAGTACTGGATTGTCAAGAACAGGTGGGACATGTCACTTGTCTGAATGGCATCAGGTGGCTCAAATGTCAACTAAAATTAAGTGTTGGTTGTTTGTTGTTTTCATGTCATCTGTCAAAATGATAAGCTGAAATGCTGTTTGACTCCTGGCGATATTTCATCATCTCCGTCGTTCCATCTCCGACTCCATCTTTTGTCTTTTCTTCACAGCTGGGGTGAGGAATGGGGCAACAAGGGATACATCCTGATGGCACGTAACCGTGGCAACCTCTGCGGCATCACCAACCTCGCTAGCTACCCCATCCTGTGAACAGATTAGGGAAAATGAACGGGCTTTGCTTAGACTACTATAAGACAAATATACACTTGGAAATGTTCAGAGTAAATGTTCATTTCAACACATCTGCAACCACTACAGTACAATATGTTTGTTTACACAGTCTTTTCTAACAGGAAATGGAATTTGGAGTTACCGAACAGGTTCACTGAAAACAGGCATTAAATGTTTTTGAGTCTTAGATCCGAAAAAACACTTTTAAACCCTGTAGTTATCTCATGCCTGCAGACCTCTGCTGTGCTCTTTTTAATAAAGAAACATATACAGTTTTTTGTAACTTCAGGGCATGCCGTTGGTTGAATAAGCCTAATCCAGAGCACAGGCTTGTTTTGTGCTGAAGTCGCAAGTTAAATCTACATATCTACATAGCACAACATACTTTTTCGTTTTACAGTATTTGACTGGTAGTCAGTGATAGTTTCAGTCCCTACTTTTACTTGCTTTCTGTGTGAAAAAAGACAGGAAACATTGCTGTGCAATGGGAGCTACTCCTTTCCTGCTGGTAGTGTGAGTTCCTATAAATCTATAAAAATATTTTCTCTTGTGATCACAAGGACTTGTCGTTCTGTTCAGCACTTTTCCAATGATTACATTGTAAACAGATGTTTTCTATGAAATTGAATAAAGGGTTCATTTTGAATTTGAATGCCTCATTTGGAATTATTTTATGTCAACACACAAAAACACAAACAAATATGGAAATAAGTAATGTAAAGATCAGGACATGCACTCAAAATACTTTCCAATGGGTCTACACCATGTGGGCACTAAAGTAAGTCAGATGAAAGGCTTTAACTGTACAATAACTCAATGATACACCAAAACACCATAAACTATAATCATATTATATACTCAAACCCTGTGTGTTACATTTCCAGATTTTCTAAACAGGTTGGATAATACTGGCAGCTTACACTGAAATCATGTCCTTTCCTTCTATCACCCCAACGGTCGCAGCAGATGGCCGCCCCTCCCCGAGCCTGGTTCTGCAGGAGGTTTCTTCCTGTTAAAAGGGAGTTTTTTCCTTCCCATTGTCACCAAAGTGCTTGCTCATAGGGAGTCATATAATTGTTGGGTTTTCTCTGTATGTATTATTGTAGGGTCTACCTTACAATATAAAGCACCTTAAGGCGACTGTTGTTGTGATTTGGCACTATATATATAAAATTGAATTGAATTAAATCATGTCAGTTTTAAACACTGTTGTAATGGAAGCCAGGGCTTCATTTGGTTTCTTAGTGCCTGCGTGAAAGAAACACAGTAACACAAATAGTTACAGTTACAGTTCATACATTCACTGTACACCTTACTGGGTACACTTAATAATTGGTTGGATCCCATTTTGCTTTTAGAACTTAAAAGGCTGTGGCACTTGCTCAACAGTACAAAGTGGAAACATCTCCCACACCATTGTAAGACCACTAGGCTGAACCGTTGATAGAAGGCAGATTAAATCAATTTTTTTCATGTTGTTTAAGTCAAATTCTGACCCAACCATCTGAATGAGGCAGCAGAAACTGAGACCCATCACATTGAACAATATTTTTCCAATCTTCTATGATCCATTTGTAGTGATGTTGTGTGAACTGTAGCCTCAGTTTCCTTTTCCACTGGTACTCCACTGTGGCCCTATGCTGTTTTAACTGTGTTACGACTGCTGTCGTAACTTTGTCTAAAATACAAATCTCAGTGTGTAGGTGCTTCTCTGTAATTGGTGGATCCAGAGGACGGACCATACGGATTGGCTAACTAGCTGGAGATGACTTATACGATGAAACTGCTATTTATTCATCCTCGGCTCATGCCACGCTAACCCCCATGACTATTTTCATGTAGGAAAATGAGTGACATTTGTATTTTTTCGGCCATAGTTGGCACCACAAGGAGTTTGCATTAATGATTATTATGTATGTGGTGCTGAATTACACTATAAAAGCATGTAGTGTCATGAAATCCATTGCTTGAACTTATATGTTCATGACTGAAATGCATGATTTGGTTTGTTCCTCTTTCAGTTTTCTGTGTTCATCCAACAGCAGACAGCCTGAAAACGTACTGACCTCATGATCTTTCATTTAGAGCTGACAGGTCAAATATTTATTTTGACCTTCACTTCTATAAAGAACCACTTATTCCTGAAACTGCAGAATGAACTTCCAAGATTTTTAATGACCTTTCTGATTAGTTTCAGTGAATTAAATATAAAATTCTAATGAGTGGATTGCCATAATATCATTTTCCATTCTCCAAGTTTTCCATTTCCATATTTCTAACCCTCAGAGAAAACTGTCATTTGCACACATGATAGTCTCATAGCAAGGTTAATATGGGTAGCTACAGCTAAAATTATGATTTTACTCCACACAAAACTCACTGAGATGAAATGAAAACTCAAAGGAAATATTGTTAGAAATATCTTTGTCAGCTTGGTCGAATTTGTCAATTCTAGAAAGGTATTCTGGCATATGAAACATGACTGTGAGATACCTTCTTTGACAAAGTGGTGTGCTTCATGTTGTGCTTATTCTGAACTTTAGTCTTGCCTCTGCCATACTAATATAAAACAGAAGCATAACTCTTAATCTAATAAGAAGCTAAACTAAAACATAAAATAACAACGAGGAAACCCTAATCTGGAAATAAACCCAACTACAGTGAAGTAAGGATAAATTCATTAGTTAATTAAAACTAATATATATATATATATAGATTGCTCATAGGGTGTAATGAAAAAGCTAAATGTGGGAAGTAAGACACTTTTAATGTGCATTAAAATTCTGAGTGTGTGTACTTGTCATACCTTCCGAAAGTGTGCAATTCTGTGGTTCAATTTTTGGGAAAACCTCTTAATAAGTGTTTTTTGTTTACCTTCTATTTTATGTTTTATGCGTTCAACTATTCCTCTCCTGCACTGTGAGGAAAACGGCGTAGCTTTTACTTTCGAAAGAGGAAGTAACTGCGAGAGAACATGTGACACTTTGTTCTTAAATAATAGCAACAAGGAAACGCAGTCAGACTGGGTTCAAATCAGCAAAGATGAGTCCGACTAATCAAGGCAAGTGAAACACTTTCTTGTAATACTTTAATAAGCTTTCGTAGAAATATTAATGGCTGGTAAAACAAAAAGGCGGACATCGGCCAATAAAAAGCTTCATATTTTAGTTTGCTTTACTTTCGTTTTTGTAGTTTTCAAAGACTTTTCTTTGTTCAGGCTGCAGGTGTGTTCAACGATAGAAATACGTTGTAACCGTGTTATAATGTCATCGCAGTGAACTAAAGTGTGTCTATAATGTATAATAATTGTAGTAAAAGAAATTATCCAAAAACACTCGGTGTATTTTTAGTATATCCGTATGTAATTACACCATAGACAGGAAGGCTGTGCTGTACAACTACGCTGTAGCATTTGTTTAGTAAAACAATTTAAAAGTAATATAAAACCGGAACTCTGCGTTTTTGTATTTGTATTTATTAAACTGGCAACAAAACGAAGCGGAAAAAAGAGCCAGTTAAAGTCACTTTGGGTAAAAGTCCAAGTAAAAACTGAGTAGATAGCTTACATAAATTACTTTAAATCACTTACATTAGTATGAGAAGCCTGGTGAGTTATAAATTCTGGTTAAAAAATATTATATATATCATATTACATTTGGGTTATACACTGAGGGTCTTGTGTGTATTGTTTGAAGAGGGTCCTTTCCCCAGCTGAGAACTGTACCAGGTGTAACAGGTGGAGCTTCATATTCATCGCTGTACTTTTTGCTTTTTCATAAGTTTCATTTCAGGTCTTGTGACTGTGGCATCATTTTGAAATTTTGCACAGCCTTAAATATGTGGAAGTAATACTTGAGACTTCTCTTATCACTCGGACACTGAAGACACAGTGATCTGTGCAAAAAGTTGTTTTGGGGTTTTTTTTTCAAATGACTTTTGCTATGTAGATGAGGCCAATGAGCCACCTCAGTATAAAACCCCTGGAGACAACATCAGCACCAATTATAATCTGGTAACCTGCTTGAACACTCAGTTCAAAAAGAAGTGTTCAGTGGAATCCCTTTAGTATCTTCAGTTTTGTATATTTGCTCTTTGTCATTGTAAGAAAACTGAGCAAACGCTCTCCCTTTTAGTATTTTGAGGCCTGTTTGTTGATTCTTGTATGCCTTTCTCAGCTTGTTGCCAAACTTTTCTACACCGTACTATTTACTTGTGTAAAAAAATGTCACTGATCCCACCTAATGCACTAAATAACCAAAAAATATCAATTCAAAATAAAATGCAGCTACTTGATGCATTCTCAAATGCAACCATTCTTCCATATTATGCGAAGTATTTAAAAACAGTAGTACTACTAAGACCTGACCCCCACATTGGCCTTGAGCTTAAAAACTCAGTTTAGACTCAACTATATATACTAAGTGCTGTTTCTAAGAAGCAGAGGTGACCTATATCAGTTTGGTTTAGATTTGTTGCCAGCAATCTGATGACAAGTGATGTAAACCAATATTTTCAATCATGTTTTTCCCCATTCTGACTGAGAAGCAGATCAAGACAGTAAATTTGTGAAAAAATTGCCTTTTAATTGGGAAAAATTACCATGTATGAATCTAGGAAAATAGTTGTGGCTTCTGTTAAACTTTTAGAGTAAATGTTGGATTTTAATAAGAAGAAATAAATATCAGGGGCTATCATAAATAAGTTGTGTTGTGCTCATATTTCACTAAACGCCTATTCTTTGTTTTGATTTCCATCTTTTTGTTGTTTTCTTTTTGTCAATATGTAACACAGCTCTCAAAATATTTTGGCCTGTGTCGTGCCAGAGTCTTTATGTGTGGTTTTTATGAAACTAAGGTCTGTTTCTGACTGGAAACTTGAACTTTCTGCCAGGCAGGTTGTTTTCTCAGTGTGTTAGTGAGCATCAGTCTCATCAAAGGTCAGGTGACATCCTGTGCCATGTTTGAATCCACACTGGATGCCCACTGGGAGCTGTGGAAGAAGACACATGGGAAGAGCTATAAAAATGATGTATGTGACAAAAAGTAGTAGTAATAAATATTTTTTAGAAAGTGTTATATTTGTACAAGCGCTGCAAAATGCTTATAATTAACTTCTACAGCATTTTCACCTTATCTGCTCTTTCTTTATGTGAGGTGGAGGATGCTCACCGCCGGGAACTGTGGGAGAATAACCTGAAGATGATTACCGTGCACAACCTGGAGGCCTCAATGGGACTTCACACCTATGAACTGGGCATGAATCACATGGGAGACCTGGTGAGACATTCTCTTGCTTCATTAATGTTTTTGACTTATGATAATTTTTATTCATTAATGGTGATGGTATTAATGATGTTGAAAAAGTCAACAGGATCAAAGCTGATCCATATTGAAGAGTAGCTGGGTGTGTGATAGATGATAGATTACTGGATGAAAACTGAGGCTACAAGTGGCTCAAAAGTCTTTGTGTTAAGGCCCAACAGAGTTATGTCAAACACTTGACCATCATTTTCCACATAAATCTTCCACAGTGATGCTGGCTCAAAACCTCATGCCACAGTCATATTATCAGTTTCCACCTGCCCCTCAAAATACTTTTTTTCACTTCCTGCATGTACATCTACACTTCCACAGCTCACATTTTTAGCTTCTGTAGAAGCACCCTTTCATCCCCTGTTGCTTTCTCTCATGTTTAAGCTAATGAATGAGAAACTAGATGTTTAGATCAAGAAATATCTCAAGCTTTATGACCCACAAATGGAAAAAGATTAAGTCTGGTGAGAAGGAGCTCTGGAAAATTATTCTTGAGGTGAAAAGTCTAGCTTAAATCAAAAAGACAGCCACCATGGCCTTTTTGTTGTCTTGTGACATGTTTGGTCTTCCTGTTGACACTTCCTGTTAGTGCTTGGAGCAAGACTTGATGCACCGCAATGTTTTTACAGCTTCAGCTGCCTGCAGCTTGGTTAGTAGTTGGATTAGATGCAAAGTTTCATTATGTTTAAACCAACTTTAAAGATTTTACGTTTTTACATAAAGCACTGAAAGAAATAAAGGGTGTGTTAACACATAAAATGATAGTGAAGTTGCCATAGTCCTGGTTTTCAGTTTTTTGTTTTTTTAACCACTTCATGTTTCTGGTTTTCCTAATATTGTGTGTCATCAGTGTTCCCCTTTCTCTGTCTTTATGTTCCGTGTCAGTTTTCATGTTTCAGTGTCTTCATATTTTGTATTTATTGTCCTTGATTTGATGATGTGTTTTTGCGTGTGTCTTGTTCTAGTTTTGTTTCCCATTCTTTTCCCTATTTTGTGGAAAGAATGGGAAATAAAAGGAACAGGAATATTTTCAGTTTTTCTGTCTATCCTGTTCTTCTGGTCTGTATTCCATGTGCCTACATCATTTTCTTTTTTGTTTTGTTTTTTTTAATTTATTGTCCATATTTGGCTCCACCTCTGATTTAATCATAACATTATAAATTGTCACACATTAATAAAAACAAATAAAAGGCAAGCAAGCATATTTAATAAATGCATAGTTTCACATTGGTCATTTTATCTCAGGTGTGTTAATTTATTTAGTTAGCATTCATACAAACTGCTGTGCTAACATTTAAACTGAGTTAAAAACAAACAAACAAACAAACAAACAAAAAAAAACTTGGTCCAGTATTCAAAAAATAAATTATGGTACCTTTGCTTTAACCTTCTGCAGAATGTAAACGAGTGACTGCTGAGCACCAAGCATTACCTTTAACCCTTTGGCTCTTCTAACCTTTCTTTCCTAAGTAGCTGCAGATTTTTGTATCCGGCCTTTGAGACTTGACTGGAGTAATGAGATGATTTCTCCTCTTAGCTCGAACACTTATCAGGTTGACTAGGATCTATTCTCCAGTCAACACTCTACAGTATATTCCTGAGCTAACCTAATGAATAACCAAAGCACTCAGACAGCATACTGGAATCTCAGCTGTTGTCTGGTCTGTGACCTGCTTCACCTCACAATGTTTTTCAGCATTCAGACAAAACTGAATCCGCTCTGTTTATTTATTGACTTCATCTATGCCACAAGAAACAAATCTGATTCCAGAGAAACTAAAGTGGAAGAGGCCTAAAATGTGTTACTCTAAGTATACACTGGAACATGTTTACCTGTTTTAACACGTTAGCTTAATTTTGCATACTTGCAGGAATGTTATCAGGGCATTTTTAATATGTGCTCATAAAAATCTGATATGATAGTTATTTATTTACATATGACCTCTTGCAACAGCAGGAACAGCAAGCTGAAACTCTTCTCTTTTTTTACTGCTCTCTCCATTCTGCTAATGTTAAAAAGGTTCTCATTGTCCAGGAGAGGTTATCAACAATCGCCAAATGACACATGCTTGTATTTGCTTTGAGGAAAAAAAAACATTAAAATATAATTCAGTTATCAGTGTTCATCAGTAGTTCAGTATTGTAGCAAAAATCAACAAACACTACAATAATTACACATGGGCAGTGTAAATTTGTGTGTTTTTGTACTTAGAATTATAGCAGATTAAAATGGCTCTAATGAAGTCAGGGAAATTGAGCATTATAACATATAAGTATTGCATAGGGGAGATTTATATGAAAAATTAAAGCTTTTAGAAAGTTTATAAAGCACATTGAAGTTGAAAACCTTGATAACTGTCTGCCAACTGTGACTGGCTTTTGTTTCTCATTTCATCATTGGCATTTTCTTTCTGATAGACAGAAGAAGAGATCCTGCAGTTTTTTGCCAGTCTCACTCCTCCCACTGACATCCAGAGGGAGCCATCTCCCTTTGCGGGGGCATCAGGTTCTGGCATACCAGACACCATGGACTGGAGAGAGAAGGGTTGTGTCACCAAAGTCAAGATGCAGGTAAAAAAAAAAAAGAGGGCATTTAAATCAATGTATATGTATTAGTGCTGCTGAGAAGAGCAAAAACATTTGATGTCTCATAGCCACACAGGCAGCAGTGTCAACATATCCCCCATTCATCCTGTTCCTTATTCTTTGAATAAGTTCATGTTTACACAGGATGTCATTACCACAGTTGCTAGTTTAGCAATTATTTTGTCACATCCACTTGTTTTGGTGCAAAGAAGGTGGGTAGCACGGTCTTACAGGGTTTTTTTTTAACCTAAATAATTTCAAAACTGTCTCATTATCTTAGTTTTTGGATGATTAATATAAAAAAAAAATTAAGGTGAAATAAGGAAATATATGTCTTAATGTTCTGCCTTTTCTTCCTGTATGTAAATAGTCCATTCCAAAGCTTCACTTTATTTGTCTCTAGAAACTTTTAGTGCTAAAATTTGCATTACTTTAGGATATTTTAAATCCATATGACTTTCTGTGCTAAAATTGCTTTGCATAGAGTCTAAGGGGAAAAAAATCATACAGATAAAAAAAATAATTTTAAAAGAAAGAAACAGATTTTGATGCCCAATTTATTTTTAACTTGTGTTGTGCAGATGAATATCATTTAACCAGAGACACACACATATTGATTTTGGCAACACGGTAAATGTAATTGACCAAAAAACATTCTCATATAGTCACTTGAGTTCTTTAACCTCCTACAACCTGTTGAGCTGCCAAACACAGAAATGTGTGAAATGATGCACAAGGAACTATTTCTGTTTGATGTAGTGATAAGCTACAAGAACATTGTTGAAGGGGGATTTTTCACTGAGTGTTTATTTATTATTATATCAATGAATTGTATATTAAATCAAAATCAAAATGGATTTCTTTATGGATTTCTAAGAAGTGTGGAAAGAGACCAGAAAGGAAAACTCAAGCAACAGAACTAATATAAAGAACACCTTTGTTGCCAGACCAGTGTGTTTCAGCTTGTTTATTTTGTGACAGCTACAAGTGCAGTCAGATATGTAATTTGGGGTCAAAGTTTTACAACCGCAATTCCAAAAATGATGGGATGCTGTGTAAAATACCTTTTGCCAGTTAGTCTAATTATTTTCAAAACTTTTGTTGCCTCCGTCCCAACATTTTTGAGACTACTTTTGCTGCCATGAAATTCAAAATTGAATTCATATTTGTAATGAAACTGTAAAATGTCTCAGTTTCAACATTTGACATGTTGAACGAAATATGGGATTTGCAAATCACTGCAGGACTTTTTTTGTAGTTGGTATTGTAAAAAAAGTGCATCAGTGCTATTAAGATGGATGTTTAGAGGAATACTGAGAATATAAGCATATTTGTATTTTAGATCCTATGGGTTTGTTTTTTTTATCTTAGGGTGCTTGTGGATCTTGCTGGGCCTTCAGTGCTGCAGGGGCCCTGGAAGGCCAGTTAGCCAAGAGTACAGGAAAGCTGGTGGATCTCAGTCCTCAAAACCTGGTGGATTGTTCCGGCAAATATGGTAACCACGGCTGCAACGGAGGCTTCATGACCCGAGCTTTCCAATATGTCATCGACAACCACGGAATCGACTCTGATGCTTCATACCCGTATACAGGACGCGTAAGTAAACACACAAACTTTTTGTGGCCCTATGAGCACACTTTTGTGCTAAAAGAACATGCACTACGTACTTAACTGATGTTTTCAGCTATAATATTAGTAATAGGTGAATGTTCATAAGGTAAAACCAAAACATCTGACTTCATTATTTACTGTAAAAATTGAGTAGACAGGAGCAAAGCTACTTTATTTTTTATTATACACATAAACTTTAATCTAAGGAATGTTACTATTTTTTAATATAATGTTTATATAATGTTAGTTTATGTTGTCTTTGTCTAATTTTCAATTAAATATTGTATTTAAATGATTTTCAATCATCATATTCTGTTTTATTTTTGTTGTTCATACCATGTGAACAAAGTTTTACAAAAAAAAAAAACCACAGGACTCTAACACAAGCTTTACAAAATCCTGTATGAGACACCTAGGTGGGTGTATAAACACCAGCAAGAAGTTGAGTCCGATGCTTCAGGCTGTAGACAGCAACACTCACACTTGTCTGTGGTCAGCTGTTAACGTCTCTTTGGAGCAACAGTAAATTAATCGGAGCAGACAACATGTTTGTCCTCCAGGCTTTATGTAGTTCGCTGTTGTTTGTGTGGAGGAGGAGGCCAGTTCTGAGACGTTTCAACAGACTGTTCCAGCGTCGCGGGGGTGGCGATGTTTTTAATTTTAGGAAAAGATATTTGAAAAAGCAACTTTTTGATGTGAAATATTCTATAAGCATAGTGACCAATAATATTAAATATGGACATGACAATATGTGTGTATTTTGAAACCATTTTTAGGTTTAGTTTTGTCCTGAAGTACAAATTATGAAACCACTGACTTTGTCTATTGTGAGTGGGGTGCAGTTCAGTCAAGGGAGAGCCTGTTTCCCAGTGTCTGGTGACTAAAGGGGTGGTTTCAAAAAACTGCAGCTCATAATCCAAAATAATCCACAACTTTGCCAAACTATCATTCATATGTAAAATGTCACATTAGAATGGGCAAGTAGAGCAAGCTCAAGGACTACTCTGCTGGTTGGTGTCACTTCTAGTGGTATGAGGTCCTACCTCTCAGTTAGTTCAGTTCTGCCTAAGGTCTGCCTTGTATGTTTTTAAACAAGAATAATTTTAGATTTTTATTTATTTATTTTTTCCTGACTGCATCAGATCCTTTAACATTTTGTCCTTTAACTTCAGGATGAGCAATGCCACTACAACCCAGCAACTCGTGCTGCCAACTGTTCCAGTTACCAGTTTCTGCCTGAAGGGGACGAGAACGCTCTGAAGCAGGGTCTTGCTACCATTGGACCCATTTCAGTGGCAATTGATGCTAGGCGGCCCAGATTTAGTTTCTATAGAAGTGGTAAGATACACTTCATCAGGTGTCAAGTGTACTCTTGTCTATTAATATGTAAATACAGATGGAAAAATAACAATAATAATAATAATAATGGATTGCATTTATATAGCGCTTTTCGAGACCCTCAAAGCGCTTTACAATGCCACTATTCATTCATTCTCACATTCACACACTGGTGAAGGCAAACCACAGTTGTAGCCACAGCTGCCCTGGGGCAGACTGACAGAAGCGGAATAGTTCTGAGAAGTTTGGAGGAATGAAGATGTTTCAAGAAAAGCTTGAATTAATAAAACTTTCTTGGAAATTATTATTTGTAGCTTTTTGGAATGTTACAATGAGATTGGTAATTCTTCTTATAATTTCAGGAGTGTATAATGACCCATCGTGCACACAAGAGGTGAATCACGGTGTGTTGGCTGTGGGCTACGGCACTCTGAATGGACAAGACTACTGGCTCGTAAAGAACAGGTGAGACATTTTCACTCCACTGATTTCTCTTGAATCTGGGTTATATATATACAAAGTGATTTCATGGACAGGGCTTCTATTGTCTTCCACCATCTGTTCACTAATGTGGTGCATTCTGGAGGACTCTAGAAGACAAACAAGAAGTGAAAGAGAGAAGTCAGGGCTTTTTAGAAAAGTACATATCATTAGCACGCAAAGACTGATTGTAACATTCTGTTCAGACTTTCAGTTTTTGCTGACAGGACTAAAGTGGATTTCTTCAAATGATATTTTTTTAAAAACTTAAGCAATAATTCTCCAGACTGTTGGGCTGCGATATACCAGTTTGCCTTCATCATTAAATTAAAGTTTAATCAAACATTAGTTAATGCATGGAAACATTAAGACTTCAAAAGAATACAGCCAATCAAAAGTTTGGACATACTCATGTATATAAGTTCCCTATCCGTATTAATAATTAAACATGCACTGCACCTATTCAAATGTAAAAAAAAAGAAGAAGAAGAAGAAGAAAGACAGTTTTGTTAATGTTTATTTATTTATTTTTGTTAATGTTTATTCATAGATTAAAACAAAGCATCCAACTGCTGAAATTAGGTTTAAGTTTAGAATTCATATGAATAAGCATTTATAGCATTTTTTTTTCATCCACTGCACCTGGTTTTATGTTCTTGTGTTTTCTTTTTTTCTGTGAATATTTTGTGTTATTTGAAATAGTAAAAAGATTTCAAATAATAGTAAAAACTGAAAAACAAGATAAAAATGGCTTAATTGCATTATTATTTGAGGTTCTTAATCTCAATGGGATTATTTTTCCTGGTTAAATAAAGGTTATAATAAAAAAATAATAATTATGACATGTGGAGTTTTAAAAACAGTTCAATTTCACTGATAAGCCATTATTTCATAATGATTTCTTTAATTTATTTTACTCTCCAGCTGGGGAGCAACCTTCGGAGATCAGGGATACATCCGGATGGCACGCAACACAGGCAACCAGTGTGGCATCGCTTTGTATGCCTGCTACCCCGTTATGTAACTGCAGAGTGCACTGAAGTTTGATTTTTAAATCTTAATATAAAATGAGTAACAGTAGGGTGGACATTATGTAAGGCAAAATGTTTTTGCAGCGATCTCGTATAGAAAACTATTTCACGCGTATATAAAACAGGTCCGCGGCTCCGAACCGTAGTAAAGGGACCTCTGGCTAATACGTCGGGTTCCGAGTCGGGCTCGTAACCGGAAACTAGCTTTACTTTGTTGTCTGTATTCTGAATACCACCCTTTTAAACTGTAACTGTAACAGAATACAGTTACTCATATTTTGTATTTTAAATACGTAACAGCGGTACATGTATTGCATTACTCCCCAACACTGTGGATATCATTAACTACTAAATCAGGGGGTAACGAGAAGTACAGATGTCTGTCCAAGGCTATAAGGTTTCATTAAAAATATGTGTATATCTATTGTAAAAAGTTGTGATGTTACCGCATGTTTAGCGCTGGACAACTGTATATTTTTTGCCTGCTGCTTTGTTGTTTATATGATATTATGTAATCTGACTCGATATAAAAATAAAACATATTCCAAAAATCTGGTTCCTTATTCACAAAATAATGAACACGGAATTATAATATTGAAATTTAAAGGTGTCATGGTGCTGTGTATGTTACTGAACATTTATGTTTTTCGACTTTTGGCCTTGTTTTCTTACAATGGTAGTGATTTATGTTTTTTAGTCCTTTTCTGGTTTCCTGGTTTAATCATTTACATTTCTGGTTCTTAATTACTTTTAGTTAGTTCCGTTTCGTTCCCTCTCGTTTGCCTTTGTGTATCTTTATTGTGTGAGTTTCCCTTTGTCCCTCGTCAGATCCTTGTCATGTTCATCATCCCTCATGTTTCAGGTCTCAGGTTTTCTTGTTCCAGGTACCTTGTGTTTAGTTTTCACAGTTTAGTTTTCGTTGGTTTAATCTTAGTCTACCTTTTGCTTTGGTTGTATTTTGTGCAGTCAAAAATAAAAAGCTCACTTTTATTTTTGACTGCAGTCCTCCTTAGTCTGCATTTGGGTCCACACTCTCTCCACTCCCCACACAGTCTGCCATCACAGACCTGACAAAAGGGGGATATGTATTTATGTGAACATGCCTGGGATGTTGAGGGTTTTAACTGGTCAAGTACTGAATTGTGCATGTTATACAGCATTTTTGTTAAATAAAAAAGAAGTTTAAAAGGAAGCCTTGGTTTCGTAAGGGTGTTTTCTTGTTTTTGGACAAAATAAAAAATAAATCAGATTTCAGAGCAGCTATTGGTGTTGGCCTTTAAAACCCACATATCTTTCCTGCTATAACACCTTGAACAAGGTCAGAATAAAGTCAACAGACTGCAGTGTTGGGTTACAAATGAGTCATTTTTATTTTTTTTAGTGCAACATCACAACAAACAATTTTCACATGAGGTATTCAAAGGGATTTTCTTTAGTAGTTGATACAAAATGTCCCACAATGATTGACGTTTAAAGTTTTGTATATCTTTTTTTAAAGCCTTTGGTTGGTTAGCCACATTCATTAGTAAGTCTAACACATGGACAAGAATGGCACAATAAAGCATGGTGGGTTGAGTCCAAGCTGGGAAAGTCAGACTCAGTCAGATATTTCCCTCAGCTCCTTCCCCTTTAAAGCTTTTTGCATGGATTTTATTAATTCCTACTTACAACAGTGGGATTGAACAGTATTTCAACTACACTAAACATTATGGAAAGAAAAACAGGTGGGAGGGACACAACAGTTCCCCTGTGGGGAACTGTTACAAGGCAGAGGCAAGAATAATGACATCAACTGGGATTTCATTTACACATTTTGTGTTGTGTTCAGCGGCGTAATCTGACATTGTTTCAAACAAAGTCAAAGTACATGTTTATGAAACCCTCTGAAATCAGAGATGAATAGTTTTAAAAAGTTTTATGTCAGTGTAGGTGAACACCTTTACATTCTTCTCTAGTTTAAATGAAAACATTCAGCAGCCTGTTGCCTTGAAAAGACTGAATGTAATTCACAATTTGTGAAGATTTTTTTTTTACTGTAACCCCGAAAAAAGAAAAAGGATTCAGAAAAATACTTGAAAAAAAACTTGAATCTTTGCAGCGTTTATTTAAACATTTAAAGAGGTAACCAGTCCCACTTAGTGTTCAGATCCACACTAAAAGTAACAGGCTGTTCTCATGGTTAATTGACTTTGGTAACAAAGGCCTTCATTATTAGATGTAATTGGTCATTAAGAGCAAATTAAACAACCATTTATGTAAACAACATTCATCTGGTGGAAGTGGTGAATATATTTGTATGACTGCATTTCAACAGTTTCTTTATTCTGATGACAAATTATCATAGAAATCATTGTTATATGAGTGTCAAAAATAGGTAACTGTGATAGATAACATAAATTAGTAAAACATACATTCTTTGAGAGATTGTGTGTTACGTTGTCTCCCCCTGGCGGATGTATTTGGACACACAGCCATAAACTGGATTTTTTTTAGCTCTTGCTTTGGTTCCTGTGGTTCATGAATTATGCAGCAGACTGGTTGCAGTCTCTGCATACTAACAGCTCTGCTGCTTCATCCTGAGCTCCTTTTATGATGACTGAATTGTGTTTCTGATGTTTTCTTCGTTTCAGGCAAATTTCTGTTATCGCAGAGCTCAAAGCCACACACAACATTCACCGATGTGATTTCAGATTTACAAAGTTTTTAATTGGGGCATCTCTAAGCAGCAGAGTGAGGTGGAGCAGCAGAGGTGTGAAGACTCAGATATTTCAAAATGAAGGCCAAAAAAAGATAATACTAAGCTAATAATTGTTCTTCTGAATAGGGAATAAGATTGAAATGGGTCCGTCTATTTCTAGACAGAATTTACAGCCAAATGTATGTGGACACATAAGTGTTTCAGAGCTATAAGCATTAATCTAGTGTTATTACATCATGCACTCCTCCAGGAAGGTTGTTCATAACATGCAGGAAAGGGATTTGTTCCTATTCAGGCATAGAAGCATTAGTTACACCCAACACATGTTAACAAGAATAACCTTTTAATTTAAATTCAACATAAACATTCATCTATATTACAGCAAGTCCTTATTCCCTGGGTGAAAGCCAAACATGATGGCGGTGTCAGTGACTCATTAGCGCTGGATGTGTCAGTCCAGACCTGTAAAAAAGACCATTTCTCACTGTGTGTCATTAACACTGTTTCAACATTACTGCACACCACAAACTGCCCAGCAGCCGATTCTATTTACAGCCCAAATTCACAGCAGTTACAGAATTTCGATCAGCAAACAGAAACGGCTTTCTTTCTTTGTCAATGCGGTCACAGTCTGCCTCCCAGTGGACAGACAGGAGAAGACACAGCATTTACTGTGATGTTGATTTAATTTGTTTAAATGATTCCCTTTAAAAAAAAAAAAAACAACAACAAAAAAAAAAGCACTCTCTCTGCAAGTGGTTTGCTTAACAAATAATGCCTATCAGAACAGCTTGGTATATATTTCTTTACAATGTTCACATTTATTGCTGTTTCCTACCAACTCTGGTCTGGTCTGGGTTTCTTACATTTCTGTTGATTATAGCTTCCATGTCGGCTTAGTTTCCTCTTACTGTTGTCAGCAACAGTCCAGTCACAGTGGTATGTACATATCAAACTAAACCTCTTACTCACCAGTCTTTCTTTGACCCCTGACAGGGCTCCTGTGGCTCCTGCTGGGCCTTTAGCTCTGCCGGGGCCCTTGAGGGACAGTTGGCCAAGCAGACCGGGCAGCTCGTTGACCTCAGTCCTCAGAACCTGGTGGACTGTGTTACAGAGAACGACGGCTATGGAGGAGGCTACATGACCAATGCCTTCCAGTATGTGAATGAAAATGGAGGCATTGACTCTGAAGCGGCCTACCCATATGTTGGACAGGTGAGCAACCCACTCTGCCAAACACACAACTAAACATGAAGTAGCTTATTGATCCGAGCGTTTCGCTTCAGTTCATTTCATGTAGTGAGTGCCACATTCTCTATAAACTAAGCACTTATATTTTAATATCACTGGGTGCTTGAACACATAAAGCTAAGCTGGTCTAAAGCAGTCAGGCAGGTTTTTTTTCCAAGTAATAAACGAGTATAATGTAGTTGGTGTTTGTTGTTTTTTAAGTGAGTGATTGCCCCACCCCTCCCAGTACTTAAGATAAGCTAGAAGTTTGTTCTGGTAAGGCACCCTTACAAAGAAGCTTTGCAAAAGTCTTTTAACCTAGTTGTTATAAATAATACCCAGTAATCAGCTGTTAGCTGCAGACACATATTGAAACTAAAACGGTGAAGAGGTTCTCACTTGGCTGTGAGGGTGCCACGTTTGTCCGCTTCACACGCTTCACCAACTACACGCAACAAGGACGAAAATATTCCATTTTGACAGTAAAGTAGCTGCAAACATCTTACCAGAGGGAGGTGATTCAGCAGAAATGATGAAGAGGAAACTCTCCCACAGCGTGAGCATAGTTTCCTCTTTAGTCATTTGGTAATATGAGAAGGAAGTACATCTGCTCGGTAATGATAAAAATCTATCGTCTCTCTATTGTTTGGCTAGTTGGAAGTGCACCAAACACATCATGTGATATAAGCATGTGACAGAAGAGTCACAAGGTACCAAAACCTTGCATAGCAAATATTTTGATTATTCATTTATACTATGATTATTAATTTGTTTTTATTGTCGGTTAATCAGTAATAACCATTGGATTAAAATTCGATATTCTACCTGAATATGATTACACTGTGAGGTAAGGACATGAAAAGTAGCAGCCTGATAAATCTGAGGTTTAAGTTTAGTTATTGTGGTTTATTGTTGCAGTTCTTCATTTTTATTAGTTGTTTTTTTTTTAGTCTGCTTTTCCCCAAACATAGCGATGACGTTTACAGTTTGCTGACACACAGTAGAAACTGAAAATCTTAAATATCAAGAATTGCCACTTTAAAAATCAGCAACAATCGGTTTTAGCATTTTCTCCTCCTTTGTCTTGCCTGCAGGATCAGACCTGCCGCTACAATGCATCAGGCATGGCAGCCCAGTGCAAAGGCTACAAGGAGATCCCAGTGGGTAATGAGCGCGCGCTGGCTGTTGCACTCTACAAAGTTGGTCCAGTGTCTGTAGGCATCGATGCACAACAGAGCAGCTTCCAGTTCTACAAGCATGGTCAGTGAACTTCTCATATGTCTGGTCAAATGAAATAGTTACCTGCACCTACTTCATATAAGGGAAGGAATAAAATCCTAGAATTTATAAGGGCCTGTTTAGCCAGAATATCTTTATTAAATATAAATTAAATCACCTAAACATGGAGTTCAAACCTTCATTTTGAGCAATAAACCTTAAATAAAAGTAAAATTAGGTTATAATGGTGTGAAAAAGCCAGTAAAACTGTTAAACCTAACACATCAACAGCTTTCTGGTTATATTCAACATTAAAAATTGTGCGAGGTACATAGTTTATGCACTGTTCAGTAATGCAGCTCAATCTTTGTTTCTTTGTCGTGAACCCAGGTGTTTACTAAGATCCCAACTGTAACAAAGATGACGTCAATCATGCCGTACTGGCAGTAGGCTATGGAGTGAACACCAAGGGGAAGAAGTACTGGATTGTCAAGAACAGGTGGGACATGTCACTTGTCTGAATGGCATCAGGTGGCTCAAATGTCAACTAAAATTAAGTGTTGGTTGGTTGTTGTTTTAATGTCATCTGTCAAAATGATAAGCTGAAATGCTGTTTGACTCCTGGCAATATGTCATCATCTCCGTCGTTCCATCTCCGACTCCATCTTTTGTCTTTTCTTCACAGCTGGGGTGAGGAATGGGGCAACAAGGGATACATCCTGATGGCATGTAACCATGGCAACCTCTGCGGCATCACCAACCTCGCTAGCTACCCCATCCTGTGAACAGATTACGGAAAATGAACGGGCTTTGCTTAGACTACTATAAGACAAATATACACTTGGAAATGTTCAGAGTAAATGTTCATTTCAACACATTTGCAACCACTACAGTACAATATGTTTGTTTACACAGTCTTTTCTAACAGGAAATGGAATTTGGAGTTACCGAACAGGTTCAATGAAAACAGGCATTAAATGTTTTTGAGTCTTAGATTCCAAAAAACACTTTTAAATCCTGTAGTTATCTCATGCCTGCAGACCTCTGCTGTGCTCTGGTTAATAAAGAAAAATATACCATTTTTTGTAATTTCAGGGCATGCCGTTGGTTGAATAAGCCTAATCCAAAGCACAGGCTTGTTTTATGCTGAAGTCGCAAGTTAAATCTACATATCTACATGGCACAACATACTTTTTCGTTTTACAGTATTTGACTGGTAGTCAGTGATAGTTTCAGTCCCTACTTTTACTTGCTTTCTGTGTGGAAAAAGGACAGGAAACATTGCTGTGCAATGGGAGCTACTCCTTTCCTGCTGGTAGTGTGAGTTCCTATAAATCTATAAAACTATTTTCTCTTGTGATCACAAGGACTTGTCGTTCTGTTCAGCACTTTTCCAATGATTACATTGTAAACAGATGTTTTCTATGAAATTGAATAAAGGGTTCATTTTGAATTTGAATGGCTCATTTGAATTATTTTATGTCAACACAGAAAAATCAGATTTAGAATCAGAATACTTTATTGATCCCTTGGGGAAATTATTTTTCGTTACAGTGCTCCATTATAAACAAACATTAACAAAGACAGACAATACACTAACTAAGAATAGCACAATATATACAGGCATATATATACATAAAAGTGACTCATTAAATAGCTGAAAAAGAAAATGTGCAAGAAGGGTGTAGCTGTTGCAGTAAACAGTGTGTTAAGTGGATGAGTTGTACAGGGAGATGGCCATAGGCAGGAATGATTTCCTGTGTCGTTCAGTGGTGCTTTTCGGTGATCTCAGTCTTTCAACATTGTCTTTATCTTGGACAACATCCGCCTCTCCGACACCACCTTGATGGAGTCCAGCTCCATCTCCACAACATTACTGGCCTTACGAATCAGTTTATCGAGTCTGTTTGTATCCGCGACCCTCAGCCTGCTCCCCCAGCATGCAACAGCACAGAGGATTGCACTGGCCACAACAGACTCATAGAAAATCCTCAGCATTTTCTGGCAGATGTTGAAGGACCTCAGTCGCCTCAAAAAATAGAGACGACTCTGGCCCTTTCTGTAAAGTGCTGTGGTGTTTTTAGCCCAGTCCAGTTTATTGTCAATGTGTACTCCAAGGTATTTATAGTCCTCCACAATGTCAACACTGACCCCCTGGATTGAAACAGGGGTCAAGTGTTTCCTGGTCTCCCTGAAGTCCACTATCAATTCCACTAGAGTCCACTAGAAATACAAACAAATATGGAAATAAGTAATGTAAAGATCAGGATATGCACTCAAAATACTTAATGGGTCTACACCATGTGGGCACTAAAGTAAGTCAGATGAAAGGTTTTAACTGTACAATAACTTAATGACACACCAAAACACCATAAACTATAATCATATGATACACTCAAACCCTGTGTGTTACATTTCCAGATTGTCTAAACAGGTCAGAAAATACTGGCAGCTTACACTGAAATCATGTCGTTTCCTTCTCTCGCCCCAATGGTCGCAGCAGATGGCTGCCCCTCCCCGAGCCTGGTTCTGCAGGAGGTTTCTTCCTGTTAAAAGGGAGTTTTTTCCTTCCCATTGTCACCAAAGTGTTTGCTCATAGGGAGTCATATAATTGTTGGGTTTTCTCTGTATGTATTATTGTAGGGTCTACCTTACAATATAAAGCACCTTAAGGCGACTGTTGTTGTGATTTGGCACTATATATATAAAATTGAATTGAATTAAATCATGTCAGTTTTAAACACTGTTGTAATGGAAGCCAGGGCTTCATTTGGTTTCTTAGTGCCTGCGTGAAAGAAACACAGTAACACAAATAGTTACAGTTACAGTTCATACATTCACTGTACACCTTACTGGGTACACTTAGTAATTGGTTGGATCCCATTTTGCTTTTAGAACTTAAAAGGCTGTGGCACTTGCTCAACAGTACAAAGTGGAAACATCTCCCACACCACTGTAAGACCACTAGGCTGAACCGTTGATAGAAGGCAGATTGAATCAATTTTTTTCATGTTGTTTAAGTCAAATTCTGACCCGACCATCTGAATGAGGCAGCAGAAACTGAGACCCATCACATTCGAACAATATTTTTCCAATTTTCTATGATCCATTTGTAGTGATGTTGTGTGAACTGTAGCCTCAGTTTCCTTTTCCACTGGTACTCCACTGTGGCCCCATGCTGTTTTAACTGTGTTACGACTGCTGTCGTAACTTTGTCTAAAATACAAATCTCAGTGTGCAGGTGCTTCTCTGTAATTGGTGGATCCGGAGGACGGACCATACAGATTGGCTAACTAGCTGGAGATGACTTATATGATGAAACTGCTATTCATCCATCCTCGGCTCATGCCACTCTAACCCCCATGACTATATTCATGTAGGAAAATGAGTGACGTTTGTATTTTTTCGGCCATAGTTGGCACCACAAGGAGTTTGCATTAATGATTATTATGTATGTTGTCCTGAATTACTCTATAAAAGCATGTAGTGTTGTGAAATCCATTGCTTGAACTTATATGTTCATGACTGAAATGCATGATTTGGTTTGTTCCTCTTTCAGGTTTCTGTGTTCATCCAACAGCAGACTGCCTGAAAACGTACTGACCTCATGATCTTTCATTTAGAGCTGACAGGTCAAATATTTATTTTAACCTTCACTTCTGTCCAGAACCACTTATTCCTGAAACTGCAGAATGAACTTCCAAGATTTTTAATGACCTTCCTGACCTTTCTGATGAGTTTCAGTGAATTAAATACAAAATTTTAATGAGTGTATTGCCATAATTTTCCATTCTCCAAGTTTTCCATTTCCTTATTTCTAACCCTCAGAGAAAACTGTCATTTGCACACATGATAGTCTCATAGCAAGGTTAATATGGGTAGCTACAGCTAAAATTATGATTTTATGCCATTCTGTACAAAACTCACTGAGATGAAATGAAAACTCAAAGGAAATATTGTTGGAAATATCTTTGTCAGCTTGGTCGAATTTGTAATTTCAAGAAAGGAATTGTGGCATATGAAACATGACTGTGAGATACCTTCTTTGACAAAGCGGTGTGCTTCTGTTGTGTTTATTCTGAACTTTAATCTTGCCTCTGCCATACTAATATAAAACAGAAACATAACTCTTAATCTAATAAGAAGCTAAACTAAAACATAAAATAATAACGAGGAAACCCTAATCTGGAAATTAACCCAACTACACTGCACTAAAGATAAATAAATTAATAAATTAAAACTAAAAAACTTGATTGCTCATAGGGTGTAATGAAAAGGCTAAATGTGGGAAGTAAGACACTTTTAATGTGCATTAAAATGTTGAGTGTGTGTACTTGTCATACTTTCCGAAAATGTGCAATTCTGTGGTTCAATTTTTGGGAAAACGTCTGTGTTTTTGTTGTGTTTTTTGTTTACCTTCTATTTTATGTTTTATGCGTTCAACTATTCCTCCCCTGCACTGTGAGGAAAACGGCGTAGCTTTTACTTTCGAAAGAGGAAGAACTGCGAGAGAACATGTGACACTTTGTTCTTAAATAATAGCAACAAGGAAACGCAGTCAGACTGGGTTTCCGCGCAGCAAAGATGAGTCCGATTAATCAAGGCAAGCGAAACACTTTCCAGTAATACTTTAATAGCTTTCGTAGAAATATTAATGGCTGGTAAAACAAAAAGGGGGACATCGCCCCATAAAACGCTTGATGTTTCAGTTTACTTTTACTTTCGTTTTTGTAGTTTTCAAAGACTTTTTTTTGTTCAGGCTGCAGGTGTGTTCAACGATAGAAATATATTGTAACCTTGTTATAATGTCATCGCAGTGAAGTAAAGTGTGTCTATAATGTTAAATAATTGTAGAAAAAGAAAATATCCAAACACATTCGGTGTATTTTTAGTATATCCTTATGTAATTACACCATAGAAATGAAGGCTGTGTTGTACAACTACGCTGTAGCATTTGTTTAGTAAAACAATTTAAAAGTAATATAAAACCGGAATTCTTCGTTTTTGTATTTGTATTTATGAAACTGACAACAAAACGAAGCGGAAAAAAGAGCCAGTCAAAGTGCTTTTGGGTAAAAGTCCAAGTACAAACGGAGTAGATGGCTTACTTAAATTGCTTTAAATCGCATACATTAGTATGAGAAGCCTGGTGAGTTATACATTCTGGTTAAAAAATATTATATACATCATATCACATTTAGGTTATACACTGAGGGTCTTGTGTGTATTGTTTGAAGAGGGTCCTCTTCCCAGTTGAGAACTGTACCAGGTGTTAAAGGTGGAGCTTCATACTTTTTGCTTGTTCATAAGTTTCACTTCAGGTCTTGTGACTGTGGAGTCATTTTGAAAATTTTTCACAGCCTTAAATATGTGGAAGTGATACTTGGGACTTCTCTTAACACAGAGACACTAAAGACACAGTGGTCTGTGCAAAAAGTTGGTTTTTTAAAAGTGACTTTTGCTATTAGTGATGAGAATTCCGGATCTTTCGCTCACTAAAAAGAGCCGGCTCTTTCAGCTCCCAACCGGCTCTTCAGGTTGTTTTGTTGCTTTAATTAATTTATTATCAACAACAATATAAAATTATGTACAAAAGAAATTACTAATGTAAAAAACCGTGGTTTTATTTATATGTTTACATTTAAATATATACAGTGGCCCCTAGAGACAAAGCTTGTACAAACTCCAAAAAGCACATAAAAACTCTGAAGCATTTACAAACCCCAAAACACATTTCTAGCGTTAACTGAACTTCCAAAACAGAGCTACCCAGATCACTTAAATTACACAATTGAAAGCATGTGTGTATTGTTTGTGTATTTATACACAAGCACTCATATATATATTCAAATAATTTTAAAAAAAATTGTTCATTTACCTGTTACTACCACACACCAAATCCAGTCCTTGGTACTTCTTGGCATGTGTAGCTACTAGGTAACAAAAGCTCAATACTGCCCCTAGCATCCTGGAGCACTTCCGTTGTATTTTGGAGTTTGTACGTGCTTCTGAGTTTGCACGTGTTTTGTCTCTAGGGGCCACCGTAAATATACTTTTATTTATTCACTCCACATAAAATGTAATAAATAAATACAAAAAACAACTATTTACATTTCAACTTTTAACTATTTAAACTTTCAGCTTTAAAGTGAAACAACACAAAACACCACAAACCACAACACAATTAAATATAGATTAAAATATGCAAAACAAAAAGATCCACATTCTCTGTCATATAGGTCTACATGAATAAACTTTCTGAATCCTTTATCATCCACAACTGAAAATTGTGGATGATTACTATACCTTTCCAGTGTTGGGCAAGTTACTTTGAAAAAGTAATTAATTTTAGTTATTAGTTACTTCTTTAAAAAAGTAACTGAGTTAGTAATTGAGTTACAATATTCTAAAAGTAATTAAATATTTGAAAAGTAACTATTGCGTTACTTTAAAAAAATGTTTAACCCTCTGGGGTCCAGGATAACTACTTTTGATTTTCCCTCCACATTTTACCTTTAAAAACTATTTACTTTGCCTTGTTTGGTATCATCCTTTTCAGCACAACCTCATGTGTATTAACATAATTGATCTAAAATCAGACAAAAAACATAAAATCAGAGTAGAAAAAGTTATATTTTTTACTGTAACAACCACAAACATCTTTAATGAATCATATTTCATAACTTTAAATGCAAATATAAATTGCCAATTTTAAAATCCTATGCACAAGTTTTGCAAACAACAAAGTTATTTGCATCCATTTACCTTTTACCTTGATTTTTTAAATAACCATTTCAAACTATTTACAGAAAAATCAGCTGTTCTGCATTCAATATGATGCCACACAAATTATTTGTGCCACTCCAAAAAATAATTTCTGTCCACTATGAAGGAGAACATCACAGCCTGATACCTGCAGGTCTGACAGCAGCAGGTGTATCACTCCTGTTTCTACCTGGAGACAGCAGTCGCCTCATTGTTCTGACACACAACACAAAACTATCCACAACACTACACAAGACAACACATTAACTACACACCCCTCACATCTCAAATCTCTCTCTCTCTCTGCGTCACTCCTGCCCGTTTTTTGTTTTGTTTTTTTATTTTTTGCTCATAAGAGAGTGCTTGCTAGCGCTGTCCTTAGACAGTAAACGTGATGGTAAATGGCCTGTATTTGTATAGCGCTTTACTAGTCCCTACGGACCCCAAAGCGCTTTACACATCCAGTCATCCACCCATTCACACACACATTCACACACAGGTGATGGCAAGCTACGTTGTAGCCACAGCCACCCTGGGGCGCACTGACAGAGGCGAGGATGCCGGACACTGGCGCCACCGGCCCCTCTGACCACCACCAGTAGGCAACGGGTGAAGTGTCTTGCCCAAGGACACAATGACCGAGACTGTCCAAGCCGGGGCTCGAACTGGCAACCTTCCAATTACAAGGCGAACTCCCAACTCTTGAACCACAATCGCCCCGTGATTAAACGATTGAGGACAAAACGCCGCGTATATATAGTTTATCATGACTCTGGTTTTACGTGGCCTATCAACACAATTTAAATCACCTTGTTGCTTTGTCTTTAAGTGGTCATGTGATTGGCTTACCACGACTACTTTATTCTTCCTCAGTCAAACAGCAGCACTCATGCCATTGTTTTGCCCCCTTAGCTCCAGGTGTTGTGCTAGACAGTGATCGTGATTACCGTTCGGGGAGCGCGCAGCTGCTTAAAGCTGTAGCGTCCAGATTACTTACAGCTACTTCCGTGCAACTGATATAAGATGGTAAGCTGAACACAGCTTCAACCGTCTGTTTGTTGAAAAATAGTAACTGACCGCATTTCCTTTTAATAACTGTAACGGCGTTGTAATGATAGGAACAGTAATTAGTTAGATTACTCGTTACTGAAAAAAGTAACGTCGTTACTTGTAACGCCGTTATTCCCATCACTGTACCTTTCTGATGTGACGTTGTTGTCCCAGCTCTCTTTCTCTCTCTCTTCCTCCCGCTCTGTTCCTGTGCTACTGCGAGTTTAACTACCGCCCCTCCCCCCTCCCCCCTCTGCCCAGCGCAAGCGCAAGCACAAGGCTCACATGCGGAGTGAAGCGGAAAAAAAGTGTGAGAGAAAGGGTGAGAGAAAGAAAAAAAAAACCCACGGCTCCCAATAAGAAGCCGCCTTGCGTCGTTCACTTCAAAGAGCCGGCTCAAAGAGCAATTTCATTCGCGACTGACACAACACTAGTTGCTATGTAGATGAGGCCAATGAGCCACCTCGGTTTAAAACCCCTGGAGACAACATCAGCACCGATTATAATCTGGTAACATGCTTAAACTCTGAGTTCAAACAACAGTTTTCAGTGGAATCACTTCAATGTCTACAGTTTTGTATATCTGATCTTAGTCATTGTAAGAAAACTTTCCAAACACTCTCCCCTTTGGTATTTTGAGACCTTTTTGTTGATTTTAGTACATGCTGATATGTTTATGCCCTGTTTCTGAGAAGCAGAGGTGACCTAGATCAGTTTGGTTTAGATTTATTGCCAGCAATCTGATAACAAGTGACGTAAAGTAAAATTGTGGAAAAAAATGCCTTTTCATTTGGGAAAAATAACCATGGATGTATCTAGAAAAATAATTGTGGCCTCTTTTGACCCTTTAGAATTACTAAACGCCTGTCTCCATCTTTTTGTTGTTCTCTTTTTGTCAGTATGTAAAACAGCATTGAAAATATTTTGGCCTGTGTCGTGCCAGAGTCTCTGTGTGTGGTTTTTATGAAACTAAGGTCTGTTTCTGACTGGAAACTTGAACTTTCTGCCAGGCAGGTTGTTTTCTCAGTGTGTTAGTGAGCATCAGTCTCATCAAAGGTCAGGTGACATCCTGTCTTCAAGTGTCATTGTCTCTATGTGTGTGTTTGCAGGCCTGCTGTTGCTGCTCACCTCCCTGTGTGCTGGGGCAGCAGCCATGTTTGAATCCACACTGGATGCCCACTGGGAGCTGTGGAAGAAGACACATGGGAAGAGCTACAAAAATGATGTATGTGACAAAAAGTAGTAGTAATAAATATTTTTTTAGAAAGTGTTATATTTGTACAAACGCTGCAAAATGCTTATAATTAACTTATACAGCATTTTCCCCTCATCTGCTCTTTCTTTATGTGAGGTGGAGGATGCTCACCGCCGGGAACTGTGGGAGAATAACCTGAAGATGATTACCGTGCACAACCTGGAGGCCTCAATGGGACTTCACACCTATGAACTGGGCATGAATCACATGGGAGACCTGGTGAGACATTCTCTTGCTTCATTAATGTTTTTGATTTATGATAATTTTTATTCATTAATGGTGATTGTATTAATGATGTTGAAAAGGTTAACAGAATTAAAGCTGATCTGTCTTGAAGAGTAGCTATGAATAGATGACAGATTACTGGCAGAAAACTGAGGCTACAATTGTCTCAAAAGTCTTTGTGTTAAGGCCCCATAGAGTTACGTCAAAACACTTGACCATCATTTTCCACATTAAACCTCCACAGTGATGCTGGCTAGAAACCTCATGCCACAGTCATATTATCAGTTTCCACCTAACCCACAAAATACCTTTGTTTCACTTCCTGCTTGTACATGTACACTTCCACAGCTTGCATTTTCAGCTTCTGTAGAAGTATCCTATCATCCCCTTTGCTGTTTCTCATGTTTAAACCAATGAATGAGAAGCTAGATATTTAGATTGATTGATGACCCACAAATTGGAAAAGATAAAGTCTGGTGAGATGGGGCTCTGGAAAATTATTCTGCACGATCTGATATCGTCGTGTTGGTGTTGTTCCCAGATCATCATACTAAATGTTGTTCCAGGATCAACATTGCAAGTGACCAATCAGAATGTTGTAACGTCATACTTTTGCGACTTCGGGAAAAACCGCCGTAAAACAAAAAACTGTACTTAAGCTGCGAGAAACCACCTCTGTCCACCGATCAACTGACCCTGACCCTAACCCTTTAATAAACGGTAAGCAGAATTGATATTGTCCTTGCAACATTGGAATTTCATAAATGCACGAATGGCTTGGCGCGCAAAAGAATAACGTCACAAGAATGTGATTGGTCACTTGCAATGTTGAACCTGGAACAACATTTTCATGATGATGTGGGAACAACACCAACACGCCGATATATTCTTGAGGTGAAAAATCAAGCTTAAATCAAAAAGACAGCCACCATGGCCTTTTTGTTGTCTTGTGACATGTTTGGTCTTCCTGTTGACACGTCATGTTAGTGCTTGGAGTGAGACAGTTGTTTTTTTGTTATGGGACTTCATGTTTCTGGCTTCCCTATTTTTTGTTTTCTGTGTTCCCCTTTCTCTGTCTTTATGTTCCGTGTCAGTTTTCATGTTTCAGTGTCTTCATATTTTGTATTTAGTGTCTTTTGAGTGCTTTATCAATTGATGGAGGTTAGATACCTCTAACAAAAACAAATACAAGTCAAGCAGGCTAATATTAAACATATGTTGGGGCACAAATGTATAGTTTCACATTGCTAATTTTATCTCAGGTGTTTTCATTTATTCAGTTAGCATTCATAACATTTCAATATGCTGTGGTAACACTTAAACTGAGTTTAAAAAAAACTATCAAATATTCAAAAAATAAATTATGGTACCTTTGCTTTAACTTTTTGCAGAATATAAATTAGCAACATTAACTAGTAAAGCACCAAGCTTTACCTTTAACCCTTTGGCTCTTCTAACTTTTCTTTCCTGATTAGTTGCAGTTTTGGTTCTGGCCTTTGAGACTTGACTGGAGTAATGAGATGATTTCTCCTCTTAGCTCAAATAATCATCAGGCTGACTAGGATTTATTCTCCAGTCAAGACCCTACAGTATATTCCTGAGCTAACTTAATGAATAACCAAAGCACTCAGACTGCATACTGGAATCTCAACCGTTGTCTGGTCAGTGACCTGCTTCACCTTAGTCTATGTTGGAGAATGTTTTTGAGCATTCAGACAGAACTGAGTCCCTTCTGTTTATTTATTGACTTCATCTATACCAAAAGAAACAAATTGAAAAGGACAGACACAGATTACTGTATATAAAGTGGACAGTGAAACATGTTTACCTTTTTTAACACATTGGTTTTACTTTGCATACTGTCAAGAGTGTTATTAGGGCATTTTTTTTAATATGTGCTCATGAAAATCTGAAATGGTAGTTATTTGTTTACATATGATCTCGTGCAACAGCAGGAACAGCAAGCTGAAACTCTTCTCTTTTTTGACTGCTCTCTCCATTCCGTCAATATTAAAAAGGCTCTTATTGTCCTGGAGAGGTTATCCACAATCAACAAATAATTAATACTTATGATTAGTTTGAGGAAAACAAATATTTTAAAATGTTCCCAGTCTTTGGGAACATATAAAATGATTGTAGCAAAAATCAACAAAAACTTGAATAATAATATAGCATTTTCATGAATTAAAAATCTCAAGTGCTTTTTATTATTTAATTGAAAGCAACATCAAAAAACTGTCAAAATAATCCTACATCCATTAAAAGAACTGGAATTTCTGTATTCAGACAGAAAAGCTGATTGTAACAGATATTTGTGTCTCATTCCATAATTTGTGTTCTTCCTCCTAGACAGAAGAAGAGATCCTGCAGTTTTTTGCCACTCTCAAACCTCCCACTGGCATCCAGAGGGCGCCATCTCCCTTTGCAGGAGCATCAGGTTCTGGCATACCAGACACTGTGGACTGGAGAGAGAAGGGTTATGTCACCAGTGTCAAGATGCAGGTAAAAAAGAGTTCATTTAAATCAGGGTTTGTGTATTAGTGCTGCTGAGAAGAATCAGTTCAATGTTTGCGCGAGAAGAATTTCACCACATCCACTTTTACTACTACGAAGAAGATCACTCCCTCTCGTTTACTAAACCCTGAAAGTTCTCTGGGGTTTTTTTGTTTGTTATTTTTTTATGTTGTGTCATAGTTTCACACCCCAAAAAAGGTGTAACACTGTTGAAAGAAAAAAAAAACAGAACGCAGTGATTTGCAAATCTCATAAACCTGTACTGTATTCACACTAGAACATTGCAGTCATCACTGTTTTAAATCAGTGCATATTTATATTTTTGAATTTGTTTTATATGATTTGATAAGATTATAAAATAAATCATGTATGTTAGATAACAGGATATTGAGATGTTCAAAGTCTTTACAATTTTATGTTGAGGAACATTCTTCTAAAAAAAATTTCACAGTTCATATAAACAGTTTTTGAAAATTGGTGAACCCCTGACAGTTTTTACTTCTGACAAACTCTGCCTCTCTAAGATGTTTTTAATGCCCAATGATGTCACTGACCTGTTGCCAGTAACCTTATTATTTGCAAAGTGTTCTTCCAGCTGTTTCTTTGTAGCCTTCCCAGCCTTTGGTTGTCGGTGGCCTAAATTTTTTGAGACAACGTTCGCTACCATGAAATGCAGAATGCGCTAATATCTGACATGAAATAGTATGAAATAGTTTTTATGTTCTACTGTAAATGAAATATTGGATTTGAAAATCATTGCATTCTGTTTGTAATTACATTTTACACAGCGGTCCAATATTTTTGGAATTGGAGTTATAAAAAGTGCTTCTGTGCTCTTAAAGTGGACATTTAGAGGAAGATTTAAGAATATGAGCATGACATTAGTAGTTTGTTGTTTTTTTTTTGTTCAGGGTGCTTGTGGAGCTTGCTGGGCCTTCAGTGCAGCAGGGGCCCTGGAAGGTCAGTTAGCCAAGACAACAGGAAAGCTGGTGGATCTCAGTCCCCAAAACCTGGTGGATTGTTCTCGCAAATATGGTAACGAAGGCTGCAACGGAGGCTACATACGCCGAGCTTTCCAATATGTCATCGACAACCATGGAATTGACTCTGATGCTTCATACCCATATATAGGACGTGTAAGTAAACATACATGCATGTGTGACCTTATGTGCACACTTCTGTGCTAAAAGAATATTCAGCACTTATCTAAGTGATAATTCCAAGGCAAAAACAAAATCTCAGTTAAAATAGTAATTCATCACAATCCCTGTCACCCTCCTTTCATTAATCATCTCCAGGTTAGTAGGGAAGGTACAAATATTAAACATATGAGAAGCAAGTACCCGTGAGAAAGGTACCTTCCTCAGCATCTCTACACACTGCTCCCCGGACACTGGATTGGTGGCTGCTTCACTGAGTGAATGATTAAATGCAGTGGACTAATTTCCAATGGGATTAATAAAGTGTACCTCCTTCTTCGTTAACATAAGGCCAAATATCGAAATTCATTATTTACAACAAAAATAGAGTACACAGTAGTTATTTTTTGCTCATAAAGATAAACATAAAATAGGATTATATTATGATTATATAAAGAAAAACATGTCTTAGTTTAAAATGTGTGTGTAGAAATAAAAACAATTTGTAACTTTTAATTAAGAAATGTTATGTTTTTAATAAAATCCTAATATAATCCTAGTTTATACCATCTTTATATTATATTCAATTAATAACAGATCTTAAATAATTTGAAATCAGTATATTCTGTTTTGTTGTCACTGTTCCCAACAAGCCAACTTTTACAAAACTTTTACAAAAATTTAAACACAGGACTCTAACACAAGCTTTACAAAATCCTGTATGAGACACCTAGGTGGGTGTATAAACACCAGCAAGAAGTTGAGTCCGATGCTTCAGGCTGTAGACAGCAACACTCACACTTGTCTATGGTCAGCTGTTAACGTCTCTTTGGAGCAACAATAAATTAATCGGAGCGGACAACATGTTTGTCCTCCAGGCTTTATGTAGTTCGCTGTTGTTTGTGTGGAGGAGGAGGCCAGTTCTGAGACGTTTCAACAGACTGTTCCAGCCTCGCGGGGGTGGCAATGTTTTTAATTTAACCAAAAGAAAATTTAAAAAAACAAAAACAAAACAAGAACTTTGTAATGTAAAATACTCAGTGAGTATCCTGACCAAAAATATGAAGCATGGAAATTATGACAATATCTATGTAGTTTGCAACAGTCTTTAGGTTTATTTTTGTCCTGAAGTGCAAATTATGACACCACTGACTTTCTCCTTTGAGAAGTGAGATGCAGTCCAATCAACGGAGAGCCTACAAAACTAAAGGAGTGATTTTAACAAAGTGGTGTGTATAATCAAAAAATCACACATATAATCACAGCTTTGCCAAACTATCATTTATGTGTCAAAGGTCACATCCCCATGGGCCACTCAACTGAGTTCAAAAACCTAGTTAATGAATGGGAGTGAAATTTATATTTTCAGTTTGCTGGTGCCCCTACCAATTCTCCAATTCTGCCTAAGGCCTGCCCTGTATGTTGTAAAACAAGAATATTTTTAGATTTTTTTAATGTGTATGAAGTTCTTTCCTGACTGCATCAGATCCTTTAACATTTTTTTCTTTAACTTCAGGATGATCAGTGCCACTACAACCCAGCAACCCGTGCTGCCAACTGCTCCAGTTACCAGTGTCTGCCTGAAGGAGATGAGGATGCTCTGAAGCAGGGTCTTGCCACCATTGGACCCATTTCAGTGGCAATTGATGCTAGGCGGCCCAAGTTTATTTTATATAGGAGTGGTAAGATACACTTCATCGGATGCAAAGTATATGGAAAAACTGTTTTAAAATGTTTGGAGGATGAAGGAGTTTTTTTTCGTTTTTTAGAAGACAAATTTGAGTTCAGTTTTCCTGGAAATTATTATTTATGGCTGCTTAGAAAACTTTAATGAGATTGATAATTTCTTCTTATAATTTCAGGAGTGTATAATGACCCATCATGCACTCAGGATGTGAATCACGCTGTGTTAGCTGTGGGATACGGCACTCTGAATGGACAAGACTACTGGCTCGTAAAGAACAGGTGAGACATTTTCACTGATTTCTCTTGAATCTGTCTTTTATATACAAAGTGATTTCATGGACAGGGCCTCTATTGTCTTCCACCATCTGTTCACTGATGTGGTGCATTCTGGAGGACTCTAGAAGACAAATAAGAAGTGAAAGAGAGAAGTCAGGGCTTTTTAAAAAAGTACATATCATCAACACGCAAAAACTGATTGTTACATTCGTTCAGGCGTTCAGTTTTTGCTGACAGGACTAGTGGTAATCTTAAAGTGATCGAAAAAAATCCTTTTAAAAAATGTAATTTTTCGTCAACTGTGTGGCAATTGGACAAAGTTATTAAACTAAATTAAAGTTAAGTTTAATTACATTTTATAATTATGTAATGCATGAAAAAATCAATTTCAAAATAGTATAGCTGTCAAATGTTTGGACAACCATCCCTCTTCTTCTTTCGCGGGTCATGGGGGCAGGAGCCTAAGCGGAGAAGCTTGTCCCGGGAATACCAAGGTATTCCCAGGCCAGCCGAGAGATAGTATCTCTCCACAGGGCCCTGGGTCTGCCCCAGGGCCTCCTCCCAGTGGGACATGCCCCGAACACCTCACCCAGGGGGGCACCCAGGTAGCGTCCTTGTCAGATGCCCGAACCACCTCAACTGGCTCCTTTTGTTGTGGAGGAGCAGCAGCTCTACTCTGAGCCCCTCCCGGATGGCTGAACTTCTCACCCTATAAGAGGGAGGCTAGCCACCCTTCAGAGGAAGCCCATTTCTGCCTCTTGTATCTCATTCTTTCGGTCACTGCCCACATCTAGTGACCATAGGTGTGGATAGGGACGTAGACTGACCGGCAAATTGAGAGCTTTGCTTTTAGACTCAGCTCTCTCTTTACCGCAACAGACCGATACAGCGTCTGCATCACTCAGCCGCAGCACCAATCCATCTGTCGATCTCCCACTCCCTTTTCCCATCAGTCATGAACAAGACTCCGAGATACTTGAACTCCTCCATTTGGGGCAAGAACTCGTCCCTGACCCGGAGTGGGCAGTCAGTCCTTTTCCCGGCTGAGGACCATTGCCTCAGATTTGGAGGTGCTGATTCTCATTCCCAAAGCTTCACACTCAGCTGCGAACTGTTCCAGTGTGAGCCGGAGGCCATCACCCGATGAAGCCAACAGAACCACATCATCTGCGAAAAGCAGAGATGACATTCTGAGACCACCCAAGTGAAATCCCTCCGCTACTTGGGTACGCCTAGGAATTCTGTTCATAATTTTTATGGACAGAATTCCTAGGTGTACCTAGCCCTTAGGTTACTAAGGGCTGCCCTGGCGAAGCCCATCACCCACCAGGAACAAGTCCAACTTATTGCTGGCTTTGCAGACCAAGAGCTGGTCAAGTGTTCCACGACCAGGACAAAAAAATGCATTTTTCCTTCTGTATCTGAGGTTCGACTAATGGACACATCCATTCATATGACATCCCTGTCCTTTGTTAATACTTAAATATAAAATATACTGAGTTAGATGTAAAAGTAGGAAGAAAGACAGTTTTGTTCATGTTTATTCAAAGATGAAAAAACAAATGTACCAGCTGCTAAAGTAAGTTCATTTTTAGAATTCATATGAACAAGCATTTAATCATCCACAGGACCGGGTTTTATCTTCTTTTGTTTTCTTTTTTAATAAAAACATAAAAAAACAAGATAAGAATGACTTAATACATCAATAACAAAATGTGAATTTTGAAAATATTTAATTACATTTAGCTGATAATTCATTATCTCAGAAGATTTTATTTATTTATTTTGTACTCTCCAGCTGGGGAACTTCCTTCGGAGATCAGGGATACATCCGGATGGCACGCAACCAGAATGATCAGTGTGGCATTGCTCTGGATGCCTGCTACCCCGTCATGTAACTGCAGAGGGAACTGAAATGAATCTCTTGCAAAATGAATATAAATGAATATATCATTTATGACTTTTTTTATTAAGTCTTCAAAAACTACAGCTTCAAACTAATACTTTTTGGTGCTTCTCTTGAAAAATTATATCTTGAGGAGGAATCATCATCACTGATTTTCTTTGACGTGTGACATTGTCGAAATGCTAATGTGTGTATCTCTGTGTGTGAGTGCTTGTATAAGAACAAAAAGTTCAAACTACTTGAAAGGTAAGGTTCAGCAATTGCTTTAAAAGATTTGATTTTTCTCAAGTTAAAGAAAAGTATTTATCCCCCAATGTTTACTTTGGTTAGCATTAACTACTAAATCAGGGGGTTACCAGAAGTATAGACATCTGTTCAAGGTTACAAGGTTTAATTAAAAATCTTTCTATATCTGTGGTAAAAAGTTGTGAATTTACTGGATGTTTAGCGCTGGACTACTGTATATTTTATGACATGAGTGAAATTAAGATTAAATTCACAACACAACATGTACTGCTGCTTTGTTGTTGACACTTATATTATGTAATCAGACTCAATGTAAAAATAAAAAGTTTTCCTAAAATCTGGTTCCTTATTCACAAAATAATGAATACGGAATTATAATATTTAAATTTAAGGGTGTCATGGTGCTGGGTCTGTTACTCAGTGTTTATGTCTTTGGACTTTTGGCCTTGTTTTCTTACAATGGTAGTGATTTATGTTTCTTAGTCCTTTTCTGGTATTACTTAGTTTCCTGGTTTAATCATTTAAATTCCTGGTTCTTAATTACTTTTAGTTAGTTCTGTTTCGTTCCCTCTCGTTTGCCTTTGTGTATCTTTATTGTGTGAGTTTCCCTTTGTCCCTCGTCAGATCCTTGTCATGTTCATCATCCGTCATGTTTCAAGTCTCAGGTTTTCTTGTTCCAGGTACCTTGTGTTTAGTTGTTTTTCACAGTTTAGTTTTTGTTGATTTAGTCTTAGTCTCCCTTTTGCTTTGGTTGTATTTTGTGCAGTCAAAAATAAAAAGCTCACTTTTATTTTTGACTGCAGTCCAGTACTGTCTCATTAGTCTGCATTTGGGTCCACACTCTCTCCACTCTCCACACAGTCTGCCATCACAGACCTGACAAAAGGGGGATATGTATTTATGTGAACATGCCGGGGATGGTGAGGGTTTTAACTGGTCAAGAACTGAATTGTGCATGTTATACAGCATTTTTGTTAAACAAAAAGGAAGTTTAAAAGGAAGCCTTGGTTTCGTAAGGGTGTTTTCTTGTTTTTGTACAAAATAAAAAATAAATCAGATTTCAGAGCAGCTATTGGTGTTGGCCTTTAAAACCCACATATCTTTCCTGCTATAACACCTTGAACAAGGTCAGGATAAAGTCAACAGACTGCAGTGTTGGGTTACAAATGAGTCATTTTTATTTTTTTTAGTGCAACATCACAACAAACAATTTTCACATGAGGTATTCAAAGGGATTTTCTTTAGTTGTTGATACAAAATGTCCCACCATGATTGACGTTTAAAGTTTTGTATATCTTTTTTTAAAGCCTTTGGTTGGTTAGCCACATTCATTAGTAAGTCTAACACATGGACAAGAATGGCACAATAAAGCATGGTGGGTCGAGTCCAAGCTGGGAAAGTCAGACTCAGTCAGATATTTCCCTCAGCTCTTTCCCGTTTAAAGCTTTTTGTATGGATCTTATTAATTCCTACTTACAACAGTGGGATTGAACAGTATTTCAACTACACTAAACATTTTGGAAAAAAAAAAAAACAGGTGGGAGGGGTGGCTTACAAATGTGGAAAAATAGCTTCTGTCTCCTCTGATCTTTTTTTATGTTAGGATGAGTGCTTGATTTGGGGGTTTTTTCTATTACAGCAATTCGAATAATTCTAGCTTTTGGAAAACAAGGAACAGGCAACGTTGATTACAGCAAGATCCTCCTTGCTTGGATTGTCACCTCCTTCTTTTTTGGTCTTGAGAATGATTTTATTTATATACAGAACATGGATCAATGGGACACTAGCATACTCGACTTGAGCTTTGGCTGGACAGGGGGTTCCTTCAGCCCCTTCACAGATTGATTCCAGCACATTTGGTTTGAAGAAGTAAAAGGCATGAAGAAGAAGAGACGGATGAACAGACAAGATAGATAGATAGATAGACAGACACCCTGACAGAATGGATTCTTTGGTTAAGGAACATTTTTGCCACACAACATCTCACACAGTTGAGGTAGATGGGTAAAGTCTTCATGTACGCACACGGGAGAAGACAGGGACAGACGGGGAGACACTGGGGCCAAAAGACTTTCATCTGAAGACACTGCTTCATGTCAGTTTCTCAGTTCCAGCTCAACATAATACTGTTTTATGCAACATAAATAACCAGCACACGGAACCCCACTGGTGCTTTTTTGAATCCTCTGAGTGCTACGGTAGCTCTGATGAGGAACTGCTAAAACTACCTACATTACATAATGATTCAGCAGTTACTCATTGATCTTTGGTTGTTTTTTCGTTCAAACGTTATCAAAAACAGTACTTTTTTGGTCTTTTTAAATTTTTTATTCTGAAAGTATATGTTAGCTTTCAGTTCTGCTATTTCATTATTAATGGCTCCTCAGAATTGCTCTGCAATGGCCTCGGCTGCCAGGCTTGTCTCAGGGTCAAGTTTCTAGAAAAGTCACTAGGGGGTGCCGCAGGCTAAAATGGCAATGCGGATCACCTGCAGCAGCCAACTGGATTCACTCCTCCCTCCCGCCTACCCTCTGTACAGAAAGGGAAGAGCTTCCCTGCTTGACACGGAGCAGAGGGTGGCTCAATACAAAAAGCACTGTCTCCATTTTAGACTCTCAGTCAGAGAGACAAAGAAAAACCTGAAAGGTGTCACCTCAGCTTTGATACAATGACAGCAGTGGGCAGAGATCAGCAGAAGAGCCTTCAAGCTCTTTTATTTTTAATTTTTTCACCGCTGTACAGACACAGCCGCACAACCCCACCACCACCCCCCGTAGCTCTCAGCATGCTTACAATTGTTGCTCATTAAAGTTTAATTCAGCTCTATGCCCCACTACTCCAACACCTCCTGTTCCTCAAACAACCCCCCTCCTACTTCTCCACACACACTGCTACCACCATCCTCATTCCGGATGATTCAGCCTCCTCTCTGATCTCCCCCCACCCCTTTTTGAATGCCCCCTAAAGCCCACAGGTCTGGCCAAGAGCAGACCCCAGACCAGATACCCAGAGAGGAGACGGGATGAAAAAAGCCTCGCCTTTGAAGTCCACGAAAAAGTCGATGGCCTCTTTCATGACCACCCGTCTTTCAAGTGCACGCTGTGAAGGGGGCCTCCACCTCTTACAACGTTAAAGACAGAGAAAGGGAGAGAAAATGAGACAGGGAAAGAGTCAATGTTGAAAACGGCAAATCTAGCTTTGCCACACTTGGGCAGCATTTAGTCGAGAGTGAGAAAATTAAATCTTGGGTGACTTCTCCTGATTTCAGCACCCACTACTCAGAATGGAAAATCCATGTAAGGAAGGAGGACCTAGAACAAACGCCAAAACTCCAAATGATTAGGAAAGATCCATGAAGCTCTTACAGGGCCAGGGACAAACCCCACAAGCCTTACAACAAAATCTAAGACTTCTCAAACACTGAACTTTGGATGGCAGAGGGCATAGGTCATAAAACTAAAGAATCTTACAAAAGAAATTAAAGATTCCCAGAAAACGAGAATGGGAAAAACCTTCAAAAGACCTTAAAAACCACGGGTACATAAATCCAATTCCCCAGAAGATGAGGAACACCCTTTAAGAATCACATAGGACAGCAAACAAACCCAGAAAAAACTCCAGTATCTCAATTCAAGTTGAGGAAAACACGGGAGGAGTCAGGAGTGAACCCTACTAAACGTCTTGGAACTGAGACAACTAGCAGAAGCCTTTGGGTGTGGTGGACGGTGAGATCACACTGAGAAGGACATAGACAGTAGTGTCTGCACTGCACTGGGGAAGGGGTTAGGTGAGGGAGATTGGGCGGGGTGGGGGGTCATAACCATGCATTTCCCCAGGCAGATGCACAGTACGCATGTTTGCGCGTGACCCCGAAGGACTCACGCAACATTAGACAGTGCTTTAAGTGGGTCCCCAGACACATTACGCACTCTGCCAGATGGCATTGGTCTGAACACAACTTTACAAGCAACTTGTGAGCCTATGGGATGCCACATCATCTTTGTTATTATCGTTATTGTCATTATTGATAGTATTATTAATTATAAATATTATCACAACATTCAAACAAGCTTTGGCCTTGGCGTTAAGAGCTGACAGCAGAGACATTTGCAAGAGTAAAGAATTCCCCATAATTCTACAACAAAACAAAGAAAACAAAAAGGGCCAGGCCTTAAAGATAGAGAGATACGTAACATCACTGGGTGGGTCGGGCTGGATCCGGGTGGATCGGGTACTGGGTTTAGGGATTCAGGCCGTACATTCAGGGAGGCAATGTTAATCTTTGGTATTACGATGGGATTCTACAGCTAAAAGTGCCCATCACAAAAGGTTTTCAGTTTCACACAGACATACAGAGCATTGTTAAATAAATACTTACAGTATATAGATAGCATAAATAAATAAACAAATAAATAAAGGAAAGAAAAGGGAAACCAATAAATACACAAATGCAGTAATAAATATGTTGATCAGATCATTAATTGCATTTGAAAAGTTCTTGGTTTGATTCATCTATTGGCTATAAGGAGGCATGGTTAAAGCCATTCCTTTGTGGACCAAAAAAATGACCTTGTACGTCAGCAGGGCTGAAACAAACTGCCCCACACTTCCAACGTGTTACTATAAATAGAGCGATGTGCTTGAAATCTGTACAAAAACATTGGAAAGAATCACATTCCTCCATTTTCTAGACATCTGTAAAAAAAGATTTTGTAATGGAGGAGTATACAGTTGTTTGGAAATGAGTGGAAAAAATACTACAATGTCACTATACATTGTGTCAGGTGTACCTCTTCTCCAGAGAGCCTTTGTGTTCAAATTGTTTTTGTTTTCGTGTTTTTTGTGTGTGTGTTTTTGGGTTTTTTTTGTTTTTTCGGTTTGATTTTGAGTCCAAAAAAATGGCTGTGGAGCTTTCATTTGGAAGCTCAGTGAGAGTCTTAAAGCTAGACGGTTGCACCAACAAGTCTGTTTCTGTGTCCTACTTGTGTTTATCGATTCTGTCCTGGCATACGGTGAGATGTGCCGCGATTCCCCCTTGAAAACTCTGATTCATTCGAGGTGGGACCGTCTTGACACAATACAGAAGAGGCTCCTGTTGATGGGAAATGATTGACAATTGGGAGTCACAGACGCTACAGAACCCTCCTGATTATTCCAGGCTCCAAGCTTGGAACAACGCCATACAGTCCTGGGAACCATTACCATGGAAACACATGCTAAGAAAAGGGCATTCAGTTCTCCAAGAAAAAAAATGAGGACTTAAAAAAAATGCCTCTTCTTCCTCTTTCACCTTGATTCTGGAGGAATAAAGGGACTATAATAACATCGGGGAAGGATTAATGTCTTTGGATGATGGCGATCACTTGATTAGGAAGTTACACAATGAAGCTCTCCAGATGTGAGCGAACGACACCTCTTGATTCTTCACGTTTGGAGAGATGAGAAAAGATTTGAAGGTACACCAAAATATGCTTCCTCCTGATTTGCAATACCCTCATTATCTCTAATCTACATAATCAAAATAATGCAATGAGATGGTGTCTATGTAAGGGTGTGACTCTTCTTTGAGTCAAATCATCTTTGCACCCTTGACTATACAGGCAAGACCTCACATCTTGCAATCATATCACTCTAAGCATTGCCCCTTCCTTTTCAAGGGAGCAATTAACTTTGGTTTGGGAAAAATGCTTCGTCTTCATAAACTCATCTATAATAGCTGGCTCCATCTCTCCTTCTGATAACGAGGAGGACATTTATTACGGCTGATCTCTGCCTAGACCAGTCTATGTGCCCCCTTGCTCCCTCAGCACCCTCCTCACCGCACCTCCGCGACGGTCTAGCATCACGCCGTGCTGCAGGACACTGCGGAGGAGGAAATGCTGGAGCCCGAGGAACCAGTGGAAGAAGGACGGCCCTCGTCTGCCCACTTGTTGAGGTTGCGTCGGCGGGCATTCATGAAGAAATTGCTGACAGTGGAGAGCTCCAGGCCCAGCTGCTGGGCAATGGTGACCTGCAGCTCTTTGGTTGGGCGGTGGTTCTCCCTGAAGATGGCCATAAGCGTACGCCGCTGCAGATCTGTGAACACCAGCCTGGTGCGCTTCGGGCCCTGGTTGCGCTCCAGCTTGTTCTGCTCCTGTTCCTTACGCTTGCAGGCTGCAGGCAGATGGATAAAAGATAAATTAAAAAAAGGAAAGGGGAAGCAGGTTAGCTAACAGACTGGCTGGCTAACTAGGACAAATGGATTAAGCTGAGGGAAAGTGGATTTGTTGAAAGAAAACAGATTAGCTAAGCAACTTTGATTAGTTAAAAGAGATGAATCAGCAACTTGTTTCATTGTGCAGTAAAGGAATCAAGATGTTCAACCTATCACATCTTATTACCAGTGAGCTGCTGTAAGCTGCTAGGGAGAAAAAAAACATATAACTACATCCAGACCAAAGTCCTGAAGTCTTCCATGATGTTTTTCATTATTCTCTTTAATTACATTTTGGAAAATGGTCTAATTTTTTTACATAGATATGGCCTGGAGACAAAGAACTAAATCTGGTGTTGCACTGATAATGACAATATCTTCCAAACAAAAATTGAATTTAAACACAAAAACAGATGTATATCAAATTTCTTCCCTTAAAAATTTGAAATAGAACCTTTTATCACATCAAATGTCACATTTTGTCCCTCTTAGACTCTCCCTTACTTAACATCCGTATATTTCTGCATCTTTAGTCCTCAGAAGATAAAAAGCTTTAGCAGCATTTGTCCAGTATCAAAGTTATCCAAATCCAATCTACAGTAACAGTTAAGTCTTCTGGTGATTCTTTTTTTAATCTAAGTCTTGCGTACACCAACCACAAAATAAAATCCCGGGGTCTGGGTTAAACACCACTGTAGCTGCGGCAGCCCGCCCAATTATATAATCAATATTTTCTCGTGAAAAAGTCTGAAATTTATTTTGAAAAAAAAATGACTGCAAAGAACAGTTTTGTTTAGTGAGAGAGAAAAATAGCCTGATGCGTGTGGGCTGAGCTCAGATCCATTTTGAGAATCAGACGAGCATTTTGAATTCAGGCTGCATGTTCCTCTGCATATCCATCGCTGAACCTTTCACCTCTAACACGCTGTAATTCTGTATTTACAGGAAACACAACACCAACCTCTGCCTTTGTGTACCGAGCCAACTTCTCCTCCCTTCCCTCCCACCCTCCATCCCGCTCTTTTTCTCTACCCATCTCCCTCCACTTCCACTCTTTCCTTTCCCTTAGTGGACACTTCAACATCATTAGTTTCTCATAAAAGTCATTTACATGTGGCGGCAGTGAGTGAGTAATAATCACTTTAGGGGGAACTAATTTATTTTCTATTAAAGGCAGGTTACGTCAGGGGTGAGTGAAACAAGCAGAGTCGGCATTGCCCAGGGCGTTTAGAAGCCTTAAGTGGGCTAAAACATATTTGGGGGAGTCGTGCAATTACCTAAATGCACACTTTTAAGAGGTTTCAATCAGCACTGTGCGGTTGCTGGGCGACTGTTTTGCTGATGGTATCAAATGCATTTCTAAGTGTAAGCACACTGGTGTACGTGCACAAAAAACACAAAGACACAAATACACACACACAAATGAGCAAGGACAGATGGATTAGTGCCTATATAGAGAGTGGTTTTTTTTCGGGGGGGGGGGGTATAAAATATGAATTCTTCTAATAGGTATGATATTAGATATGCATGTTATTTGACGTGCTGTTTCAGAAGCTTTCTCGATCTCAGAAAGATAAGATGTCTGGTTACACATGATCTTTGGGCTTTTTGAGCATTTAGCCAACCAAAACAGCCCTCAGTGTAACAAACGTATCATTTTTATTGCAAGAAAAGAGAAACTCTTTCTTTCTTTTCGAGATTTAACATTAACCATTTTCAAGCAAGAGGGGAATAAGCTGTATTTGTGTTGAAGCTGGTAGAAATAATCCTGCTGCACAGGCAGATTTTTTTTACTTATATTAAGAAAACACAGAGAAATATGTATGGAGTTCTATTATTGACAAAAAAATATGTGATTATATGGAGATTTCAGCTCGCAATAACCTTGAGATCCAATATTTCAAACCCTGACACACGGAGAAACACAACCCAACTCACGCTGCAAACATACATTATATAAAACACAGATGCTGCCTTTTGCTCTCACAACAGCACTGACACGTCCAATTGATTGGCTCACAGTTTCCCATTGAGAAACATCTCACATACTGAGGGGTGCTGCTGATTTTAACTGTATGACTGTCTTTTCACTCTTCAAACGCACAGTGGCAAATTTCTCTCATTAGCAGAGCGCTTTAGGAAAAAGTGTGACCTCACTGCCATCTTTTTCCACAGAGTGCAATCACAACAGCAGAATTAGACCCAGGTCTAAAGGGTGTGTGTATGTGTGTGTGTGTACTTGGCACCGTCTGACTTTGATTGCTCTAACATCCAGCTGAGTTTCTGAAACTTAAGTACTCAACTGGACATGAATAAATCTCCCCATGAATTCCCTGTGAACATTCTCCTCTAAAATCATTATCTGAAGGAAATGTTTTGACTCGGGGATGCACTCTTGTCAACTTGAGATTACAGGGGCCTGTTAGCTTTTAGGCATCCAGAGCTCGTTTGCATTTCTGAGAGTTATCGAACCACGTCTCATTAAAATCTGAACAGGCTGAGATGTCAGCAACATGTCAATATCACCACAAGAGTGAAATTATATATATATATATATATATATATATATATATATGTGTGTATATATATATATATATATATATATATGTATATATATATATATATGTGTATATATATATATATATATATATATATATATATATATATATATATATATATATATATAGTATTTGTGCTGCATCCTTCATATGTGTTATACCATCACCACAGTCAATATTTCTGGGTTGGGGGTGTTGGGATGTGAGCTGCAGCTATGGAATGTATATACAGTGGTGCACTCTGAGCTCATGTAGTAATGAAAGGAATGACATGATAGTGCTGGCTAGCTCGCTTGTAGCGTGGATTTATGGCTTGTTGGAGGAGTTGCCGTGTCCTGCCGCTCTCCTCCTCCTCGCCGCCATCCTATCCTCAGCTCTCTCCCTTACTGACGATCATAACGCCGACCATTAAGTAAATGCTTCCTTATGCTGTAATCATGTGTAAAAGGCTCACAATTACCATGCTATAAATCCCCAGCACCGGGGCTACTCTTGGAGACATAAATATTCCCCTATAGGCTTCTTATGATCGTGGGAACAGCCCCTAATCATGATGTATGCCCCTGTCTCGTGTTGCTGAAACGTGATCGAAAGCCCTTTCCCTACCCCCCGGCGTCTCAGCCCCCAACCCCCCCCCCCCCCCCCCCCCACCACCACCACCACCACTCCCCTCCCTGTCCTCTCCCTCCACACCCCCTCCACCCCCCACCCCCACCCAGCCCCAGCCCACCCCCTGCTGATTTCTTGGGCCAGGGGCTGATAGAAATTATTGATTAAATCTGTGCAGCTCAGACTCCTCGACCCACAGAGGCTGGTTAACCCCTTCAGCGCCAGAGTGGGGGGAGCTGCAAGAGTCAGATAAAAAAAAAAAACAACACAACAAAAACAACAACCCTGTTTGTTTGATGTTGCACAGCTAAGGTCACGCCGGCCTGTTTGCAATTCCTGATATGCAAATGGCATTGGGTTTGACCTTTGAGCCTCGCTAGCAAAACGTGAACTGTACGCAGCGAGAGGTGGACAAGGCTTTGTGGCTTTCATTACTGTGGGGGTGGTGCAGGCACTGGAGCTGACACGTAAACCGCATTGACCTTTCTTATTCATTTAGACCTTTAGTCAAGGGCTTCGGCCATCATCTTTAAAGTTATAGTCTCTGATCCCCCCTCCTTGACTTTAAGTGTCAGAGCAAGGCTGTGTGGTCTTTATCCTGCCTTCTTCTCTGACTAAATCCTGATTGCCTCCTCCACAGCCTGAGGTTGGGTTGGAGATGCATCTCATATACAGTGCAGTAATCCATACAGCACACACACACACAAGATACTGCAGATAAATCCCAGGGATCACAGCATTTTTACCAAAAGGTTTCGGCAAAAAAGACATATGAAAATACAAAATGGCAGCAACTAAATTCCATAATTACGGTGCGTCAAGCTTTGGAGAGAGCTCTGCAGCCCTCTATAGAAGAGACGTTATGGAAATAACATAGTGCTTCTGGCTGACACTAAAGGGCCTTCTATGTATTTAAGCAAGTGCTGCATTAAGGAGGATCATCTTAAAACTTGAGGCGTGAAGCAGAGAGCACTTGAGCTATCTTCAGACTGGGGAGCACAGGGCACCGCGCATTCTAATTCCAGTCTCGATTTGCCGATGCGGCCGAGGTGTGTGTGGGCAAAGCGTGCTGCTCTTTCCCATGGAAATCAATAGAGGCTTGTAATTAAACAAAAGGGGGTTGGCCAGGGGGGGAAAAAAAACACAACAACCCCCTTTGGAAAGTAGGTTATGTAGAAAAGTGCCGAGCTGTCCAAATTGTGGCTTTGCCAAGAACTAAATATGCAATTTCAGAGAGTGTGAGAGCAGAGAGAGAGAGAGAGAGAGAGAGAGAGTAGGAGCATTGTCAAACATTAGTACGCTTCTCTGTGTAGGGACTTTAATTTTTTATGAGTCTGATTGATCGGCTGCTCGGACTTGGCGGTCTGACTCGTTAAAAATAATGTTTGTGTTTGTGACAATGAAGAAACAAGGATGCTGCACATAAAGAAAGAACGATGATTAAATCTGCTCCAAAGAACAAAGGGCTGATTTATCATGATGAAGATTTGCCTTTTCGTGGGGGAGATAATAGGTGTTTTGCGTACAAAGCATTCACACATCACGGGATGGGATTAATCAAATGCCGTTTGGGTCAAATTACAGAACAAACCCCAAGATAACTAATCTTTAGAAAAGAGGCTTGGTTGTGATTTTGCTGAATGGAGGATGTACACATGTGCTCTCAGAGTTGAACAATCAAAGATCAATAATTGTGAAGGGATTGCAAGAGTGCACAATCATTACCTATGAACCCTATTGTGTTGCTGGGCTTAATCAGTCGAGCTGCCAACAGAAACGAAAGAAGCGGTGATCAAGTGGGGAGGCTCACACGCACGTACAGCTCACAGACCCCCGCAGTGAGCCGACCACTTGCAGATACACACTCGTCTACGCTCATCTCATATTACTGCGTTCACTTGGATCTCTTTCTGTGCTGCGTGTATCAGATGGGCCTTAGGTCCCTGTGGAGGGACAACACTGTAACACGGCACTGTACGGCGTGCTGTCACGTCTTCAATCCACATCCCCAAAGAATATTAAATGGCAAGCAGCACACTGTAATATGCCTTTAAAAAATAATACTAGTAATAATTAAAATTTGCCATGAAATCTGTATAAAAAGTAACAGGTCTGCAAGAAATAATTACAATGAAATATTATTATTATTATATTTATTTAACTGAAAAGATGTAGCAAATCGTGGCAAAAGAAGAAAGCTGGTGTTCTACATTGGAAAAAACATTTATTTTTACTTTGTAACTAAATTCTATTAACTTTCAAAACTGTTGTCAAATTTTCCATATGACTGAGTGATTCTGCACTAATGACTACATGCACTTCACTTAAGCAGCAACATCTTCTTTTCCACATGTGAGAAACCTGGAAGGAGCTGCCTTAGAGCTGAACAACATTCGTATTTAGCCCCGCAGTAATTGCCTCAGTGACAACGTTGATAAAAGGTGTCTGGCAAAAGCTCAAGTCTAATTTGCATCAGTTACCTTGCCAACTCAACTTGACTCAGGCGCTGAGCAGATATAAATCACTGCTGAAATTAATCAATCGCTTCAGAATGGCATATCTGCACAAATTATTTTGTGGGCTCAAAAGCGATTAAATTGCCAATCGCTGCTCACACTGATCTTCATGGTTCATTTAAGAGGAGGGCAAATGTCTGTGGATTTTTTTTTATTGTAGCTACTGTACAAATCAATAGGAGCTGTTTGGGAGCAAAGTAAACAAAGGAACAGCACATATGGCCTGTTCTTGATCAAACTGACCTTAATGTGCTGCTAAGTTCTTATTACCCAGGCTGATGAGACAATAGACACAGCGGTTGTACATTCACAGCAGTGGGAAGGAGGGAAACATCAGTATGATGCTTTTGCTTTTACTCATGTATCAACCTGAGCTGCATACTGATTGCTGGAGAGGAGATTTTTTTTGGAAGACACGGAGAAGGCAGGCGTTTGGGGAAAACAAGGAGAGTGAACGTGTCTGTTGTTGTGGTTTCTGTTTGAGCCTGTGTGTGTGTGTGTGTGTGTGTGTGTGTGTGTGTGTGTGTGTGTGTGTGTGTGTGTGTGTGTGTGTGTGTGTGTGAACATACATGTGTGTATGTGTGGAAAAAATACAGAGTAAAGCCAGATCTTACCCTCCAGCCTGAGCGAGGCCATTCTTTGAAACTCCGGTTCCTGGAGCCAGCGGGACATCCTTTTAAAGGTCTCACGGCCAGACTTGAGCTTGCCCCAGGGCTTAGGGTTCCTCAGGAGGTCAGACAGTGTGCCCTGTGACCTACACAAAACCCTCTCAGCGAAGATGGCCTGGGGGATGCTGTACCTCTTCAGCTCAGTGATGATCCTTTGGGCCACATCCCTGGTGTTGATCTCCTCTCCAGTGCTGCCTCCACTGCCCTGTGAGCCCGGCAGCATGCCCTCGCTGGGTGAGGATGAAGCAGACGATGAAGAGTGCAGGTGGTCACCCATCTTGGTGGCCTGCTGGCTCGGGTGATGGTGAGGCTGGTAGTGCTGGCTATAGATGTGTGGGTGATGGCCTGGGGCATGCTGGTGAGTCTCCATTTTATTTAGCTGATGCCCCACTGAAACATCACCTCCTCCTAGGCCTGGCGGTGACATCTCTCGGCCAAAATCCGATGTTCGGCAGAAAAGGCTCCCTCCATGTACATCATAACCACCAGGGAGCATCTGACTGCCGTTACCATTAGGGCTGTTGCCCAGACTTCCATAGCCATGCATGGAGGAACCCAGGCCTGATCCTGTGGATGGAGGCGACAGGCTTTGGGACATGGCCAGTTCCTTGCCATAAGGGTTGTAGAAGTTGGTGCTGAGGCCTCGATCCTCACGCATAAGGGTAAAGCTGCCAATAACATTGCTGACAGGGAGACAGGGGTGATGGTGATGGTGGTGGTGGAACTTGTCGTCAAAGGGCTGCAGGGGGGTCAGGGTAGTGTATGTGCTGCCAGAGCTGGATGGGGAGTCGCCGCTGTAGCCCAGCGCTGACATCGAGTGATCGAAGCCTGGTGGACGGGGCTCAGGTTCCAGAGACATGGAGGAGCCCCCAAGGGAAGGCCTGGGGAAAGCAGCTGAAAGGTCCCGGGAGTGCAGCATAGCCCTGCCATCCTGGCTGTGAGCCAGATCAGAGTGGCTGTGGAGGGACATCTCCCCTAGACTCCCATCCATCGTTAATTTCAACAAATAAAGTTGTATTTCTTGCCGTGATGTGTGGCTGGTCTCCTCTTGTTATTGTTGTTGGACAACTGGGCTAACAGTCTGTAAGGTCTCTTGTTACACCAGACTATAGATTTATTGATTTGTGAATTAATTGATTTCCGGGCTTATAGGGTGTCTAATTAATTATCTGATAACGTTAAGTACTGTCTTCAAACTTCCTCAAACTCCCAGAAAACGAGATTGCAACAACATTAGGAGCTCTAACTGAGATTTTATTCTCGCTTGTGCATCAGCGCTCTGCTTGTCTCTTTGGTGCTCAGCTGGGTTCCTCGGCAAAAGCCTCGCTTTTGTGCCTGCGTGAGACAAGACAGGCGCTGTTATTCGCTTTATTTAAACTTCAGTTGTTACAGAGAAAAAATAAAAAGCAGCCCAGTGAGGGAAAATAAAATGTAGCCCAAACAACAAGAGCAACAAATAATTTTAAAAAATAAATTAAAAACCACTTTTGTTTTTCTGCCACACACACTCCTCGGAAAGCGCCAGAAAACACAGATATCACTTTTCACTCCAACCTAATATCCTCTTGGAATGTAATATTTTTGCTCTTTTTGAATCTTATGCAAAGTTATGAATACAGAAGTAGCCCACAGCGCGCATGCGAAGCGCTGTAAATGACCAGTTCCTTTGCATTTTCGCTCCACATGTAGGACGCGTTAACTAACTATCACACATGGTGGCGAATCAGAAAATATATCACCACCACGTATTGGTTTTACAAAAACGTGCAAAATCCTACCTTTATTATCCACTTCTCAGAGCGCGTCCGCGACTCTTGTCCGTCCTGTGCATCTCTCCGACTCTGTCAGCGAGCAGCCTGCAGATTCACACAATTGGTCCGCTGCGCCCCGGGGTGCAACATTCACCAAAACCCGACAGCACAAACCATCCGCGGTCACAAACGAGCCTCTCTCGGTCTTTCCGTCCCTGTTTTTTCTCCCAGTCTTTGGTTTTCACTCCAAAAAAATGTTCCGTTCTAGCCTCGTTTGTTGCTCTACACTAGCAGCTCTCTTCTTGTTCTTTCATTATCTCGTGAGATTTTCCTCCTCCTCCTCCTCTTCCCTCTGCCTGCCACTTCATCGATCTCACCACCAACTCTTTCTCCTTCTCCTCCTCCTCCTCCTCCCCCTTGCTCACATTGACTCTCTGCTTTCAGTGCGTCACGGCCTTAAAAATCTGACAGATGTGCGATGAAATTCCTACTCCAATTAACCCTTTCTCTCCGGGGGGAGGAGGGGAGAGGGTGGGGGTGTGACGAGGCGGGGGAAGCGTTGAGGTGGAGATGCTCTCTTTCTCATAACCCCACAGGTTAAGCCTTCTTCAGCTGATTGCAAGCACAACTTATGAATTATGTGCGCACAGCCTGGTCATTCTGCTGCGCTCGCCTGTTTATCGCGTCTGCAGCTAATGTCATTCTGTCCTTTTTATGTAACAAGTAATGCTGTTGCTCCTTTTGTCAGTATGAAATAATATATCACGAAGACGGAAAGAGACCACGCTAGCTAACACGCGAGCCTTTTGTTTTTGAAATTATTATTAATGCTATTTTCATTTATTAATGTCATGTCATTAATGTCATGATTTTGTCAAAAGTTGTGCTCCCCCGCCCCCCCCCCCCCCCCCCCCCCCCAATATAATTTCAAGTATATGTGCAGAACCAGGAGGCCCTTTTAGTGAATATGTAGTTATATGAGTCACTTCACTAACTGAGGGGGAAAATAGAAATAAATATAAAAAAAATAGAAATAAATAAATAATATAAACATCTCTCAGTTAGCAGTGTGTTGTGTATAAAATTCAACCCATGCCACAGTTTAATTGTTTTTATTATTTTTTTTATAAACTATTAATAAAAAATGATTTGTGTTTTTAGTCTTACTATCTTGTGTTGGTTTAATGTAAATCCTACCTCTCAGGAAAAAAATGGTGTCAAGTGGCGCTCGTGTTTTGCTCAGCTCTTAATCAGCACTCAGCACGCGCCTCCATTCACTCACACTGCCAACACTTCAGTCTGGAAAGTCCCTAAAGAAGATCAATGCGACCCTTTTTCCAGAAGCCCCACGACCTGCTGCTGTCGCAGCACCACGTAGACACATATAATGCAGGCCCGGAATACGGAGAGCGCGTGCGTGTGTAAATTTAGCATGTATACAGGTATACAATACCTGGTTTTCTGTTTTTTTTTTTTTGTTTTGATTTGTTTTTTTTAGTTTATTTGTGTGTGAAAGCGCGTGTGTGTGAGAGCGCGCTAATGCGCGCCTGCATAGTGGCTCTGTGCACTTATGGTGTAACTTGTGCAACTTGTGTGTTTACATGAGAGTGCCTGCATGCGCATACAATATGCGCAAATTACATCTGGTCTGTGTGGCGAGACCTGAGCGTGCATGTTTGCGCGCGAATCGGCCTCAGAGAGAAACAGGGAGACAGACAGAAGCAGGGAGGCAGAGCGCATACTAATCATATCTGTCTGTCAGTTTAATTTTCAGAGATGAGCAGTTCTGGCGTTTGGAAACAGCGAAGCGGTGCGCGGTGTGGGACCGCGGGCTTCCTGGAGCAGATGCTGCCCTATCGATCCGCCCCGCGCACAGCAAGCACGAAGGGATGCGTGTATGGATGGCAAGTAGCTGGAGGTAAAAATGGTCAACGGCTACAGAACGAAAATAAAAGGTCCTCTCGGAGGTCAGGGTGAAAGTTCACCTTCTGTGGTTGGAAAACCCGAGAAAGCAGGCCGACACCCGAGCTGCAAAGCGCCCCAACTTTTACGCAGCGGGCCTAGAGGGGAAACTGACACCCAGCAGGATGTTCAGGGTGTGGGTTTGTCAACACTGGGTTTTGAATTTAGCCACATACAGTCATAACAATGCTGAAAAAGCCTCATATTTCTGTCTTATGTCTAATGAGTTCTGATGAAAAAAATGCATTTCATCCACCGGATTTATCTGATTTATTCAAGCTTCAAATCTTTTGATCACAGATGATAAGCGTATTTCCATTTTAGGCATTTAGCTGATGCTCTGAGAGTCACTTTCCTCACAGTGAGAGCGGCAGCAGGATCAGCAACACTGCAGCCAAAACATTTACATTTCAGCCATTTAGCTGATGCTCTCAGAAGGACTTGGGAAAAGAAACGGTGGATGCCCAACTTCCCCATTACAATACAGGCAATAAATATACCGAAGGATGCTCTGTTTGAGTATTAACTGCAGCTCTTATCAAAGGAAGGCCTGCTTTAGATACGGTGGGTGGAGAAAGACTTTTTAATCTAAATCCAATGCTGAGCCTGTTTAGATTGCAACCGTTTGGCTGAAGTTTCATTAAAGACATATATGACTGCAGTCCTCCATCGCCAATAAAACAAACATGCAATAGCAGGAAGGTCAGGGGTCAAAGGACATTATCCTGACCCTAAAATGACCATGCATGCAGCAGAAAATAAACAGAATCAGTCAAAGGAACAGAAGCGGCTGATTTTCTGTGTTGCACTGATTAAGGACGGTGTGAGAGAGAGACAGCTTCTCCCGAGCAGATGAATTTCCAGCATCTGGCTTGTCAAGATTCATAAATTCATATTTTATTAGAAAAAAAATGTCTGCAGATATGGACGTGCTATGAATGCTGGACACGACGGCCTGCAAACATCCACTACACCGATCTGTAGGAGAAAAATACAGCAACGTTTTTGTTTTCATCCTGCACCTTACACTCGCTTCTCAAATCTTCTGGTTAATCACCGAGTAAACGTGATCACTTATGGGTAAATGATAATGGATGAAGCGCACGCGCAGAGTTGCAGTTTTGAATGAGATATTGACGCTCTCTTTGCAGCCGTGAAAAAGAAAAAATAAACACCCAAAATGACGATTTTATGCAGCCTGTTTCAGGGAAAAGGAATTTATTCTGAAGAATTAAACGACAAAAAGCAGCATCCTTCTCATTCTGGTGACGTAAGTCATAAGATTTTGCCTGTTCAGTTGCAAACATAGACATTAATATATATTTCATATATTCATGCATCCTTAAAAATCTCTTGTTGATGATGAGGTGGAAGATTCAAGGTTTCATTCTCATATTAGACCGTTTGTTTTCATCTCATCTACACATCCATGCTCATTTAATCACGCAAGCGCACATACACACGCGCGCGATAGTGACTGGTATATGTGGCATCTACAATCTTGCATGTTGTGTGCGTGTGTAAACAGTTCAGCTCGCAGCACGCATACGCTACACAATGAACACAAAACACAAGGTGATTTTCAAGTTATTTATTGTCATATGTAAGAAAACTTACAGAACAGTTAATATTTCCCATGTCTTATTTTGAAAGAAAAATATACAGTGGACAAGTTTTCATCTTTTTTAACTCTTTTGTGACAAAAACAACTTCATAAACACGCGTACTGGAAACAAAGTTCATCAGGGATATTACAAAAAAAAGCTTCAGGTGTGAAAAGCTCAGTTTTCATACCTGAAGTTTCCATCAGTAATGTTGGTTTTGTTCATCACACTCACAGATATACATTCATCAAGTCTAACTTTCTTATTCATTTCACCGCCTCCCGTTACCTGTCACTTCTATTTTGCTTGACAATGACAATGTGCCATGAAGGGTTTGCTATAAACGTCACGCATTTATTCACAACTAGTTTATATATGATCTAAACTAAAACCATGTGAGACAAATATGTGGGAGTGAAGGATTTTCTATGTGATGGAAATCATTAGAAAAGGGCGACCGTGAAAAAACAAATATCACCTGTTCCTCTGCAAGACAATGACAATTATGGCTTTCACGAGACGATTAAAGAAATCACAACTACAGTTGTTAATAAAGTAATAAATTCCTTATGCTGCCAAAGATGTTTTTTATTCTTAGATACCTGGCATTATTTACCAGCGGAAATATTAAAAAGAACCCAATAATACTAATGTTTTTTTCCATATGTAGACAAAAAACTATCTATTAAATTGACTTCAGAAATTTTGGTAGCACTGTTATTTGATTTTTTTTTGTGTCAGATGGAAGTTTTAAAGCAGACATTTAAAACTTCTGAATCAAACTTTGACGTTTTTGTGCCGACTGAGACTTATTTTTAATGCTCTTGTCATGCACGTCTTTAGACTGACTTTGTAAAGAGTTAACAAATGTAATTAAAGCAACAACTTTCCTTATATTATTTTCTAAAAATGTTTATTATTTACCCGGTTTTTACTAAGGTGCCTGACAGTACCTGTATTTTTTAAAGCACATAATAATTAAGTTACAACTGGAAAACTAGAAAAGACAAAGGGAAAAAAATAATAAATAAAATGTAAGAATTTGCGTTTGCAAAATAATCAAACAAAAATATTTAATTTTGACATCACACGAGCTCAGTGAAATTTACCCTGTTATAATTTACAAATAAAACTTTCACTAGTGAATAATATTTTATCACTTTGACAGTGCGCTGTTTTTCTCTTCCTATTTCCCCCTGTTGTTGCCTTTTCTCCCCTTTCCCATCCCTAACTGATCGATAGAATCAATTATTACCACGAGACCTGGCGTTACACAGATCACAATGTGAATAATCAATAACTAAATAAATATGGCTAGATGAGACCTGAATGGGAAGAAAATGAACAAAATATACCTGATGATAATAATGGTAGAAATGAGCATAGATGTAACCACCATATTGACTCAACACATTTAGCTGGTTATCAGACAAGCTGAATGAATGAAGCACTCATTAACCTGCAGGACTGATTCTGCGCAACATACATGTGGCTCATTATGAAGTTAAAATGATTTCAGCATTTGATCTGTTCACCAATATGAGAAAATGTGATTAATATGATGCTGGGTGATCTTTTTATGGCCTTTTCACATATACGCTGTTTTAAGGGGGGTTGAAACAAACAAGAATGAGCTGCAGGCAAATGTGTGTTCATGATGCAGGCCTACAATTTATCAGTGTGTGGCCTGATAAAAAAACACACACACACAAACACACACACACTGTTAACTGAATATGAACACTCGATTTCACACTAAATATTACAGCAAAATGAATAAAGTCAAGCCTAATATTATACTATATTATTTATAATAGATATTTATTCTAACACCATATTCAGCGGTGGTTAAGTTAGCCTACAGCTCAAAACAGATGCCTCACGCTATAGAAATATGTTTAACAAAAAAAAAACCCTAAATAAATAAATAAAAATCTATTTTTTCGACACACAGTGGAGTCCACCTGGCCCCATCCTCCATCAGGTCGAAAATGTAAAATAGCCTACTGCTGCTGCTGCTGGAAAGTTTGAGCAAGTGAATGAATGATAATCACATTATTTTCGTCTATTATTTGCAGGTTTAGTTGCAGTAATGATCGTGTACGCCGTGATGTGGAACTTGACTTCGCAGCGTGAATAATGTTATTATCGATCATATCTGGATTAATGCAAATTCACTCGTTTAATTCACTGAGTTCGCCTCCTGTGCTCACGAGCCAATAATGCACTACAGAAAAGAAAAAGAAAAGAAAAAAATCTACAAAACTTGCAAAAAGCAAAGAAAACATGAGGAGAAATTAAATGATTTCATTTGGTATATTTTTCCTTCGAACAGCATATCAAGGTGTTTAAAACATCTCTCGGATTTTTTATAATTTTTTTTATTTATGGGAAGATAAAAGCTTTTATTTTGTGAAGTTGTAAGGGATAACGTGTAGGTGTGTGCGTGTGTTTGTGTGTGTGTGTGAGCGCACATCAGCTAATATCGATCCGTGCATTTTAAACAGCCTCCTATTTGCCCTACAACTATTTTTCATATAAAATGCAAATATGTCCCTCTGTAATTGGCTCTGCATTCTTTATGTAAATGAAATTATCTGCTGGCCCCCGTCCGCGAGGGGAGAAAAGAAAAAGTGTTTATGCAAAATGGAGCTCAAGGGGGTGCAAAGGTCGATAAGTTGCAACTTGTCTGAGTTTATTTCTTTTTTTTTCCCCCTCTTTCTCTGTGCATGTGTCTATTTCTGAGTCAGTGCTCATTACAAGTTCGTAAAAGTTAAACAATTAGCGCTTTCCAATGTTAGTCGAGGAGCAGTGGAAGTAAACGAAGCCATGCACTTAGACGTTTTCACCAAGTTCTGAAAAATGATTTAAATTTGGTGCTTTAACTGTGCAGGTCGGTCAGAAATTATGTTTTCATTTTCATCACCTTATACTGAGACAAATATGTTAAATTGTAACTGTGTTTTACATCTACAATTTTTTGTCTAAGCTTCAATTGCATATAGGTGTTGTTGCTGAAAGTGCAGGGGTTTAGTAGTAATTAATCCAATTTATTTTTCTGGGGCTTGAGTGTTAAGTGGCGGCCAATAAGCTGTCACATGAATGTACATGAATATCATTTGCAAAATTAATCAAACCCACTCACACTTACCCCCCCAAAAAAGGAAAAAAAAAAAACATTTGTAGGGGGAAAAGGACTGTGAAGGTCATTTTCAACCCCTTTCCCTTCCAATAAAAAATAAAATAATATAATTTAGTAATTAGGCAACCAAATAATGTTAAAAAAAAAGAGTTTGGTCTCAGTCAGTGGATTTGTTTTGTTGTCATTTTCCACTTGTTTTCTGATTGGAGATCAGATTAACGCCAGGGCCGAGAGACACATACTTTGAGTGAATTTTAATAAGATTCCACACAAAGATCACGCATGCTAAAGAAAAACAGACACAAGAACAACACAAGGCCTAATGTATAATACACACATGCATTTCTGGGCCTGGATTGTTAGCACTGCAAGCTGCAGGTATACATTCACAACAACACTGCACAAAATACACATTACCGAAAATGTCACCAGATTACTGTATGCGGCAAACAGCCTGAGCTATTTTTCTAAATGAGACAACATGCACATGTCCATTTCTAATGAGAGTCGGCTGCCTGGTGAAACACTGAAACCCACGTTCTTCTCTTACATGCAAAATTACTGAGAAACAAGCAGACACACCGACTCAAATGCCCCCACACAAACATACACATAAACAAGTCTGCGTCCTCTGTTTTTCATCCCTCCCTCTCTTCCTCCATCTTGCCCTTCACACCTTCTGGTCCCTATCGGAATGAAGCACGCCCTTTCTCAGGCAACCTTGGTGTGCATCTTAAGAAATCCCTTGTTGCATGCTGCTTAACATGGTCACTAACAGATAAAAATACCTTTTAAAAAGCATCTACATATTGATCACATAAAAACTCGCAGCTATTTTCGGCTGTGATAATGCATGCGTTTGCCAAGGCCTGTCAGTCTCTAAGGGTGTGTGAGTGTGTGTCTACGCTAGCTTTCAGGTGTGTGTGTGTGTATAAGCTTGTGAGAGTGTGTGTGGGTGTAAAAGTGTGTGTCTACCAGCTGAAAACTGTGTGTCAGTCTATCCAGCCAGTGTAACTTGGTGGGGGATCAAAGGCAGCAGGGTTTCTCTCTTTTTCCTGGTTTTTCCAGTCAGGTTCCCCCCCACCACCACCACCCCCCTCCCTTTTGCTTCCACCCCCTCACCACTGCCACCACCTCCTCCTCTTCCTCACCCTCCTCCTCTTCTCTTGCATCCGCTCCTCGCTTCCCTCTCTCCTCCTCTTCCCAATTATTCCCTGATTTTCCTTCCCTGCTTGGCTGTTAAATCCACTCTGCATCCTTTTCTTTTCCCCGGCATCGGCTGCTGCTTCCTCTCCGTCCATCCGAGCTGAGGGAAGGAGTGCGTGTGTGTGTGCAGCCTCGTCTGCCTCTCTTTCACTCCCTCTCCCTCTCTCTCTCTCTTCTCTCTTTAATCAGCATGTTAATAAGAAAGGTAACTAATCAATACATTCAATGGCCTGGCTTGGCGATTGATACGATCTCCATCCACCTCCCCCTCGCTCTGTGCTGCTAAACACACACACATACGGAGCAACACGCACACACGGATACACAACTGCAGGACTCTCTTGGGTGCAGAGGCCCTTAGTGGTAATTTATTCAAGACATTTTATTTAGAAGGCACATTAATAAACAGCAAAGGCTGACCTAAAATTATGTCAAAACTCTTCTCATGTGTGAGTAATCAGATGTTGGGACGTACGCTGATAGTGATTCGAGTGCAGCTGACAAAGAAGTTAAAGAAATGCTCAAATACCTTTGATGCAGGACTTTTTATTGTAGGATCATTTGGTTGTTAAGAGTGAGGCCTTTTGCTAGTCTCAGAGTCACATCAGTGACATTGTGACAGATAAATTCAGGTAAGAGGGTCAGCTCAAAGCAGTGACTTTTAGAGTCATAGCCCTTTTGCCTGATCCTTAAACGAACTAACTCAGACAGTAAAGTTGAGCTGCACTACTATAAACACACAAAACATGCACTGCCCTCCGTACTGTCTACTAAATGCACTCAGCCGCACCCCAAGCCCCACACTCGGTGCTATCAAAGACTATTTTTCCAACTGTAAATTAACACTTCAGACATATGCTTTTGGAGCGTACAGAGTGGTGGTGGATGAGAAAATGGTCATGCATATCATAAATTTTTTAAAAGGCTGGTTATACGTGCACCAAGCAAATGTTGTTCTTTTAATAAGAAAAAGCCCTGATCACGTATCAGCAATTTGGAGGTAAATTCAAAAGACCTGTTATGTCAATCAATTCTGAAAGAGCAGCTGTTCTGATTTTTCACCATGAAACATTAACAGTTTTAGGTCAGAAGACCTGGTATGAACTTCCAAATACACGCCATACAAACAAGCATCATCATTTTAAAATCAGTACAAGCATTCTGATCAAGTTGACTAAACTGAAAGCAATTCAATAGTTACATTAAAGTTACAGTAATCTACATGACTAAACATGAGAGTGTGTAACTTTCTCCAGATGAAAAGAAAAAAAACCTGGAAAACATTCACAGCTGTAGGCAGGTGGACTGAACTGTAGGACTGAATGCTTCTCAAAGACGAGATTGGAATAAAAAAAAGGTTTTTGGCAGATAATTTAAAACATTTAGCTTGTATTGAACTTTTCATGCTTTTCACTTATTACAGTTTTTGAGTTTTGAAGCTTTAAGGTAACAATCTCTCCTAATAAATGGCTGCCTTGTTATCCAGCACTGTACTTTTGCTCTGTTCCATTTGTTCTCATCTTTAACTCTGTCTCCAGCCACCAAGCCCTAAATTCCCCCATTTAAAAAAAAGTCAGTTGCCAGTTGCTGTTAAAGGTATGTGGATATTTGGCCAGGGAGGTCCATGCATCCCTTTAGGGCACAAGATAGTTTGAAATCACAAGGGAAGGGAATATTTAAGAGCTGAATACTCACACAGCTTAGGGCTGCAAACAGAGAAACATCTCGCCTTATACCAAAGCAAACATCCACTTCTATCTCCCTGTCTCTCTCCCCAATATTATTAATAGATAGCAGGAAGGAAAATACACAAGCGCGCACACAAAGACACATAAGTCCTCCCTCCTCAGGATATGGAACTCCAACAGACATGAAAAAACTCAGGCTCCTTCTGAGGAGGACATTAGAGGCATGGCACAGGATGAAGGGAAATCCTTCATACAGGAACAACACAGGCAACTGCAAGAATGCAAGGTGGCCTTTCAGGGCTGACTGAATGGGTTTCTCCCCATGACCCTCACCCCGACACACACACAAGTACACACACAAACCTCCCACCCCCTTCTGTGCTGCTTTTTTGCCTTCTGGTAACTTCTGTCTCAGTGCAAAGCTTACAGTGTGAGGTAGATCCTTTTACATTTGTCTCCCAGTTTATCCCCCCACCCCTCCACCCCCCCTGCTTCTTCTTTTCCTCCTCCTCCTACTGCTGCTTCTTCTTCTTCTCTTTTACCTCCATATCATTTTTCACTCGCGCAGTGGAACAATCGATATGTAGAAAAGCGTTACGGTATCATGTATCATTGTGGAATATGTGATATAGATTATGGTCAGTTCATGTTTACAGTATTTTTCTTTTGTACTGTTTGCCATTTGTGTGTAGCCTGCATTTGACGAAGATTTATAATGCTTTTAAATTGAAGCTTTCGCTGACTGATTATTTAAAACAGAAGACTATATAAGTAAAAACACATGTTCATGTAAGATGTCTTATCATAAACCACACTTGGAGTAAAAAGCTGTAAACATTCTACTTGCACGCCTGTAATCAGTCTGCAGAAAGGAAAAGCACTTTATATTATAAACTGCATTTAAGCTTACAACGACAATGCATAAACAATTTCACTCTGGACAAAAGGAACTCTGTGCTGCATATTTATATTGGCAGAACCATGACAATAAATTTCTCGACCTCTTCTGCTTGTAAATTGTACATTTCAGTAAATTGCTTTGGCTCTGTAATGAGAACTGTGGTGTACTTTTACTGTGACTGCAAGAAGACAATAACCTCCATTTTCAAATTTGGGCAATATGTTTTAGACAATGACTATCTGAATAGCCCTTTGTTTTCCAAATCAATATTTTCATATATGGTCAACGGCCGTTTTGAAATCACACGGGTGCCATAAATATTTTTCAGGGAATCTATTTTTGCAGAAGATGCTGTGACGTGAAACCTGAAACCTCATAAAAAACTGATCTAACAGCTGCTTTCCAATTGTACTCTGTTTTAATGTATGTCATAAACGTGCATATGGCAACGTGCGTGCAATGATACAGTACATGTTGACCGAGCATCGATCACAGCCGAGCACAACAAATATGCTGCACAACAACACTGTGCTCTGATATTGTTTTTCTATATTTCTGCTTTGCCCGAGTTTCACTGCAAGCTGAGGTCCAATTTCATTGCATTATCTGCATGTCCGGAGTGTCCCAGAGGGGCTGCAGAATGACCAGTGGCCCCACTGACCCTCAGAGCTGCTGTCACCCTTCATCACCCCGCTCTCCATCTTGGATGGTGTGGTCACCTAGCAACCGGGGCCAGAGTTCGCTGCTCATGGACCAGAGGCTATTGGGAAATCAATCGATACGCCTCAGCCCAACCTAGAGAGCTGCCTGCCTGGCTGGCTGGCTGGCTGTCCCCCCTCCTCCCCATACCTTCCCTCCTCACAATCTTCCTCCCTCTCTCCCTTGTTATGGCCAAATGAAGACGATGCAGTTCTCACTTTTCCACACCTCAGTGTACGTGGATATCCTGTTACAGGATAAGAAATGCCTTTGCTTGCCAGGGGCTTGCGGCTCCCGAGGCTGATGTATCTGTCCTGTCAACTGGCCTCCATTTCCACCAATGTTTGGATTGAGAGGCGGGGAGACAGCAATTAATCAAATTTCAGAAGAGCATTTCTCTCCTATCATGGTATTGGCCGTGAAGAAGTGCTGACCAAAGATTACATTGGTGCACAGTTGCAGCTCACCCCACTCCGCCACCACATTTATGAATTTCTTTCAGCACATTGTGGCACTTTGGTGTTTCTGAGAGCAATAACTCCACCACTCCAATACTCCCTTGGCTCGTCTTTTGGATCATTTCCACATGGGTCTATGTGAATCTAATTAGAAGCCTATCAGACATGAACACAAAGATCACTTTCATTAGCAGAACAATGATAAATGTTAAAGGGATTACAAGGTCCCCGCTAAAATCAAAAAAATGTGATTTTTTTAAGCTCATAAAAACATCTAGAAGGTCAGATCTGTTTAGCAGGACTTCTATTTATGATGGAGTTTCCTCACTGAAATCTTTACAATCAGACTGGGGTCAGCAACCTTTGATCCCCTCCGACCACGTTGGGAGGATGGGGAAAATTCGATCACCTTAAACAGTTCGAAGACAGAGGGCTCTGGGAGAAGGAGAAGATGATGAAAAGATGGGGGAGGACAGAGCTTGGAAGCAGAACACAGAAGGGGTGGAGACAAAGAAGGAGGGGTCAGGTTAGAAATGACAAGAAACCGGTGCTCATCTGCTGCTCTCTGATCAGAGTCATCAAACTGAGCAGCTTAGCTAAAAGAGAATCCGGTGGTCCATCTGGGGTCCTGTGTGACACCCCCCGTTTCTCAAAGATATCTGAACTATAGTTATCTTTACTAATTTTGACAATGTAAACTCATGAATGTCGCATCAAATGAAAGAATAATTAATTTCAAAACGTAGAATGGTTGGAGCTATTTTGATGTGAAGTTTTGCTGCTTTTTGTTCGTTTCTATTGGGATGAAAAACAAAATTTTTGGAAACTATTTGCTAGACAATGCAAGTTATTTGTGGTGTCTGGAAACTGATATAACTCATATCTGAAATTCTTTTGTAAAGAAAATCAGAAAAATATATTGAAAAATCAGTAACACTTCAAACAGTAAAGAATCTATTTGCATTTATTCGTAAAGACTAAAGTTCTTGGAAGTGCAAACATTCAACCCTATTGCATTAAAAAGTAGTTCTGCACACTTAATACTAAACAACAACAGGCAGCTGCAGTGCCCCCTCCCACCTCACTCCGGATTAGGCTGACAGATTTCTTGACTTTTGTTGTTGTCCATCTCTGCAACTAAGAAGATGATTCTACCTCTGTTGTGGGGTTTGCCAGATCCCCAGATGGTCATCCAGCACGTGGCTGGAGGTGGACTGTGAAATGACCCCCCCAGCTGGACACTGTGGCCAGGTCACTGATCTCTTAGCTGCCCCTGACCCCCCTCCTCTTCCTTTTTTTGGGGGCCAGCTGCCATCGCCGCAGTCCTAGCCTAATGGTGTTGGATCACCTCCCCTCTGAAAACCCCCCACATCACCGGCTAGCCAGGCCACAGGGAGTGTCCAGATGCCCTCTTACCCTCCCCTCCCTGAATACACTGGCCTTTCACTGGACACAGGAGAGTCAGGGGGGTGGGGGAAGAGTGTAAAAGGGTGGGCTGGTCTGAGCCTCCCCCCTCAGTAAAAGACAGCAAAAAGGGGAGATGAGAGCAATAGCCACAAGGATGATGACCACATAGGCATGACATTGACACGGACGAAAGAAAAGAACCTTTTAACCATAAAAGTGGAATAGTCGCCTCTGGAAATTGGAGGCGACAGTAAATGCATTTGTGAGTGCCAGGGTGTCTCACTCATTGTCCCTATTACATGTCTCATGGAGGGCAGAGGAGAAGAGGGGGGACAGGCTGAAACTAGACTGGGAAAGGGAGGGGTGATGCTTAAAAGCATTCTCAGTGACATACGCACACATGCAGTCAGACTAGAATACTGTTCAGTTGTTTGCAACTAATGCGCTGCTGCTTCCAGATACTGGTACAGTTGGATGACTTGGCACGGGCTCACCCGGCGCAGAGGGAGGTACACCTCTGCTGGGTTGGAGCCTGGCTGCCTACTGAGAGAGGGGGCTTCTGGGTTTGCTTGCCTGGAGTAATGTCGATAAATCAATAGGACACACGTCACTGCAAGCCCAGAGAAGCCACATGAAACTGTCATTGATCGGCATAAGGTGGAGTGTGTGGGGGAAGAGGGGTAAGGCAAGGGGGGAGGGATGGATAGTGTTGGGATGGGAGGGGTGAGGCTGTGGGGGAAGGAGGATCCAAACATTAGGAGCCCAAGGGTCATCTATTTCCCCTTTACTCCCACTTCCTCCTCTACCCCTAACAATGAAGGCTAACGCATGGATGGGGTGTCAAAGGTCAGCTCAGTAGCCAGTGGTCCCTGAACAACAGTGTTGAGCCACGTGCCTGTCAATAGTTCGCTGTCACAGCTCACAAAACACAGAATGCCTCTGGTGCTAGAGGACAACCGCTGTGTCGTCCACAGCAGTGCTGCCTTCTACACGCCAGCATGCTGTGCTCACGCTCGAGTTTCTCTATGCTGTCATTCAAGCAAATCCGCAGCAGTTTGTGATTTGTCATTCATGACTTCTCCCTCAATGAAAATACCAGAATACACTTGTAAAACAGGGCAGTCTTCAAAGAAATGCACGAGCCGTATGCATTTCATACAACACTCTCAGGAACCACCATCTCCTCCTATGCAGCAATGTCAGCAACCGCAACAGCCAGAAACAGGAGCACTGAGCGTAGCAAGAAGCCACAGCTGATTGCCTTCCCTCCCACTCTGTCTCTTGCTCTCTCCTTCTCAATCCTGCATTTTCAGCAGTAGTTGCAATTGGCAATCAATACAGTATATGATCGACACGGGCCCTAGATCATGATATCTATTCCCTTCTCTAAGGGCTAACCCATCTCAGCGCCATGGCTCTGGAGCCTGTGGTTCAATCGGGGTTAGAAGTTCAGTGCCTGCGATGGTCAGAAAGACAGAGACTCAGTGATCGCCTGGGTGTCAAGTTCTCCTGACAGTCTGTCTGGCTCAGCCTGCTGGGTTTTGATCTGAAGAAAGCTCGGGCTAACCTTGGCCACAGCACCACTCCACCCTCCTGCCTGTCTTCACTTCTCAGTCCTTTTCAGTATCTACCCCGCCATAATTCTCTGCTGTTGCGTCTACAGTTGCTCATGGTGAGCTAATGACCAGCACATTGATCATGCCTGCTCGACCTCCAAATTGGGGTCAACAACAAAAGAGGCCAAGTCTCCAGTGTCAGGAAACAATTGCCATTTTCAAACTGTCATTTGTACGTCTTTTTCTGAAAATAACACAGAACAAGGAACCTGGATTTGTACCCAACATGCCGCAACCTACTTTGCCTTCGAGCGTCCTTCAACCCCCATAAGGAGGGTCACCTAAATCTCCACAGAACCACTATCCTCCCTGCCATTTTTCACCACTGATTTCCAGCAAGCTTTTAACCTTTATATAATTTTTTTAATTGTGAAAGTTGACACCAGACAGGAGCCCCTCGTCACCTTTGCATTCGTTTTTCTGACATTTTCATTATCACGATAGGTATAGGAAATAGACAGGTGCAAAATGCATGGCAACCCTCTGTCCTTGCTCGACCGGTTGCCATGGAAACGGCTGATAGAGTAGGTTATCGATCGCTGTGTCCAGTCCCCCTACGTTCCCCCACCCCCTGTACCGACTTTTTTTCTGCAGTGATGGGCGTGGATCAATAGCCTGTATATTGTATGGTTTTCTCACCATTCGCCCTCCATAATAGCACAAAAAAAAAAAAAAAAAAACGGCATAGAGAGAGAGAGGCAGAATTGTAAAAATGTAAGCGATCATATTTAATAGGAAAGATGAGTTGAAAAAAAAATCAAATCAAGAGAAAAATGCCTGGAGTCTGATGAAATGTAAATACTGTGGAGCTGTATTTGTATTAAGGAAACTGAAAATTCCTACCAAAACAAATAAGCAAGCAATCAAGACAGAAAGTTGTAGAAAACCTCAACATTCCCCCTGTCCTTCTGTCACAGTCACTTCAAATTCTACCTTTTACTTCTCTCTGGCAGACTATTTTCACATACGTGTCATGCTGCATTTACCCGCATATGTTTTTTATTTCAATTTACTGAAATCTTTTTTTATTTAAATTAAGTTTTACTATCAACCATCAGAGAGGTCCAATTCATGTCTTTAAAAACGTGACGATGAATAGAGGAGCCTCTGCAGACCTGGGGGAGCTCGTTTAAATCTCGCCTGAGGGATCCCTCAAGCGAGGGGTCATGGTTGAAGTCATGGAGCAGTAGATTTAAAGGTGGGCACTCCTCAAGGTGTCTCTGTCGCCCCGAGGCACGGTCATCACAATTCCAAGAAAGGTGGAAATAAAAGTGCACTGAGAACACAAAGGCTTTTGGCACTTCTGGAGAAATTAGCCGGCCAGCTCACTGATGGTCAACCACCTTGGCTTAGCTACAAACAGACCCCCCCCCCCCCCTTGGCCCACCCTTCTAAATGACATGATCCCATACATCACTCATCATTCAACTCACCATTTCTCAGTACAGTATTGATATTACACTGACAAATGAATGTGAAACAGGCAGTTTAGACATAATGAGTTTAGGAAGAAATCTGAAAAGCAGGAGAGCAAAAGTGTAAAGGACATTGCATATATTTTTACTCCACCAGTCAAGTTCTCCTTTCATGCACCACTTCACCTCTCAAAGTTTCACATTTTATAGCCATATTTACAAAAAAAATTGAAGACTTAATACATGTGGATGAGGTTGAGCCTATATGGAGGGTCATATTGTCCATTTTTCTCCTTCCGAACCAAGTTGCACTTATATACAGTCTCTCCCCCTACACACATACGTCAATATGTTTGGTCTTCAGTGGTAGGAATGTGCCCTGAGGCTCCCATATAAAATTAGCAGACCATTCCCATGTTGGCTTCCTTTCATGCCCCCACTTGCAAAGCGGCCGACGCCACTGTATCAATAATTCAGCCACAATTTAGTTGTAGTTGGGCCACATGTTACGGGTCAGTTGTAATGGGTGCTATTGCTACCGGATGCCTGCTCCATCTGATGGGTTTTGCAGGAGGTTTGTGGCCAAATGGCCTGGGTGTCCTATCACTTTTTGACTAATATAGATCTCCATGTAAGTCTGCTGAATTCTGCCAAGAGCATTTCAGAATAATGTGCACTTGCAGGTCATGGTAATACTGTCAAATAAATTAGGTCTGTGTCTGTTCTAAAGGGTGTAGGGTAAGTTCAATAAACAAAAAAGTATATTAAAATTACTACCTTTGTGTGCATTTATTGAAATCTTTTACCATTCTTTTACGCATGTTTTGTTTCCTGATCTGGTTTGCTACAGTTCATCTGGCACAATTAGAAACATATCAGAAAAGATGTTAAATTTTGCTAAAAAAAAAAAAAAGAAAAACAGAAAGAGAGCGCCTACAGCACCATTGTGCCTATACAACAATAAGGCAGCGTGCATGATCATGTTATATGGATCAATTCATTACCTCAATAATTAAAAACAAAAAAAGCCCACAGATCAAATAGCTTTCTTCAACATAACACATCTTTAAATGTCTTTTCCCCACGCAGTGGAGAGTTAGCTATATGTGAGGTCATCAAGTTGACAACAAATTGACACTTCAGAACACAGCTCAGCCTAAACAACCACATGAGTGTTTTGAGGATTCATCCATCGAATCCACAGTGGCCTCAAACAAGTCTTGGGGGATCTGCTCCCCCGCATGCATCCCACCAACACTGCTGGATGTCTGCCCTCCTGTCTTAAGCCAGCCTTGGGGTGGTGGAGCTGCTAATCTCACACTATAGCTGAATTGGAAATCCGCATGTGTACGTCCATGTTGGACGGGAGGGAAGGGGCTGGGAGTGGAGAGAAGTGGCTGCCCTTGCACCTTGGTGAGATGAAAAGCTCTCAAAGCCTGGAGAGCAGGAAAACACTGGCAGGGCAAAAGTCAAACTCCTAAGGCCATCACAGAGAGAGAGAAGAAAAACTACCAAACTTTTCTTGTATCCTCTGGCAGATTGTGTGTGTGGTCAAACTGAGGGCTTAGTGTTAAAACTGAGTTATTGTATATGAAATGTGCATTCAGTGCCACAGAAAACTTCTGAGCAACTTGTGAAAAGCTGCCTGACAGCAGTGACCTGGTTTTGCATTTGGTATTTCACTGTACAGTGAGTTTGACAAGCACAATTTCAGAAATTTTTAGCACAATTTTATTTTATTTTTTTTGCCCAAGGTATTGCATCATGTAGTACATTTTTTATTTAATTTTGGTAAAGGTTATTGTGAAATGTACCAGAACAAACTTGCAGTCATAATTAGGGCTTGAAATTAGATTATTCTTACTCAAACACATGACATTTGAGCACTACATAATATCTGTGTGATGCAAGAAAGAGCAATGTTTACCCCTTAAAAATGCTTGACAAATACATATCATTGTTCTGAATAACGTGTGACACACAAAAGATTCTATTCTCATTGAAATAGCAGCTGTTTTATTGTTGTTTTTTTTATTTATGTATTTTTTGTTTTGCTCCACTTGCTGATTTTAAGTGAACGGGTCTATTTTTCAGAAAAAGGTGAGCTCAGGTAAGGATACAGAATATAACCATATATAATACTATCTTTATGTTGCAAATGTGACACAGTGTGCTAAAAAACAAAATTTATGCAACATTAACAAAGCATTTACAAGTCAGTGTTACCATAAAGTACATGAAGTTTCCCTATCTGTTTAACTAGTAATGAAAAAAGTTTTCTGTCCATCGTTTTTTGTTTATTTCTTTGTTTTTTTAAACAAACATATTAACATATTGATAGACTACGAGAGACTATTGTTGACTGATTGCTTCTAGAATTTTTAACCAGACAGTATAATTGTTTATTTCTTCACTTATTTATTTATTTCACACTTGGTACAACAGTTTCCACAGTTAGTTCTTACATTTACTTATGTATTGAAAGAATATTTTAGATTCTGTTTTAATGTAGAGCATCCTCGCATGTCGTCAAACGCGGATCTTTAACAGCTGAAGTTGTACTTAAGCTGACTGAAAAAGTATACATATTTTTATTTATTTTAGTTCTTTCAAACTCATACAGCTGGAATGAGGATGGCCTAAATTTGACATCTGCTTCTTTTCTCCTTATAGCTTGTTAACAGGTTAAAATGTTGACAGACTTACTTAGGAATTGTGTCTGGCTGATATTTTAATCTAATTCAAAATTAAGATAAATTAATCGGATGCGGGGGAAATGCAAATAAGAATGCCCAAAGGAACTTTTAGTTTTTTTACTGTAGTTCCGGTGAACATCTGGTGATCAGAGACCACATTGTTCTATAGTGTTTATATTCTGTGCTCATTTCACAAATGACTTCTACACAAATTAACTTGCTTAAAAATTTTAAATTCATGCCCCCAGCTGTGGCAATGTTGACCATAATAATTTCTTTGTCTGTTTTCTGAGGGTTTTTTTTTCGGAAACTACAGTAAATTCAACCATTTAGAACAATCAATACAGACTCAGGGAAAAAAAATCCACTGCAGATGCCTGAACAGCTGATGCTAGAGGTTAAGTGTTCCTGAGTACACATTGGGGTATGTGTGCTAAAAAATATATATAAATATGTATATATATATATATATATATATATATATATACATATATATATATATAAAAGCGTAAAGCGCAGAAGTGATCTATGTCCTTAAGCACCTTGGTGTGCTTTGCTGGCACTTCTGATGAGTTGTCGCTGTAAGTGGGTAGAAAAACACCTCTAAGTGATGTGGGCCTTTAGTCACCTGACCATCACGAATGCCACTGTGGGCCCCTAGCTGGTCCAAGTCTGCATGGCATGGCAACATATTGCGTAGGTATAAGGCAGTCAGTAGTTATTCGTCATCCATAATGTTAACGATTACAGCATGTCGATAACAAACCCAGGAGTTAAATGAGTTTGTGCACTCAGCTACGCCTGTGCCTCGGCAGTTCAAGGTCACTCCCTCCCGTCTCTGACAGGAGGGATGATTCCCGGGCCAAGCTGCAACCACACACATCTTGCCTCAAGGTCAAGTGTGCCACTATTTAGAACAAATAGATACATAAAACACTCAATCTTGTGTGTGTATAAGGTATGGGCCAGGACCTTGGGCCGGGATAAAGTTGGCCAGCAGCTCGTATATTTCGTCCTGTACTTGTATTTCAACTTGACACTTTGTCACCCCACACCTCATCCACTCTCCGTCTACCCCCTCCACTCACTTTAACGTTTTGAAGTCCCTCTTATGTGACTGAACGCAAAAAGTTAGCATTGATTTTTGCTATGTTAGAGCTCACCAGAGTGCAATGTGGATGGATCTCGAGCATCTTGGGGTGACAAACTGTGTTTATCATTCAGTCCGTTGGCCAGCTGAATTTAGACTCTGCAGCCTCCTTTAAGCTGCTCGTTCAGACATACCATGACCAAAGCAGCTATTCACCTATGGATGGCTGAAAAAATAAAAACACAGAGGGCCTTTGTGTTTGAGCAGGAGCAGGACAAGGCTAGGGCACGTGGTGAGAGGATACACTTGATTTGGAGTCAGTTACCAGCTCACGCCTATCATAATGGACAATGGGGCAAGGGCAAGTGTCTCCCTCTCCTAAGCTTTCCTCTCTCCCTCACCCTGTCTCTTGGCGTGCTTCCCCCAGGAGACACGAGCCGGGGGCTGGGCGCTCTGATGGCCAAGCGTGACATTTAAACCCCTGCCCTGCGGTAGCTTTAGGGGGGCTTTGTGGAGAAGATGGGGGGCCACAGAGAGGTCCATCTGAGCACAGTGAAAGAAAAAAGGGGGTACGGGCAGAGGCTCACCCTACAAACCCCCTATTACTCAATGCACACAAACTATTCACCCCCCACCTCTATGCTTCACCCTGCAGAAATCCTCAGTATGTCAGTACGGTGGGGGCCCCATTGTGCACGGGTCTTCCACTGAAGAAAAGGACCCTTTGGTGATAAACAATTCAGCTGTCCACTCTGATCACAATGGGGGCACATCCCATTGCTTTGAGCATCTGTTTCGAGTAGGTACTGGTCCCCTCGCTGCTCAGCAGCGCTGACCATACAAACACGGTGTGCAACTAAATCCCTGAATCTGCTGGCCCACTACCACCTGCTCTCAGCCTCCCCTCCTTTTATTATTCCTTATTTGGATCAATACTGTTGACTCCACTGCAGTATCTCTCAAAAGACAAGTTGAATAGCCTTGTGCTGGCTGTTCAGTAGGATCGCATGCTTTTTAAATTGTCTACAGTGTGGCAGCAAAACTGCATGAGCTGATTAAGGCATGCATGAGAGAGAAGATGCTTTTCTGCCAAGACACAGGGCACAGAGTTATCTATGTAGGCCTCATTCTTACAGCACAGTCCATGGCTACTTATCACCCCCTTGTGGACATTCAACATACATCATTCCTGCTTTTAAATTTGTCCACTGTTTTTATGGTGAGACTGTTGGTCTATATAGTTACCTGGTTATATGTATGTAAACTTTTTCAATGTTGTTACATACTACCATTTATCAGATTAAATTATTATTGGATGACCCTTTCCACCGCACTGTACCTGTAATGTTTATCTTATTTATGGCAGAAGGGCAGTGTTTACCCAGCAACGCTGCCCTTCTGCCAGAAATAAGGAAAACAGGAAAAGGACATCTAGTCTTTTTACTGAATCACCTCAAACTGTGGGAGAATGAACATGAGATTCACAGTAAACATGTGCAACACTAATACATTTTTAAATTAAGGCTGTTGGGGTTTTTTTTTACATCTTGTAAAGTTGTTTTGAGTATTTGCTTATTTATATCTATTTGGAACACTTTAAAATCAAAGTGATCTGCATTTTTAATTGTTTCAGTTTCTTTAATTTGTTTTAATGCCTTTTTATCTTACATTTTATAAAATTGCTTTGCTTTAGCAGAATGCACGTGAGTATCTACTTATTATGCAGAATGAATTATTTCAATAATATATATTAAGATACATTTTTAATCATATTAACCAATAAAACTGGCTGGAAAGTCCTGTTTGCAACTCTCTTTCAAATTCGGAAATTCAAAGTTCAAAATTTTCTAGGAGAATCGGTTTTCCAGAAGAAACGTGAATGACATGTTTTCTGGATTTCATCCAATATCTCTGCCAACTATCTGATTCCAAGGGGTTAACTGTGAGCAGGGCACTCTGCTGGGGAAGCGCTAATCAGCTCGGAAACATTTGCTGCCCTTCTGGCAAGGTCAAAAGGGTCACGGTCCCTGGGCTGGATGTCCACTCCATCCTGTGCTCCTCCCCCATTGCTGTAAAGCCCAGCCTCCCCTTGGGGCCTATAGGCCCTGCAGGCACAATCACTGCAACGCCACCATAGGCTCACAGAAGCTGGCTTTAATCTATATGGAGCTCTGGGATGGACTGCGGCTGTCTGTCCGTCAGCCTGTCAGTGTGTCTTGCCTTGACCGTACATAAGCAGCCCTGGACCTGAGCTATCGACTTAGACAATCCGAACCCACATTTGTGATTGGTTTGCAGAGCCGTCCAGTGGGCCCCTCCTGCTGTTTGACCAGGTGATTGATCTGTTAACACTGGCCACTGGACGTGTGTCTCTGAATTTAATTTCAGAATTCATTTCTGTGGGACGTGTGTGTACAGAAATGATGTAGAGTCCCAGGATCAAATGAAGGATTGATGGTTTCATCTAATATCTAAGTAAAAATGCAATTTAGATTTCTTTTCCACCCTTTATCATTAGATATTTGGAACGTGCCTAACAGGAACACTTAAAGCATGGCCTTATATCATTCTTACAATTTTAACAAAAATGTGAACAGTGTCTGCATCTCTAAGCATTAAAGTCTTGAATCACCAGAGGTTAACCCCTTTGAGTGTCCCTTTAAGTGCCACACAAGATAATTTCTCAATATTTTTATTTGTCAGGCCATTTTATTTTCCAGGCCTTGAGGCATTTTTTCTTTGTAACAATATCTCTGCTATAACTGAGATACTGTTTATCAACAATACATGAAAACACCTGTAAAGAAGCCTTTGTTGTCAAGGCATTTCATCACTTATCAACAGCAAGAGAATCTCCTGCTGTTAAAATAATAAAAATGCTGCAAAAGGCACTAAAGTCAGGCTGAAAGGTTAGGTAAGCCTGATTCATTTCACAGCTCATAAAGAGCACCAACGCATCGGTGAGTGGGTATTGTCCACCATGGATTTCCCAGTCCATTCTGCTTTATGCTTCTCTGTTTTCAGAAATGCCCATAAAACACAAAGACTATGAAATAAATGTGACGACCAAGACAATGCCTGAGTTAGGAAGTGAGGGCTGATTTGATGGAGTCTCTCTTTCTCCACTCTGGCCTGCTGCAGACGTGGGGAGAGGGGGCAGGCTGCTTGGATATGCATCACAAAGGCTTCCTGCAGTATTGATCTGCAGTGGGTTAAGGCAGTCTATCAGCAAATGTCCCTCTCTCTGGGAAAAACAATAGATTAAAAACACACAGCTTGCCGGGCGGGAGGCTGCTGATGGGCCCTTATCTGGGCCCAAAGGTCACTGTGTACAGATATAATCCACTTTCACTTAACAGCTTCATTTAAGGCACCTCGCATGCAAATGGTGACATTTCAGGGTCTATTCAAAGACTGAGGTTTTGTTTTTCCAAGAGGCAGGCGGGGTTTTTTTAAACATTTTTTCAGAGACGGGTTGAAAGTGTTCAGTGCTTAAGCTTTAGTGGTTGAGTACATCATCTTTTTCCAAATCAAGAAATGACCACAGCGTTTTTATGACACCTAATAATGAAAAATGTATAATTTGAAAAAATTAAAATGCCCTATTTTATTCATAAGATATTGACACAACAGGTAGTGCTGCATATTTCATTTTTTCCCAGGATTGAACTGGAGATCTGTCACTCCAGTGGAAAATGTATAAACCCTTACACTATGGAGCAAATAAATGCACAAACTTAGAAATACAGCAAAAATATCTACGTGTAAAAACTCATTTTTATAATTTACAGCCAAATTTGTAGTACCTTCTCTTCCTTTCCACTAACAAGTTGAAAACACAGGTTACACTTTGATGCACTCTTTCTATTTAATTAAATTTTGCAAACTGATTTATACATAGGTCATATATAATGGTTAAAATAAAACAAACAACCATTAAAAAGTAAAAACACTGTTTTGGGCATAGGTATTCCAACATTACTGATGAACATCATTTAACAATGTATTTCAGATCACTATGTCATTCAAACAACAAACCTAACCATCGGACAGTAATGGCAAAACCTCAAAATGTTTCTGAAACATCGCCAAAAAAAGTCAGTAACATGTTCTAAAAATCAAACTGTAGAACTTGTGATCAAAATCGAAATTCAAAAAAGAAAAAACATCACTGCTGGATTAACAGTAGGCTGTGATGTCAGTAGCGTTCTTTAGGCTCGCTAAACTTACGTTTCTTCTTAGGCAAGTCAGTGGACGGCGTTTCCTGACTGGTGGGAAACTGAGAAGCCTGAAAACAGCAGAAGAAACATGCATTTGACATTTAGTAAAGCACGGCTTTATGTGTCTACTGACAGGCACCATCCCACTCTGAGAAACCAAAGCGACCAGTGTTGACTCATCTGTGAAACAAACGGTTCCTACGCATTTTCCACTTCGAAATTAATCCTAAATCTGCAGAACACATCTTGGTTAAGCACGAATACTGCAGTATTATCACCCAAATCAAATCATGTTTTTACGAACCGAGTGATAGGTCATGTGAGGACATGTTTCCACCCACATTTACATTTCTTTTGACAACAGGTCACTGTTTTGGATAAACTACCAACGTATTCTCATTTATTTAACTGTAGTCTGTTTGTTGCCCATGCATGCTTAGGTTTGTCTCCTGCTGACAAACGCAGAGAAACACACTTTACTTTTCCAACCTTGCAAAATCTACAAAAGTCTGTATAATAAAAAGAGTTTTCATTATTACAGAATCCCAGAAGATGTTAGCAATGCTACATGCAGCTACATGATCATTTTCATGCCTGATTTTGTGCTTTCAAAGAGCCTATCTGAAGACCATTACATCCTAAATGAGCAGAGATGACCTTATTGGACTCATATCTATTACATATTTGCAAAGAAGACGTGCCTGATTAAGACATCAGCTTTACATGATAATATAGTAATTGCTGCCTTAAAAAAGGCAACTAGTCTTCCACTGATCAAAATGTTACAAACTCTGGAGAGCTTCATAGGTACAATTTCTGCACAGTTACAAAGTGTTTTAGTGTGGAGGGGGTTTTCAAGCTGTAATAGAGTGAGGCGAGGACCTGTAGCTAATAGGTTTTAAATGTTAGACTGACCATAGTTGGCTTGATGATCCTTGCACTCCTGGTCCTTTTCGTCCCCACCTCCATATAAGAAGTCTTTTTCACCAGAGTGTCCATCTGACAGAGGAGAGATGATCATTAAAGCCAGTGATCATTAAGTACACTTGAGGCACTGGGCTGCCGTCAGCATTTTTGCGTTTTGAACAGATTAGAGGTCCTTAACTTTTTAGTATTCTCATTTAGAGTTCTGGAAGGCAAAGTTAACCCCCCACATTTCTGGATAATAACACTGTTTTTTGTAAATAGTGCAGACTTTCAGCTTTAACTCAAGAATTCACAAAAATAATAAATTAACTGTTTCATTTCTTTTATTGAGTCTAATAAATAGTTTCCTTAACTTGTATCTCTTTGGACCTCATAGTAAGAGTTTCGCGGAAAAGCTACAAGATCAACATTTGGAATCAAATCCAGATCTTTTTTTTTTTTTTATTTCTCATGGAACAATTAGGGGATAAGCCTCACCTCGCCATAAACCTCCACATCAGTTAACCAATCAATTTTACAAAACAGTTCTTGAAACACTTTTTCAGTTTCAGCTCCCAAAAAATGCTATAATATCAATATTCAGAATGCTCAGATACAAAATTTTATAATTTCTCCTTTAACTTCTCAAAAGAGCAATTAATCTCTTATTTTTTCTTTGGTTTGGCTTTTATATTTTGAGTCGATGCAACAAACAACAACAAAACTACAAACCACAGGCATATGTAACAGATATAGTGCATTTTAATGGTCAAGTCGTCATATATTTTTAAATGTCACCTGCTCACAATGTATTGAGCATCATCAGTGAGTCACACATACCTCTGTGACTTCCTCACAAGTATTGGTCTCCTCATGACAGCTCACCTGCACCTCTAGAATTCATAAAACACAAATACCTTAAGATTTTTTTTAGTTCAGCTTGAGTTATTATTATCATATTTAGTCAAGACTACTCACAGAGTCTAGCAATAATATTAATCTACATCTTTCAGTTTAAGATTTTTCAGTTTATTAACTGAGACATCCTGAAAATAAGTTTAACAAAATAAGATGAGAGACTTTCAGTTATTGCTTTGTTTTAGACTGTTTTATGTTTACAGATTTTTACCAGTGTTCTCCAGGATTGTGTTCTCCTTTTGAGCCTCCTCCACACATTTAGGGTCTTCACTCTATGGGGTTACAACAGCTTTACTGAACATCATGACTGGAAAATGTCAAAACGTACCACAATGACAAAATTCTGACACTGACTCACTGGTTTTTGCATCATTTAGGTACTTCCCACTTCGTATGTTAGTAGTGAAGCTATTCAGTGCATTGGACAATGATCTCAAGTACATACTTTCTTCTAACATAAAATGAATATGTAGAGCACATTTTCGAGAAAAATGCAGGAATATTTGTAAAATCTGCTATAAAAATGACAATGAGTTATACACATCATGTTGATTTACCAGGGTTATGTAAATAAAACACATTTAGCAATGCTTTTTTGGCCATTGTAAAGATTATTGTGTCTAAAATGATAATGTGCTATCACGCAAGATAAATAAAACTGTAAACAACATAAATCACTTAATGGGTTAAAAAAAAACAAGTATTTGTCCACTGACCTGGGTGATGGCATCCTCTTCATCTATCTTCAAGACCCACTTTTCCTCCACCTGAATAATTAAAGAATGTGCCTAAATGAGCTCTCAGAAGGGCTAATGTAAAAAAGCTGCATATTTAACATAAACCTCATGAAAAAGAAAGACAAAAATCTTTATATGTGCTTTAATGTCTTTTATCACTTTCTATCCCTTTATCTTACAGTTCTCTCAATTAACCTGCTCTAGCCTGTGTCTTTCTGTGGCCATGTCAAACTTTAAGGTATGGTAGGGGCTGACCACCTCCCCCATTGTCAGTTTGACAGGTTCCTGTTCAAACTCCATAGTGTCACAGTCAGCCTCCCTAAAGCCAGGTGGTTGGTATGCCTGAGGAGTAACTGGAAAATAGAAAAGCAAACACAGAGTGAAGCAACAGTGAAAGGGAAAATCAGCAGTTTTTTGAAATACGCAGACCAGCCTGTTTTGAACCAATGACCATGCCACATTCAAAGTCAGGGCAGGCAGTTCCTCCAAGTCACATTGTTATTGCCCATATGAGTGTTACAGTCTCTCTACGGAACCATGAAGTTTCTGGATGGAGCACTCTCCAGCACCCCATCCGGTGACTCCAAGAGGGCTGCGTACTCTCAACTGTGTCTGGCGCATGGGCTGGGTTTCTCCCTATGTTATTGTGTGATCAGATACTTGCATTAGCTGAATAGATATATTTAATATAATGTGTGAGTATGTGTAGAAACTTAGTGGCAGTAAAAAAAACCAAAAAGTTAAATGAACTGTTGTTAATATGTTAATATTCACTTGGACACCATTTGAGGAAAATATGCAAATCGTCACACCACACTGAAACATAAAATTTTTGTTTGCTGTTTTTCCTGCGTATGAATCATCTAAACCCAGACCTTCATCTCTTTTTGTCTACGTTTCAAAAAACAGAAAAACACATCGCCATTGTTGGATAACTGCCAAAAAAGATCAAAGCTGGGGCGTGTATGAGACATCAAGCAGTGCCACTTAAAACACTGGATTTGAGAGTATTTATTGTGATTGGTATAATAAATTAATAAAAAAAATAAAAATAAAAATGTTCAAAGCCTTAAAAAATGTGGGTTCTATATAATTAATGCTGCAGAAATCATTAATTTTGATGTGAGTGTTACCATCGTCATAGTAAGCCAGCTTCATGTTGAGGTAGACATTTTCTGGCAGAGGGCCCAGGTACTGCATCACAGTGTAGAGCTTCCTCACCAGCAGGATGATGGCTTTCCTGGTGTTTCCACATGACATTGATGAGACTTTGATGTTGTTATTGCTGATCAAGAAAGTCAAGCAAGAAGAAAAATGAGCATAAAAGGACCCGCTACTTCAGCTGCTTTGCCAGACAATCATTACATTGGCAGGTAAAGTGTATATAGTTTCTTGGGGTGGTCTAACATAAGCCAGTCACTCTGAAGTCACATTTCACAGATGATGCAGTTGGAGAGATGTTAAGAGCTCCACCCTTTAATTCAGTTGTAGCCCAGTGTTGATACAATGATATAGTAATTACTCTTTCAAGGCTTCGATTTATTGACACAATAACAGACATATCACCTTGGGTTTAAGTTTTACTCATATATACAACTCTTTAAGCTCCTCACTTCTTTTCTCCAACTTTCAAGCAACTTGTGGCCCGAAGAAAGAGAGGTAAATTCAAAGATTGACTAGGTAACAATTAAAACAGAAACTCAAGTTACTTTCTCATACATGAGTGTAATCTGTAAGCATAAACACACCCCACCTTTCAAAATCCATGTGTGCCCCTGCTGCAGAGTACTGGATCCTAAAGTGGTAAAACTCTGTCACTTTCTGAAAAAGACGACATGCCAGATGTTATAGGTAATCACTATGGAGACAGTAAACGGAAAATGGACCACTTCTTATATATCACTTTTCTACTCTACTCAAAGTGCCTCATTCACCCAATAATACAAGAACTTTTTTTCTACAACCAGTTTCTTTCCATCTAACGGTCACACACATTCATACCCCGATGAACACATGGGACAGCAACCTTGGGTTCAGTATCTTGCCATTAGATACTTAGGCATGCAGGCTGTAGACTGGAGCAGCCTTCAAATTGTTAAACAGTGAATATTGCAAAAAGATAACCTGATATTTACCTGTGGGTTCTCTGGGTCGGTATAAATCTAAAAAATAAGGCCAAATGGACAAACATCAGTACCACATAGAATATAAGACTAAATTACCTAAAACATTACAGCTCTTCCGACATTTAGTTGCTCATGTGTTAGATACACTCACTTTTCCAGGCTGACCCTAACTGGTTTTAATACAAAGAGTCATTATTCAAGAACACACATTCAAGGTCAAATATTAGCAAAATACTCACAGATATAATGACTGTCCGAAGCTGGTGAGGAAGAAAAAACAACATTTTGACTGCATTAGTTGCTCTGATACAAAAAAAAGTGCAAATTACAATTTTTTTTTTTAATCTCCCCTAACTCAACTATGTGTACATTACAAATCTTCTGACTGATAAAGGTCAAATGTGACTTACGTATTTCTTTTCGATGGCATCAAAACATCCTTGCATCCTGGTGGAAATTAAAAACAATTATGATCCATAGAAAAAATAATAATTAAAATTTTAAAGCACAAAAAATTGAAACAAGAACGAGGAGCCACTGAAATTATTTCTTGATGAACAAATTGGCGTTAATTTAATTTGTAATGTAAATTAAAAAAAACAAAAAACAAATTTCTTCAACAACCTGTCCCTTATTTACACTGTTACACTGTTGAAACTGTTGAGTGTAACATAACAATATACTTCTCATCTCATTTTCCATGACCCTAAGAGCTAGAACTTTTTATATATGAAGCATAATTGTCTATTGCACTAATTCGATTATATTTGTTCACTGCGTGTAAATATCTTCTTGATGAAAACAGATCAAGAATATCATTTCAACATCACCAAGTTCAATCAAGTTCAATTTTTGACCAACCACAAAAGATATGATGGTCTTATTTTTACCTTGTAGGTCTGTTTGTCTACCTATGGTAAAACATAGTTCTGGTGACACATACTAAAATGAGAACTATCATAAAGTACCTCTGTAGGGGTTTGTCTATGAACAGATTTTGTCAAAGGGATAACACTGGAAGACAAAATCAAAACTTGTACATCAAAATGGAGCAGTTGATATGACTCCACAAGATGGTGTCTATTTGGCTTTAGTGACCCTAATAAACAGCTCTTGTTAGCAAATGTCAAGCTGCTGTAATTTACCACTGAAGAATCTGAGTGGCACCAGGACAGCTGTGTTCCTCTCTGAGGATCATCACTTGCTGATCTAAAAAGAAAAAATAGAACACATGAATGTTCTATGGAACTGTTTCCAGGTAAAGTGAACTTGAAAGCTAATGGGATGTACAGTCAAATTAGGTTCATATGTAATCTAACCTTCCACATATTTTCTCCCGTAGGCTTTCCCCGGGAAAATGCCCCTGAGGTATGTGATGCCAGACACTGCAATGGCTAGAAGCTTCTTCATAACAACCAATGACTGCTGCTCCGAGACAATCTGATTAGGAAACAGCTGAGTGCTCTGTATGAGTGAAACAAATTAATCAGACTCAGCACTGCTTAGTCATGACAGTTAACACAATTATTAAAAATCCTGCCCTCCAACAGCTGCGTTTCAGCTATAGCACCTTATTTAATACATACACAAACAGAATTTTTCTAATCTTTGTGGACCTCAATATTAATGTCACAATTTGTTTCTGTGTAAGTCTGTTGATATTTGGAAAAAAAAAGCACTGATGTTATTTCACCCAAGATGCAACTTAAATAATTACTTATGAAACATGCATGACAAACAATACTTTTATCACAAACCAAGTGACTCTACTGTCAGTATATCTCATATCTCAGCATAGTGTGCCGTGTGTTCTTACAAAGAAATCTTAGAAAACTGGACAAGTGATGGACAAAGGTGGCAAGCCTTAAAAACTATCTACAGCAGTTTTATTGGCTTTCAGTATCTGTACCATGTCCTTTAAAAGTCTTAAGTCTCATCAGAAATAGTCTCACTAGAACAGTGGCTTTTAAGAAGCCATTCTTATGGACTGAAATAGCAAGAAAAGGCTGAGGTATGCCACATTACAAAAGAATTGGACTGAAGATTAGTGATAACAGTTCAAATGAAATAATGAATCCAAATATGAAAATTTTGTTGCAAATCAACATTAATATGTACAGAGTTCAGGAGAGAGGTACAGCACTGAGTGTCTACAGACATCCGTAAAACACAGTGGAGGCTCTGTTATGGATTGGGGTCAGTGATGCTGGATAACTTGTCAAAAGTGTAATTATGAATGCAAAAAAAAGTAACATTAGATTTGATCCACCATGCAGTAGCAGCTGGAAAGCATCTGATTGACAACAGCTTCATTTTTCAGCATAACAATAATCCCAAACACACTGCCACTGCAGTAAAACCATACATGAATGAATCACTTCTTGAAGGACATTCAGAGCTCTGCTTTGGATGTTGGCTTCCTTTTGTTCCATTCCCGCTAAAGGTGATTCCACATTACTTCAATAATGTTGACGCCTTGGCTCTTGCACCAATAGTTGTTAATACAATAACTACTTTTTCCAAAACTAAAAACTGCCGTTGGAAAAAAAAAAAGAAAAAAGGAAACGTGTTACAGAACTTTAAGAGCGTGTATAGTATAACGCTATTGTCTATAAAACTGCCTGCTAGCTAAGCAACTTAGTGTTTGCAGGATCACATCACAATAAAATCATATGAGTAATGTATTTTACCTGTGACGTTCTCACTTGTTGTGCACACGCCATACCTTTGGTGAAAAATAACAACAAAATAAAAAAAATGCAAAGCACAGAGAGAAAATTTGAGGACTGATAGGAGTCTACTCAGAAAACTGTACTTACTGTAAATCGCAACTAGCTAGCTGACCTTCTACTTTCTAGCTGATGTAGCCCTCTACTTAACTTGCCTCTAGCACACTACTTTGACCTGCCGCGAAGTTATTCTATAGATTATGCTCTTGTAATTACATGGGAACAATAATCAGAACCACACAGTACAGTCGTTCTGGGGAACTAGGAAATAAAAGCTAACCTTTTGGTGTTAGCTATTATAAAAGTTCCCGCTAAATGTTTAACGGGCAGCAACAGGTTCACCACCAGGGAGCCAATCACAGAGTAGGGAGATAAAAACTAAAAACAAAGAGGGCTTCAGAGCCTTTTGTCTACCGTTTTTTGTTTTGTTTTTTTATTGTTATAATTGTGATTTGATATGTCAAACGTTAACTGAAAACTAACGTTTTACCCAAAATATGTTTTTTTTTTGGTGATTTGTGTTGATGCAGCGCGGCCCCCGCATCGCCTCCGTCTTCACTTTGTAATTTCATCGGCCAACCGGTTGTCAATCAAGCCGGGACACATTCAACGTAATCCTATTGGCTTCGTGTGGGCTATTACTCCACTTCTATTGGTTACTGTATTTGTTAGTTACAAGGGAAACGCCGGCCCTAACGGTGATGTCATATGTCGTTACGCCATTTTTGTTGGAGAGCAGTCGTGTTCAGAAAAGCAGGATTAGATCCAGTACAGGTACACAAAACGGTACCTTGAATAATCATCTCTTTGAGTTGGTCCAGCAACCGACGAGACACCTGCTTGTCCTCCACACTGACAAAATGTCGTCAGAAAACCTGGACTCGGACACTCAGGTGGACTACGAGGACGAAAAACAGGTGGGTTTCTGCCTGCTATCTTGATGTTGTTAGCTAACCTCAGAGCATGCTAACTAAGCAGTGGCTAGCATCAGTTAGCATAAGTGTTTGCAGTAAGCTTAGCGCTGCACCAATGCACCGGGGAAGACCTGGGAGAGGCGTACAGCCGATATGAGCGGCTCTGTATAATGGAAGTGGTTTAGTTGTAGCTGCCATAGCATAGAAGCACCTTGCTTGTGTGTCACTTTGTTTTGTCCCTTGCTTGGTGTCATTGGCTGGCGAGTCCACAGCAGCTCAGGCCTCATTGGTCTGTACCCGAGGGGGGGTTTACACACTAAATGTGTGGCCTGCGATCTCCAGATAAAGGCATGACTGGGTGATTTCACTCAGTGCACACTGAGTAAGTAAAGATAACTGCGCTAAAGTCGAATAGAAAACTGTCTTTCCTGAATGGCTAGCAGTTTCTGGATTCCTGGTGGTCTTGCACTGACTGTGACAACCAGCTGCAGTGCTTCCGCATTTCCATACTATGCCATAAGCACAGCAGCGATGCCATGTAGTCCAGTATTAGGATCGGGGGTTTGCCAAACATTCTTATGTCAGTATGTGTTAGATTAGTGTTGACACTCGTTAAGTTTGTTTACACTGTACCAACAGTGGGGCAGAAATAACAAGATAAACACCCGTAGTGGATGCTAACATTAATGTCAGTATCTATTATCTTTACAAGAAAGATGATCAGTCCTAACACTGTAAAGCAAAGGTTATAATGTAAAGTCTAGTTTTCTCATTTTAAGTACTTTTAACTTTGTTTTTATTATTCACACATCTAAATTGCGTTAATCAATACGAGAAAAATAATGAAAAGTGGAAACTAAACGTTGCCCAGCCTTTACAAGGTAGGAAGTTAAAAATTCAGACTTTTCTTGGCAAACTTGTTGATTTCTGTTTATAACCGTGCATTACTGTATGTTCATGCCCTACTAATCATAAAGTTGAAGGGAATAGAAATTGTTTGTATTGCAGTGACAGACGTTGCTTTATGACTGTTGACATTGTCATAACTCAGTTTGAATCATGAGTTTTTGTTACTGAAATTCTGTGTGAATTAAGCACAAAAGGAAATATTGTTTTAATATTTTGTCTCTTCGTATGGTGACACAGCCTGTGCATTTAAGCTTTTCCAGTAGTTTAAGCAAACCTTATAAAGAGGACTTTTAACCCTGTCTGTTGCTTTAAGTGAACAAGAAAAGACAGTCCTTCCTGAGGGGAATATTTAGTCATACACATGCCAGTTCCACTGTGCACACAAAGACTGTGTTGGAATCTGCAGTTTCCCTGCATCAAAACCAAATATAGTACCTCATAAATTTCTCTTCATGGACCCAAGTGAATCAGCACACTCTGTGCAACACCTCCTCCACCCCCACCCCCCCAAGGGAATCTGTTCATCGGCTTCTGTGTCCTGGGTCACATTTTATCCCTGCCCCAGCAAGCTTTATAGGCTGAGTGCCCTATCTTGTCTCTATAGTGGAAGTAGGTCTATGCTGTGCAGCTCACTTCAGGTGCGTTTACAAGGAGTGTCTAAATGCCCTTTGGAGTTTGTCCGTTATAGTCTTGCACTAGCCTGTTTTCTGAAATAGTTTTAACATGGAGTCAAGCGCTTGACTCCTGCTGTGAGCACAGGGTGGTGCCCCAGATTAGTAGCTTCAGTATCTACCTGTCGGGTACTTGAATGGCAATGTCTGACTAGTTTTACTAGTATTCGGCAGAGGCATCAGCACAAGCCCTTCCATTGTTTCAGAATTCCCACTGTAGGCTTCAGCAGTCTAAGCCTAGTATTGTTTGGACAGCCCGGTCATGTTGTAGTTTCTTGACCCAAATTTTCAGATTTTCTCTAAATGTATGACTACATAACATAGTAGTTACTATTACCAGAAACACAGTTGAGCATAAGATCACAATAGGATTTAGCAATTAATAGCATAGATTTTGTGTCTTGTTTAAAAAATGGAAAGTTGCAGAATTCAGTTACTATGAATAATGGACTCTGTTACAGAGTTTAGTTTTATAGTAATTTTGAGATTTCAGCTTTATACATTCTAGTTTTATTTTTAATATATGCATAAACAATATTTTGGTCACAAGATCTTTAGCAGCACAACTTTCCAATAGAGCTTTAGTTGTTTGTTACTATCATAAGCTTCTAAAATCATTCAGCATTCGTTCTTAAGGTCCCTGGTCGTACCAAGTTTCCTCTCAGGCATTATGGTGTTATGAGAGACTGTAAGAGGAGGACAGTCATGCTGTGACTCATGCTATCATGGAGTATATAAAGTTTCCACTAGTCACTGTCATGCTTTTGAATCCCTTTCACAGCAGTACTTTTAGTTTGGTGTTTTTAATGTACAGGTCCTGTGCTCCACAGTAAACTTGTAGTCTTTGTGGAAAAAAGTTGTAGAATTGCAGGGTGGCCAAAAGTGAGTGGCTATCACATGACCAGCTATTCTAGTTGTGAACTTTTCTGAAGCTGCATCCACCGACATTTTAAAGGATCCCTGTTTTTCTGCAAAGCTAGAGGGTTAAACCTTTTTTTTTTGTCTCTACAGGACTCTCAAGAGAAAAATGCAAACCCAGTTAAAGCAGAAGAGGCGAAGCTGAAGGCCAAATATCCTGGTCTGGGCCAGAGGCCCGGTGGGTCAGACTTCCTGATGAAGAGACTACAAAAAGGAGTAAGTTACTATAGTTTGCCTATGATGCCGCAAACACAGACGCAAAAACAGGGCTGTGCGTTAATGAGAGCTTCTCAGAAAACAAGTCATTAAACACCTGCACCCCACGTAAAATTGAAAAAGGATAGCTGTTGTTTTGGTATGGTCAAGCTGCTGTTACTATTATTGAACAACGAACAATTTGAATGTAGTTGCAGTGAACATATCTTTAATTTTTAATAAAGATATCAGCGATCTAAAAACCTAACTGATAAAGTTTATGCTCACCTTAGAAACCAAAGAATCAAGGCTCTACCTAGAACCACTCTACCTAGAGTTGTTGATTCATCAGTGCTACAAGGGTAAATTAATTGAAACGAAGAGAAAAATAATTTCTCCATCCTCAATAGACTGGAATACAAAGCTGCTAGATTGATAGCACGTGCAGTACAGCTTGTGTGACAGAGTAACTTTAATTTGTATTTTGAACTGCAGAACAGAGCACCCAAAGGAAACTTTAACTCCAATCTCACTTTTCCCGGATTTAAAATTTTATGTCTCTCTCCACCTACACATGCTCTATATGCTACAGAGAGCTTCCACCTCTAGAGGTTGTTGAAAGTCATTCTGGGAAACATGCTAAATCACTGGGTAGGAGTAGGAGTAGCCAAGACATTCAGAGGGAAAAGCGGTTTATCATAAGATAATAAACACTATCAGAGACTGAGGAGGTAGGTAATCTCATACTTAAAATTTTTAAATGTTGAAACATAAGCATGTGATTTGATTAAAGAGAATAGCATTACCCCTGTGGTATCTTCTCTGATGTGTGAGCACTGTCGACATATTTGTTATTGTGCTGGTTCTAGTTCTCTTTAGCTGTTAAACTGAGCACTGTTACATTTATAGTAAGTAACAACATTATAGAAGGAAATGCAAAGCATGCTTTTTAATGATTACAGCTTATATGGTGACTGTATCCTCATTTTATAAAAGGCAATTTGGAAGGAGGTAGAAGATGATGAGGCTGAGTGTTAAAGCTACATTCAGTTAGCATTGTTTCAAATTTTATTAGGCACACACAAAACCTGTTTTTAAAGCTGTTCAGGTTTATGGGTATGATTGTGGTGTTTAGCATTGAAAAATATGTTAGTTAAACTCAGGCTGCTAAAGATGAGTATGAATTCTCCTCCATCTCTTACACAGGAATACATTTGGAAAGTTTTCTATAGCACTAGTGCAATCAGCAATAACTCTTTCAGTGTACAAATATGTAAGCACTGTTCTCAGTATTTAGCATGTCGCTAAACTTTGTAGCACCTCTGCTCTCTCTTTTCACGCAGCAAAAGTACTTTGATTCAGGTGACTACAACATGGCCAAGGCCAAGATGAAGAACAAGCAGCTTCCTGTGGCAGGGCCTGACAAGAATCTGGTAACTGGTGACCACATTCCCACGCCACAAGATCTACCCCAGAGGAAGTCCTCCTTGGTGACCAGCAAGCTAGCTGGCTAGCCTTCGTCATTCAAGAAGCACCCTCCCCCCTTCCCCCCCCCGGGATTCCCAGCAAGCATCCCTCCTCCACTTCACCTGTGTCCCCAATATGTCCATCCACTCCCCTCTCTTCCTTTTACATCCCCAGGCACCACTGGCTTTAACATATCGGGCAGAGTTGTATAAGTTAAAACTCCATTTGCTTATATGTGGGTGGGGCGGGATGGGAGGGACGGAGGTTTAGGCGGCCCACAAGGTCACAGCCTTCTCTGCCTTCCCACAATGCACAGCTCTGCCCCCTCTGTGCACTCTGCGCTACCGCCTCCCTTATATCTTGGTTTTCAGTGTTCCAAGATGCATTACAGTAGGTGTGTGTGTCATCGGGCAGGGGTTGGATGGGATGAGTTAATGCACTTTGTATTCTGTATAGTATTTTTTTTTTTCTTTTTTGCATCCTGAATGACACCAAAATAATGCGTGTACGGGAGTTAGGAACCATGATCACAATGTGTTCTTTGAGCTTCATCTTCCCTTTCTATGCTGGTAGCTAGCTTCAGGAGGGAGGGTTTGGAAGATATATGTGAATAATTGCTTGCTTACCAAATCTGTGAGGGGCAGCTTAAGGGATACTTGGCATTCACTAACACCCTATTGGGAAATGAGTGGAAGTTTCCTTGCATCTCACCCCTTCGGTCACTTCAGTCAAATATAATCTGACGACAATTGCTGCAGCTCATCCAGGCAGGGATTTGAAACACTTTTCTCTGTCTGTGTGCTTCTGTTGCTTTTATTTCCTACCCCTTTTGCTCCTGTTTCTCTCATTTAAAAAAAAACATGGCTGCATGTTTGTAATATGTAACAACAACAAAAAAAAGAAAATTAACATGCTTTTGTAACAGGAGTGGAGCAGCTGCTTAGTAAGTGATCAAAACAACCACCTAAAGTCCTGAAATGTCCACAGTCACACTTCCTTACTTGCTTTGCTTTATGCTATTCTGACAATCCATGTACACACGCTCCTGTTTGCTGCCCAGGGTGGGAGCCAGTTGAGTATATCCTGGTATTATTTTTAAAGGCTGGGAACCCTGCCAGCCTATGAGCTCAGCCTTTGTGTGGTTGCTGTTGAGATGCATCAAGATATGTGCTAACTATGAGCCTAAAAGATTTGTTGGGGGGGAAGCACCCTGCATAGTGTATATGCTTCTGTAAATAATACTCAAACAAGCACGTAACTCGTGATAAGCTTAGCGCTTTAAGGACTGAACCGGCTAGCATGCCTGAGAGAAATGGTAGTGCTAAATCAACTCAGTTGGGATTACACCCTAGGATTTCTGGCTTGGATATTCTTTGCTTTAACAACTGAGCCAAATTCCACATTGCAAGCCCAGAGGCTGTGGATACACTTGTCTTTTCAATGTGACTGTTACTATCCAATCATCCTGCTTACATTGCAATGTGATGAGGCAGCTTTGAGCCCACACTGATCTGGCTAGAGATGTAAGGAGTGATGTGGCTTCCACATATCTTTCTGGCTATTTTTGAAGCACTGATGCAAACACTTCTAAAGGTTTTGTATCCAGCCACAAAAGTCTCATTGAGATGACAAAAAGTACCCAGAGTCGTTGCAGTCATACATGTGTCATTCAAGGCCATATGTAAAGTAAAATTTTTTAGTATTTAAGGGTTGACTATGAAAAAAAACTAATTCTGACAGTGATTTCTAATTTCATGTAAGAGAATGTTTTAATACTTAAGAATGAACAGTATGTCATAGTGGTTCCCTTAACAGCTGACCTCCTTTCACTGCAGTTCACATAATGAAACACTAACCTTAGTTAAAAAAAAAGTTCAACTACTTCACTAAAATCTCAGCTGGAGTATTGCCCTACATTACTACCAGCACGTCGTAGAAGTTTATTCTCTCCAAAACTCACACTACTCATATGGATGTTTGATCTCAGGGGTGTTAGAGGGTAAACGACAGGCAACCTGATAAGTGCAGCTCTAAAACGCATCATCACGGGCTTAAAGTGGAACAGGGCATATCTGCAGGAGCACCAACACTTGCAAAGCAGAGAGAGATTTTATAACACATGGTGAGGGGGTAATCCCACCTGTTATCATGGTTCAACTTCTGAAACAGGTCAATGGAACAATCGCTAAATCTCTAGACTTTGAATGTGCGCCCTTCGCACAGTCAAGAACCTGAACTGGATGCCGGCACTCACTGAGAATCAGTGTAAATTACTGCTTCAGGGAACCTTCACAAACGCACACTCCACCACGTAGGCTAGGTAACAGGGTGCATGCACCATCACATTCTCGACCTCACTTATTTTTCAATGAGACTTTAAAATGTGTCAAAGTTGCAGTGGGTGAAAGAGGACTGACTTGTGCATATATGCTTGTTGTTGTGGTGGTGTATGAATGCACTGCTTTTCTCTGTTCCAGCTGTTGTAAATAGACTTAAACAGGAAATTATTTTTGTTGTTTCCCACTTGCTTTCCACTCTTTCATAGCCCAAGCTATTTCTGATTCAATGGTTCCTCTCTCCTTTCTGTTTAACACTACTTCTGCTGTATCTTATTGTATTGCAGAGGCTATGTGAATCTGTATCAAATGGAAATATGTGTAAATGCTGCTGATTCAGTCAATGACAAATCTAATAGAGCATACCCTGTAAAGAACATCTGTCCTCTTGATTCTGCCAGTCTGACTCTTTAAGCATCTCACTTTAAGAGTCATAAAGCTCCTGTGGCAAAAACTGGTTACATGTTAACTATGTTAAACTTCAACTTAAGTGCAGATTCCAAAAAAATGTATGTATAAATGCATTGTTGGTTTGGAACAAATGTGTGGTCTAGCCAGATCTTAAAATTCTGAACTGCTTTGTCACTTTGATAAGAACAGACTATTATGTTGTGTTTAAAAAGCCTACATTCTTTCTGCTTCAAGAAGTAAGCCCAGCTTAAATAAAGAAAAGGTTAATATGCTGTGATGTTATGAAACAACAGTGGAGAGATGTTCTTGAATGCTACTTGATGTTTGGCTTTGCAAGGAGCAGTGCAACAAGAGGAAATAGCTGGGTATGTTTCAAACCCAACACACAGGGTGTCTCTTGTTCAGCTATGATAAATATGTGCCAGAATGTATAAAATAATTAACAGGCTGTGTGCTCTGAAGTACTTTTGTGCTGCTTTTACCTTATCTGTTTTCTTGTTTTGCAAGTAATATTTTTTTTCTTGTGTTCTCTTAATGCATAATTAGTATATTTCATCCTGGCCCAAGACTGCAGGGAAATCAGATGCACCCTTGCTTCCAAGAAAAAAAAGGGTTTACATGACAAACAGGATGACTGGAGAATACAGGAATGATTTTAAGACTTCAGAAGTACAAGGGTACTTGGAATGTTTAAGTTGTGTGGAAGTAGGTGAGAGGATTTTTGTCAGTATTTGAAATAAACTTTTACATTAATAAGGTGCTTTTGATGGGGTTTTGTTTTATGAGTTCAGTTGTTCATCCTTGTTACATGTTAAACAGATGAATTAGCTGCTGATTAAATCCTAAGATTTCTTGCATGGTCAACAGAAGAAATTTCGGGATGAGGCGTAAAACCCGGAATGTTCTGGGTTAAAAAAAAAAACAGAAGAAGAAAGAAGCATTATCAGACACACAAACGCATAGGAGGCGCAAGCTTTCATTTACCACTAGGGGGAGGCATAATCATGCAGGTGTGAGAGACGAGCCAGGATGGAAAATTCTAGGTATTTCTGTTATACCAGCATATAACATGAAAGGTGATGAAAGCTACTAATTAGAATATATTTTGACATTGGCAAAGCAAAGACAGTTCTTTAACTTAAGGAAATGTGTCAACATTGGCATTCTGTCATAGATTAAATGCACTTCTGCTTATGTGAGGATAGGGTTGTTGTAAATCAATGGCACGTCATGGAGCTCGGAGATTTAAGATGATGGTTTCCTATACTCCTTTATTGGAAGATTAGTGTTGGAGTGATATCAAAGGAGTGTAATGGTGTCACTTCCTACCTAGGTGAATGTCCCTCTACAGTGCAACACATCTGTTACAAGATAATCCAATACACTATAATTATAACATTATATTTTAACCATAAAGTCTTAAACTACTTTATTATTATCAGTTAAATGAAATTATGTTTTGCTTTGAGTTTAAAATATTTTACTTTGCTTTATCATTATTATTATTTTTGTTGTTATGTTGCCAAGCGTAGGAAAATAATTTCCCAAATCTGGAAATAAATGGAGTATCTTATCTTACAACGTGTGTTGAAAACAAAAACAAACAAACAAACAACAACAAAAACAGCAAAAAACTAATATTACGAGATTTCCCAAAATAAAGGTTAAACGTATATTAGTCAACTGTTCTGACGGGTAATAATGAGGACATAACAACAGAGTTTTAATTATAACCTCTGTGCGTGTTTTCAGTTGTATTGTTGTTATAATTTTTTAGAATTAATTTTGGGAGTGTTTATGACAATGCCTGTTATACATCTTCATACCTTTCGTTTTAATGTAATGGAGAAACACAACAGTAACTCACTGATAAATCTTTGCACTAATTTGTTTTTCCTGAAATGATGTGTTTATTATTATTATTTTTCTTTAATGAAAACCATGGTTCCTGTTATTTTATCTTGCTCTTTTTTAAAACACGGTTTGAACTGGAAATTTTTCTACGCCTACTCAGTCGTGCGTCAGTAAGTCAGTGCAATACTATAAAAGGCTCCTGAGCGGACGCAACCGTTCTCAGTGCGTTACTTCCGCTCGAGAGAAAATGCCAGAGATTACGCGTTAGGCAAGAAGCTAGCTTTTTGTCAAATATAGCCTAACGCCGATTTTCTTCTCGAAGTATTTTTCGTGTAACAGTTCGGTGTTAGTTTGAAGTTAACAAGATGATGATGTCGAAAAGGAACCAGTGCACCTTCATAGACTATCTTCTTCCTCAAAATGGAGTCCTGGAGGGACCAATGCACTACGGATCGGGAAATTCCTCTCCGCAGAATGCTACAGGCTCCTCTAAAGACTCTAGCAACGGGATTGTGTCCAATGGTACCCCCAAACGGCCGAACAACCTCGAGGTAACCTCAACAAACGGGTATAAAACAAAAGCTATCCGGGACCGGGAGGAAGACGGTTCGTTGCCGAGCACCCCGGAGTTTCATTCGGACAGTGAATCCGACGAGGAGCTGGAGAGAGAAACGAAACTCCTTATTCACAGTTTTTTGGGTGACTTTACTGGACTTTCTCAGCCTCAACGAAAGGAAACCAAAGCACTAAAAACGATGAAAAGAGTTGTTGCGGACGTATTAGAAAAGCACAGATACGCTTACAATGGTAAGTTGAAACCTGTCCGTGCGGATTTTGCACAAAGACCTTTCAGAGCGTTTGTCTGCTTCACTCACAGGCTGCCTTTTATCTGCTTCAAGTCACCACAACAAGCTTGCAATTTTTAAACCGAGACCAAACTGCTAATATACTAAAATAGAATTTACACATTTCACAAACTTCGACTTAGAATAAGTGACATCGATTTTCTGATCTAGTCTAATTTTCTTTTCGCAGGAATGATTAATAAATTATCATTGGATGAAAGAGACGAGGATATGTCATTTGTCGGTGCTGTAGCGAAGAGCCTCTTTGGAGACAGCACGACCAACTGGGGTCGTATTGCCAGCTTTGTGGCCTTCGGGGCAGTGGTCTCTCAGCACCTGAAGGAAAAGGGCAGGGACAACTGCGTGGCGCTAGTGAGCCAAGAGATTTCTGCATACCTGCTGTCTGAACAGCGAGACTGGATTGTCAAAAACAATGCATGGGTGAGTAATGACAGGATTAGAAAAAAAAGTTCCTGGTTGCATAACTTCCTTTTATTTTCCCAGAAAGTATTTTGTGCCCAGTGAACATAATCTGCCTCTTTCTTACCCCATCTTTCTTTCTTCTTTCCAGGATGGCTTTGTGGAGTTCTTTCGAATAGCAGACCCTGAGTCGATAGTCAGGCACACACTCATGGCCTTTGCTGGATTTGCTGGTATTGGGGCAACACTGGCCCTGTTGATCAGGTGAATTTGTTGGACACTGAGCAACCTTCTTTTTTTTTTTTTTTTTTTTTCCCCTTCTCCATTGGACACCTTTTCAAACCGCTTTCGGGAGGTGGAATGGACAAAAGGAAAAATGTTTCAGATTACATTATTTAATTCAGAGATCTATTTTTGCTAAAAGATGTCATAATAAAAAGGAAAAAGACATTTTTTTTCCTTTTTTGCTAGTCTTTTTTTTAATGATTGTTTACTCACTATATTTTGTTGTATAATAATGTTTTGGTGGCAGTGGTTTGTAAGAATGACCCAGATCAAAATAGGAAGCGAAACCTGCATGATTCCAGTTTCCAAAGTCCATTCAGATCTTCTAC